>NC_137758.1:5692771-6129304 GCF_963264785.1 Psittacula echo
GGAAGAGCTGGAGTCTCCATTGCCCTGGTGCTGCCCCTCCATCCTGCTTCCCACCCCTTCCCTCCTCGTCCTCACTGCCCAAACCATGGATGGACCTAACCCAAAAGTTTCCCACCGTGCCCTGCTAGAGCAGCACCCTCTCTAGCAGCAGGATCTGGCCCTTGGATCTTCTCTTCATTCCTAAAACCCCACAAATCCAGGGATGAGCAGAGCTCAGCCACCAAATCCCTCGTGCTGGGAGGCTGAGGGACCCAAGCGGGGCTTGGCACAGCAGCAAAGGGAGCTTGGCAAAGCCCAGGAGCCCAGACTCTTCCCTGGAGGAAAAGGAGGGGAGTTTCTTGCTGGGATGGAGCTGGTTGGGGACCAAACCCATCACTGTCAATGATGCTGAGATTTGCCGTTAGATATGGAACCTGGGGCCACGATGGAGAAGAGGAAGAGGGAAGCGGACGGGCTCAGGTTGCTCAACCCATGGTGTTCCCAGGGATGGTCACCCTTATCTGTGCAGGGATGTGCTGAAAGCAGTCAGGGAGGGGCCCGCGGGGTGATGGCAGCACATGATGCTGAGCTGGGGCAGATGTGGAGCCCGCAGCCAAAAAAGGCAGCAATTTCCTTCTGGGTCAATGAGTCAATGCCCACAGAGATCTCGTGGCTGCTGGGATTGATCTGCTCTGGGGGGACCCCACTGGAGTCCCCAGCATAAGGACATGGAGCTGTTGGAGCAAGTCTGGAGGAGGCCACGAGGATGCTCAGGGGCTGGAGCACCTCCTGTATGGAGCCAGGCTGAGAACATTGGGGCTGTTCAGCCTGGAGAAGAGAAGCTGCGTGGAGACCTCAGAGCAGCTTCCAGTGTGTGAAGGGGGCTACAAGGATGCTGGAGAGGGGCTCTTCATCAGGGACTGCAGTGACAGGACAAGGGGTGATGGGTTCAAACTGAAACAGGGGAAGTTCAGGTTGGAGATAAGGAAGAAGCTTTTCCCTGTGAGGGTGCTGAGGCGCTGGCCCAGGGTGCCCAGAGAAGCTGTGGCTGCCCCATCCCTGGCAGTGTTCAAGGCCAGGTTGGACACAGGGGCTTGGAGCAAGCTGCTCCAGTGGAAGGGGTCCCTGCCCGTGGCAGGGGTTGGAGCTGGAGGAGCTTTAAGGTCCCTTCCAACCCAAACCTGTCCATGACCTGAGGTGGCGGTGATGGGCACAGGGCGTGCTGCTGGGCACGGGCTCCGGCTGCGTTGTTGATGGAAAACCTCCAGGGGAAGTTGTGAAAGGGCAGCAGCAGCGAGGGGCTGGGGCAGAGGTGCCATGGGCTGGGTGCAAAAGCCATGGCAGGAGGTTCCCCGGGCACTGCAGGAGGTGGGTTCCTCCTCACGTCACCGGATGTGTCCTCAGTGGTGTCTTGGGTTCTTCCTACCCTGGGGTGGGAACTGGGTGAAAGGTGGTTGAAAAGAGGGAACGGGAGCAGGGTCACGAGGTTCTTGAAGCAAAACCCCACCTCCTGCTCGCTCCTGCCTTCAGGTGGCATCTCCCACACTTGCCCATGGTAGTCATGGGATGGGGTCCAAGGGCCCCAAGTCCCCATCACCGCTTCCAGACCAACACAGTCAGGACTGGGACACAAACCAGGGGTTTCCCCCGAAAGACAACAGTTTCCTGCCAGGAAATCCCTTTCCATCACTAAATACTTGATTGGAAAACAATTGCCCTTCCCTGTTGTTTGGCTCCTGTGGGAAGCTGCTCAGGGAAGAGAAACCATTGACTCGCCCATCCCATTCAACCCCCTTCTGCATCCTATTCAACCCAGTTCTGCTGGACCCCAGGAGGGATGTGTGGCCTGGGTGACATGGGGCTGCCCAAGGCCATTTGCTGGCCAGCAAGAGGTAGATCAGCTCCTAAAATTGCTGTGGAAGCTTTTGGAGAGGAGCATGCACATCTCTTTGGCTCTCTGGTCCCTTCCTATCTGCAAGCTCCAGGCAGCATCTTCAGGATGAATCCAACCGAAAGCTGGCACCTTTGGAAGGTGTCTGCTGGCTGTGCCACCAATGGACATGGCAAAGGTAAAGGAATAGCAAAGCCAGGGGATTCACTGGTGGGTTTGGTATTAACTCATCCCTACAGGTCCCCAGGTTCCTCCTCAGCAAGGGCTGGAGATGGGAAGGAATCGTGTATGGGATAAGAGGGAGCAGAGTATCTCTGAGCCACCTCAGCTGCTTGCAGATGGGGATGTCAATGGAGGAAGCTCTTGTCCCTGGCAGGGAGGGCTGGAATCTCTGCTTGGAAACATCAGCTTCCATTTCCATAAAGCCCAACAGCAAAGCAGCCGGACTCTGCCTTCCCAGGAACATGAACGGGAAAGCCCTGCTCTGTGGTGGCTCAGCCCCCAAAGGGGCACTCCCCAGGGTCCCATCCTCACCCTCACCCTCACCCTCACCCTCACCATCACCCTCACCATCACCCTCACCCTCACCCTCACCCTCACCATCACCATCACCCTCACCCTCACCATCACCCTCACCCTCACCATCACCCTCACCCTCACCCTCACCCTCACCATCACCCTCACCATCACCATCACCCTCACCATCATCATCACCCTCACCCTCACCCTCACCCTCACCATCACCCTCACCATCACCCTCACCCTCACCATCACCCTCACCATCACCCTCACCCTCACCATCACCCTCACCATCACCATCACCCTCACCATCATCATCACCCTCACCCTCACCATCACCCTCACCCTCACCCTCACCATCACCCTCACCATCACCATCACCCTCACCATCACCCTCACCCTCACCATCACCCTCACCCTCACCATCACCATCACCCTCACCATCACCATCACCCTCACCCTCACCATCACCCTCACTATCACCATCACCCTCACCCTCACCCTCACCCTCACCCTCACCATCACCCTCACCATCACCCTCACCATCACCCTCACCCTCACCATCACCATCACCATCACCCTCACCCTCACCATCACCATCACCCTCACCATCACCATCACCCTCACCCTCACCCTCACCCTCACCCTCACCCTCACCCTCACCATCACCCTCACCATCACCCTCACCCTCACCATCACCATCACCATCACCCTCACCATCACCCTCACCATCACCCTCACCCTCACCATCACCCTCACCCTCACCCTCACCCTCACCCTCACCATCACCCTCACCCTCACCCTCACCCTCACCATCACCATCACCATCACCCTCACCCTCACCATCACCCTCACCATCACCCTCACCCTCACCATCACCCTCACCATCACCCTCACCCTCACCCTCACCATCACCATCACCCTCACCATCACCCTCACCATCACCCTCACCCTCACCATCACCCTCACCATCACCCTCACCATCACCCTCACCCTCACCCTCACCCTCACCCTCACCATCACCATCACCATCACCATCACCATCACCCTCACCCTCACCATCACCATCACCCTCACCCTCACCATCACCCTCACCATCACCCTCACCCTCACCCTCACCATCACCATCACCCTCACCATCACCCTCACCATCACCCTCACCATCACCCTCACCCTCACCATCACCCTCACCATCACCCTCACCATCACCCTCACCATCACCCTCACCCTCACCCTCACCATCACCATCACCCTCACCATCACCCTCACCATCACCCTCACCCTCACCCTCACCCTCACCATCACCCTCACCATCACCCTCACCATCACCCTCACCATCACCATCACCCTCACCCTCACCCTCACCATCACCCTCACCCTCACCATCACCCTCACCATCACCATCACCATCACCATCACCATCACCCTCACCATCACCATCACCCTCACCCTCACCATCACCCTCACCCTCACCCTCACCCTCACCATCACCCTCACCATCACCCTCACCCTCACCCTCACCCTCACCATCACCATCACCCTCACCATCACCCTCACCATCACCATCACCATCACCCTCACCATCACCATCACCCTCACCATCACCATCACCCTCACCCTCACCCTCACCATCACCCTCACCCTCACCCTCACCATCACCCTCACCATCACCCTCACCATCACCATCACCCTCACCCTCACCATCACCATCACCCTCACCCTCACCATCACCCTCACCATCACCATCACCCTCACCCTCACCCTCACCATCACCCTCACCATCACCATCACCATCACCCTCACCCTCACCATCACCATCACCCTCACCCTCACCCTCACCCTCACCATCACCCTCACCATCACCCTCACCATCACCCTCACCATCACCCTCACCCTCACCCTCACCCTCACCATCACCATCACCCTCACCATCACCATCACCATCACCCTCACCATCACCCTCACCATCACCATCACCCTCACCCTCACCCTCACCATCACCCTCACCCTCACCCTCACCATCACCCTCACCATCACCCTCACCATCACCATCACCATCACCCTCACCCTCACCATCACCATCACCCTCACCCTCACCATCACCCTCACCATCACCATCACCCTCACCCTCACCATCACCCTCACCATCACCATCACCCTCACCCTCACCATCACCCTCACCATCACCCTCACCATCACCCTCACCATCACCCTCACCATCACCCTCACCCTCACCATCACCCTCACCCTCACCATCACCCTCACCATCACCCTCACCATCACCCTCACCCTCACCCTCACCCTCACCCTCACCATCACCCTCACCATCACCCTCACCATCACCCTCACCATCACCCTCACCATCACCATCACCCTCACCCTCACCATCACCATCACCCTCACCATCACCCTCACCATCACCATCACCCTCACCCTCACCCTCACCATCACCCTCACCATCACCCTCACCATCACCCTCACCATCACCCTCACCATCACCATCACCCTCACCCTCACCATCACCATCACCCTCACCATCACCCTCACCATCACCCTCACCCTCACCCTCACCATCACCCTCACCATCACCCTCACCATCACCCTCACCATCACCCTCACCATCACCCTCACCATCACCATCACCCTCACCATCACCATCACCATCACCACCATGCCTCAGGGAGTTTGGGGCTATTTGCTTCGGTTATTTACCACTTTTCCCTTTTGTTTTCACTTTCAAGCAGCGTCTTGTTGCTTGGGGAGGACCAGGATACACCCAGCCCTGGCATGCGGAACAGCTGGAATAGGACTGAGTGTCCTGGGAGACCTCCTGGGGTGCTCAGCACCCACCAGCACCCACGTTGGACCCCACACAAGAGACAGGGGCTTGGGAGGATGCGTTTGAGCTGGAGCCTGGGGTGCTGGAGGGGTTAAAGCTCCGCTCCCGGGAAAAGCCGGCTCCTTTCCAGCCTGAGTAAGCCCAAGCTGCTGCCAAACCCCGCTGGGGGGGGTTGGGGGCTGTAAACAGCTTCACCCAACCCACGGGGCCGGCACCACGCTCAGCCCAGAGCTCGATAACGTCCATTACCCACGAGCTGGCCCCAGCCCCGGCCGTGGAGGAGGCACCAGCGGCCCCGGGGCTGCTTTGGGGTCAGGTCTGGCAGAGCCAGGGTGCGATGCTGGGAGCTGTGGCCGTGGTGAGGAGCAGGAGCAGCGCCGGGGCAACCCATGGGGGTCACCACGAGCTGCCTGCGCTGGGCCACCCACCCGCCCCACGCTCGGGGGGCATGGAGAGCAACCGGTTGCGTTGCTCCAGAGGGGAAGGGGATGCTGCACATGGGATGGGTACAGTGAGGAGGGATGGAGGGGGCTGGAGGGGTTAAATTCCTCCTGGAAAGAGGAGCTCTTTTCCAGCCTGAGTAAGCCCATCACCCTGCCAAGATCCTGCTGAAGGCCAGCACGGGGTTGTTCCGCCTCAGGAGCACTGCTCGATGCTTAATGCACCCACTGCAGGGGCATGGAGCAGGGAATGCATCCCACCAGAACCTGGCCTTGAGCTGGTGGTGCCAGCAACCCTAAAATCCTTCAGGATCTGGCCTGGAAGAGCACCCATCCCTGGCTGCAGCTCCGCAGCTCCATCCAGCAGCTCTGGCACAAGCTGCACGGTCATTATTTACAAGGGGGGGGGGGGAAGTTTCGCCTTTGCTTCCCTTTATTTTTAAGTCTATTTGCCTTTATTTTGGATTTCTGACTCATCCCGCTCCGTTGCCGGGAGGAAACCGGGATACAAAGTGCCCCAGATAGCATCTGTATCAGCTAAACCAAACCCTGCCCGGAATACTCAGGGAGGGAAGTGAAGCAGCGGCTCCACAGGGCTCTGGACCCCCCCATTCCCTTCCTATGGAGGAAGGAAACTCAAATATTCCTCTTTTTTCCCTAAGCACAGCAGGTTTCTGGCTCTGATACCTCTGGGGTGCGCCATAGTGATGCAGCACCCATACGGTGATGGCAAAACAGGGCATAGGGGGAGCTGGGAGGGATGCTCTGGAAGGGATGGGTGTCCCGGAGGGTAAGGTGCCACACAGTGGGGATGCTCAGTTAATACTGGTGCTTAAGAGATGAGCTGGTCCTATTAATATGGGTGCCTGGTTCATAAGGGTGCCCCGGAGATGCTGCAGCCCCCGAAATGAGGGTGCCTTGAGGTGGGGGTGCCCCAGAGGTGAGGTTGCCCTGTTACTGTGGGTGCTCCATTACCAAGGATACCATGGGAGTAGGGATGCCCTGAGGATGAGGCTGCTCCAGAGATGAGGGTGCCTCATTATGGGTCTCTTTAAGATGAGGGCATCCTCATCTCTTGAGCACCCTCATCACTGCAGCAGGAGTCCAGGTCCCAACGTGGCTGCCTCGTTAATCAGGGTGCCCCATTAATGATGGGGCCCTATTAATGTGGGTGCCCCATTGCTAAAGGTGCCATAGATCAAAGATACCCAGGAGATGAGGGTACACGAGAGATGGGAGTGCCCCGTTAAGAATGCCTTGGAGATGAGGGTGCCCCATTAATGAGGGTTCCCCATTAATGAGGGTGCCCCATTAATGAGAGTGTCCCATTAATGAGAGTGCCTGGGAGATGAGGGCTCCGGGTGCTTTTCCTTCCTGCAGAGGTTCTGATGAGTCTCTCCTCTCACGGTGGGTCAGGCAATGGGATCGTGCCTTGTCCCTTGTCTCTCCATCATCGGGTGACTCAGCACCCAATCCCGGCTGGAATGTGTGGAGATCGGGGGAAAGCATCCCAAGAGCAACACCCTGGGGATGTGTGGGGTGAGCAGCGCCTCCAGCAGCCCCGTCATCCAGCCCACTGAGTTCATCCCCCTGCTCAGCTCTGCAGCAAACCCGGACCCGCTTTTCCCTTTCCAAGGGCAAAACCATTTGGCTGATGCTGGGCTGATGCTCGGCCGCATCCTGCTCGGCTGCCTGCGCAGGGTGAGCCCTGAGAGCTGATAGAAACCAGCTGCCAAGTGTTGGTCCTGATACCAGGGAGGGTAAATTTCCCTCCTTGGCTTAGCAGAAAGGTTTTGGAGGGACGGAGGAAGCTTGTTTGGCTCCTATCCCAATCCCAATCCATCTTCTAGTGCAATAGCTCTAGTCCTGCTCGCTTCCTGTGCTGGGGCTGTGCAAAGAGGAGCCAGCAGCTGATGGGGTTGAGCTTTATCTCTTCTTACACCCCCCTCCTGGAGGAGATCCTGGTGCTGATGCTCCTGACCAGACCCAGCCTTACCAGCAGCTTGGGGTAACTGAGGGGTCCCTGCTCCCAGTCCTGCCCAGGTCCTTGTGGCAGCCAGGGGGGATTTTGGCATCCCTGGGGATGGAGGTGGGCTCCATCCCACACTGTGCTGCTCCCTCCTTCTTTTCAATTGGTGTTCTCCTTCCTCCATCTTCCGCTGGCTCTGGCATCAGCCCTGGGATGAGGATCCAGCCCTCCTTGTGTCGAGCCCTTGGGGACATCACCATGGGGGTGGGATGTGGAAACCACAAACGGTTTGGCTGTGCTCATTACCCCAAACCCCACTTCCCCTGCCCTCGTTTCCCAACACCAGCTCCAGTTTGCCTCTACATACACCCAGGATGTGCAATGGGTGCTGGTGGCAGGGGTGCAGCACCCATAGGTGCAGGGTGACGACCCCATCCACTGCTTACGGTGGCCTTCAGGGGGTGGCTGTGCCCCTGGGCTGAGGCACGGGTGGGTTTGGGGAGCAGCTCCAACACGGGTGAGAGCAATGTCCTGGTGTCCATCCCCATGGCTGGGGATGCATGGGTCAGTGGTGCTATGGGTCCTCAGGAAAAGCTTGGGGAAAGGTTATTCTTGAAGAGAAAATAGGAACAGACAAATTTCCTCTTTTCCTTCCTCGTTGTAGGCACGTGGGGCTGAGCTCATGGAGCGCCCGCATCCCGCAGGACATGCTTCCAGCTCCACGTAATCCCGTCCCCAGGGCCACGGCCAGGCTGGCCTTGGCACGCTCTGGTTTCTCCTGCCTCTGCCCCCCTCCAGCTCCACTTTCCTCCTGGTCAAGCCACCACATCCTGAGCCAGCCCTCGGGCTGTTTCCATCGCTCCCGCCGGCTTTCCCGGAGCGGCTTTGGCATCCCAGAGGCCAATGTGGCTTTACATGGAAAATCAGCCCCAGATGTGCCCAAGCTGCTGCTGCTGCAGGGCCATGAGCAGGGATGGGGGGCCCAGGGGGGGCCTGGGGACATGGGGACAGCGGATGGGACATGAGAGCTGGAGGGGTTTATCCAACCCATTGGGGTCCTCTCTGCAGCTGGAGATGGGTGATGGGGGCACCCTTGGGGACCCTCACGGGGCCATGGAGGCTGAGCAAAGCCCTGGTCCTGGGGCTGTGGGTAAGAGCCTGGCTTGGCCCTGCAGCCGTTGGCTCGGGTGCCCGTGGGGCAGGTCTGCTCCTGATTCCCATTCTGGGGCTGTTTCCCGGGAAGCGGGAGCAGCTGCCAGCAGGAGGAAAGTCCCCATCACTGTGCCACCACCCTGCTGGCATTGCCATCAGGAGCTGTGCCCTGTCCCCTGCCAATGGCACAGCCATACCCGGGGTTCATCATGGATTTCAACAGATAAAGGATGCTTGGGGACCCTTGGGGACACCATGGCCAAGCTCCCTGGACCTGCCCCTGTTTGGTGGAGGGCTCTGGGGCAGGAACCACGCGTTAATCAAAAGAGGATGGCGAAACTCTTGTGGTTGCTTGGAATTGAAGCCTGGCTATGAACAGACCACAGCAGCCTCCAGATGCGACAGCAGTGGCTGCGGGATGGAATTCCACTGGATTAGACTTAATTATGAGCACTGATGGGCGGGTGACAGCAGCAGGCTGGATCCATGGCATCGCCAGGCTGGGGAAGCAGCGTGAAGCCCCTTCCCCATGGATCAGATGGAGTTTGAGGATGGATCAGCCCCAAAACTCATGCTCAGGTGTCCTTGTTGAGCTGGGGCTTGCCTGGCTCATCCCAGCCCCTACATCTAAGCCTTTCTTTGGTGATCCTTGGTCTATCCCAATGCTTGGGGTGGGAGGAATCACGCCAGCTCACTCCACATCTTGCAGACCCTCAGCATCTCGACCCTTATCCTGCATCCTCCCCATGCAAAGACGCAGAAGGCGGCCCAAACTGAGGGGCCAGGTGAGGGACCCCGATAGCATCACCCGCTCTCCATGGCCACAACCAGCCTCGGAGGTTCCTTATCGTGGTTTCCTGCTCCGCAGCCTCCCCGGGCACCGTTTCCACCCGCGCCGTTGCGACACCGCGTTGCTCCACAGGGCTCTGCCGGGGCCACGGGGCCGGTTTTCCCGCAGGCCAGAGGGACGATGGGTGGAGATGCAGCAGCTCCTGCCAAGATGCATCAGCCTCTGTGCTCCTGCCGGGGGATGGAGGCTGTTTGTGCTGTCCCGGCGATGATACAATGCTCTTGGCGGAGGTGCTGACCCGGCGCCCGGGCACACGCGGTGCTATCGGCCTGCAGCAGGGTGCGCCGGGGTACCCCGAGACATCTTCTTCTCCAGGCGTGAGCTACAGCCCCAGAACTGCTGTAGGACCCCATTTCTGACCAGTTTGCTGCTGTAGGACCCCATTTCTGACCATTTTGCTGCTCTAGGGCCCCATTTTGACCAGCTTTGCTACTGTAGGACCCTATTTTGACCAGTTTGCTGCTATAGAACCTTATTTCTGAACCAATCTGCTGCTGTAGGACCCTATTTTGGCCAGCTTTGCTGCTGCAGGACCCCTATTTCTGACCAGTTCGCTGCTGTAGAACCCCATTTCTGCCCAGTTTGCTGCTTGCCTGCATGAGCACCCTACTTTCCAGCTCTTCTCAACACCCTCCCCTTGCATCCACAGCCCAGATGATGCTCCTCGGATCAGGATGGGACGTTTGGTCCCTGGCTGAGCAGGGAATGGGGTCACCTGCCGAAAGGACCATTGGTTTTCTTGGGAAGAGCAGCAAATGCATCAAAATTGGAGTCTCCAAGCACTTACAACCAGCCGGAGAAAGTTCACCCCATTGCTGGGGAGTGCTCGGCTCTGCTCTGGGATGGAGGTTGCAATGGATGGGGAAGAGCGTGAAGGTGTCAGGATGGGAAACGTCCCCTGGGTGGGAAGCTGAGGCTGTTGGAGCACCTCATCCAGCTGTGAGGGACATGGGAAAGGCCGGATTTAGCATTAGCACTGGGAAGGGAGCGTGGGAGAGATGGGAGCAGGCTGTGCTCACCGGGAGATGCCAGCGTGATAGAGTCATGGAATCATGGAAGGGTTTGGGTTGAAGGGACCTTAAAGCTCCTCCAGCTCCAACCCCTGCCACAGGCAGGGACCCCTTCCACTGGAGCAGCTTGCTCCAAGCCCCTGTGTCCAACCTGGCCTTGAACGCTGCCAGGGATGGGGCAGCCACAGCTTCTCTGGGCACCCTGGGCCAGCGCCTCAGCACCCTCACAGGGAAGAGCTTCTGCCTCAGATCCCACCTCCCTCCCTCTCCCCTCTGGCAGCTCATTCTGGCTCTGCTCGCTCCTGGCGCGTCCCCTCTCATGCTGCCGGACCCGGGCTGCTCTTGCAGTGTTTGTAACTCATTTATTTGGTTGCCCAGAGCCCAAAAGATGCTTTTAATAAACCCGGGTAGATTCCAGAGCGTTCCCAAGTGCAGAGCTTGGCTGGAGGAGTGCAAGTGAGGCTGCAGAGCCTGTTGCAACACCCCCAAACTCCCCTTCATCCCCTTATCTCCTCCTCACCCCCACCAGCCATTGCAGGGGGTCCCAATCTCCTGTTTTCAGCCCCAAATGAGCCGCTCTGCCCCCAGCACCGGGCTGCCAGCACAGCGGAGCCTGCAGCACCTGCGTGCATCAGCATCAACACACACGGCCCTGGCAGCTCCAAACTGAAATGCATCCCTGTGATGGGAATGGGACGGATCCAGGCATGGAGCCACGAGGAGCTCTCACGGCCAAGGCTCCTTAGGGCTAAACCACGTCTGGCTTCCTTCAACCTGCTGTCGGCATCCCGTTATCCCTGGATAACGGATGCTCCCGGAGCTCACCCTGAAACCACAGGCAGGAGGGAGAAGCAGCTTCATGGTGCTAAACCCTCTGCTGCTAATGAGAAACAGGCTCGGTGCAGCCAAACAGCTGATCCGTGGCCGTGGACTGAGTAATGCCTTGAATTCCTGGCAGGAGCTGCTTCCTTTCGGGAGGCAAGGGCTTCTTCCCCGGTCAGCGGGGCCCCTGTGTCCCTCCTGAACCCCAATCTGGGACCAGTTATCCCCCAACTGCTCCGTGGGGATGGGAGCTGGCATCAGGGAATAGGATTATGGAGTTCTACACGTTGCAGGGGTGGGTGGTGATGCGTCCATGTGTCCATCCAGCACATCCCATAGGTGTTTGTCTTGGTCTCCCTCCACCTGCAGTGAGACACATGATGGAGGTTGGGCCGCATTGTGCCTGCAGCACCCAGGGACCAGTTGTCGTCAACCGGGTGTCACTTTGGCTCTCAGGGGTGTCCCTTGGGGTGGGGAGATGCAAACAGGGAGCTCAGCAGCTCCAGGGCTGGATCCTGCACCGGGGTGAGCTACTGCCGGGCCCCTCCTTCCCGGGTGGCACGTGGGGACCCGGGATGCAGCCAGGGACACGTGTGTGTCCGCAGTGGAGAGCGGGGCCAGTCGCTGATGTAAACCCTGCGCTGCAGATAAACAACCAGCCCCGAGGGGAGGACAAACGGCTCCTCTGTTCCCGTGCGGGGCGGCTCCGGACCCAACCCGGAGCATCTCCATCACTTGGGGTTGGGGGCTCAAAACAGCCCCCTCCAGCCCCATGTTTGTGGGGGCCGCCCCATCAGCCTGGGGATGGAGCTGTGGGGTGTGTGGGCGCCCAATCTGGGGGTAAAGAGGGGATTTGGCACCTGGACACGTGCTGAGGTCAGGGATGATGCTGGCTCCATCCATCGCACAGCCCCAGGCCATGGGAGGCTTTCGCAAGAGCAAGGGGTTGGCAGGAGCTTGTGCCCAGCCCTGGTAACAGCCAGGGACCCCCCAGCCCTCCCCAGGCGGGTGTCACCGGTGTCCCCATCCCAGGGCACTGAGGCCAGGCTTCCCTGGAGCGCTCCCAAGCCCTTTGCCCATCGTACCCCAGATCCTGGTTCTGATCCCCGCTAGTGCCCAGCTGCTCCCGGCGCAGCCCCTGGACCCTCCATGGATCAGCACCCACTTGGCTCCATCCAGGTTGTGCCGGATGGTGCTGGGGTTGCACTGTGAAGCACTGTGCCACGAGCACCGAGTGATGCTGAGCTCCCTGTGTGGGGCTGAGCACGGGACGGGGCACACTGGGAGCCGTAAATCTCCCCCGTTTCAGGGTATACAGTGGGTGCTGGGGTGCCCTGGGCACCCATGGGTGCAGTGCCCTGCAGTGTGAGCACGCGGAGAGCAGCAGCTACTGCTGCCCCCCTGCACCTGCTGCAGGTGGGGGGCTGCTGGTGGCACCCCCCTGTCCCCCTCAGCCTCGGCTGGTGCCGTCGGGCAGGCTCCCGGGGAGGATTTTGGCTCCGGCTTTAGCTCCGACCGCATTCCTCGGTGGAGGGAGGAGTGGAGCTGGAGCCTGGCATGACTCAGCCCCGGCCACATGGCTGGGGACACGGCGGTGACCCATGGGGGGCACAACCCGTCCTCTGTCCCCCTGCCCCCGGCTTGGGTGACCCTGCCTTGGGCCAAGGGGCTAGCTTTGTCCCTGCCCAGGGACCCCTCAGTGTGAGCCGGGGGGTGCCATGGTCCCTGAGAGCCCCAGTGGTGGAGGATGGCCGGATTCTGGGTTAGGATAACCCTAAAATGGGGCTTTTTCTGTGGACACCGGACGCATCCTGACCCTGTGGTTCTCCCACCCCAGCCAACAGCCATTGGATCCGGGCAGTGCTCCCCTCTGCATGGGTGCCCAGCCCATGGGGGACCCCAAACATGGGGATGCCCAGGAGGGTCCGGAGCAGAACAGAAGCTCCCAGTGTGGAGCCGGCAGCACGGGCGGGACGGAGAGGAGGAAGCGGAGGGTGGGGGGCGTCACTGCGGGACGAAGGCTCCAGCCTCATCCTGCCTCTTGCTCGTGGTGCCGAGCCGCGGCGCTGGCAGCGCCACCCGCATTCCGCTGCTCCTCAAGGGACCGGCTCGGGACATTCCCACGGGGATTTCCAGCCCGGGCACTCACCGGATCCTGCTGGTGCCGGGCGGGGAGGGGGGGGCCGCGGTCCCGGCTCTGCCGCAGCGCTCGGGGAGGCAGAGCCCGGCCCCGCGGTGAATCACAGCGAAGCAGCTGCAGGAGCTGCAGGAGCTGATGCAGAGCTCGCAGCGCTTTCTGCTGTAGAGAACTTTCTCCAAGAGGCCGTTCCGGGGGGGATCTGGGTGTGCTGCGGTTTCCCCCTCGCTGCGGTACTCACTGGCCTGAAAAACACCCCCCCCAAATGGAGCACTGGGTTGGAATGTGCTCGTGCTCCCACTGGGGATGGAGAGAGGGGGATTGCTGGAGCTGATGGACCAGTAGCACCTCTGGATCCTTGAGCAGGAGGGTCGAGGTCCAGGGATGCTCTAACCTCCTCAAGGGATGCTCTAACCTCATCAAGGGATGCTCTAACCTCATCCAGGATGCTCTAACCTCATCCTGGGATGCTCTAAACTTGTCCTGGGATGCTCTAACCTCCTTCAGGGATGCTCTAACCTCATCCAGAATGCTCTAACCTCATCCAGGATGCTCTAACCTCATCCTGGGATGCTCTAACCTCATCCAGGATGCTCTAACCTCAGATAAGGAGGAGACGCAGCTGCACGTGGGATGGTCCCGGTGGCTGGTCCAGGCCCTTCAGAGACGAAAGCATCCTGCATCCCCTCACCTGCATCCCTGCATAGGGTCAGCAGGCATGGAGATCATCCCCCGCACCAGGATGCCCAGGAGTCTCTGTGGCCTCATCCTGCCTTTCTCTGTCTGGGTGACAGCCACAGGGCTTGGAAATGGTCTTGGGGGACAGCAGCTCCCACACGGTACCGGGGCTGTGACACTGCCACTGGTCCCAGTTTGTAACTGGGAAAGACACAGCCAGGTTGTCCCTACCTCAAGTGTTGCCTCCCCAGGTTTCCCTGGCTGTGGTGCGGGCACTGTCACATGCCCCCTCTCCATGTCTCTACTTGTGCCCCGTGACTCAGGGATTTGGGCAGGTTTGGGAAGGGAGGAGGGGCAAAAGCCATTTCCCTGCCAACAGAAAGCAGAGGCAGCTGCTGTTTGTCACATAGGGGTGAATTATTAATGCGGGCAGGACAGCGTCCCCTGTTCCAGCATCCCTCTGTCTCCCTCCGCGTGTCCCATGACTTGGGATGTGACACTTTTCCGGTCACTTACAAGGAGGAGGAGGAGGATGAGTGAGCACGAGATAAGGAGCCTGGTCCTCAGCCGGAATCAAAGGGCCCCACGCGCTGGCACGGGGTCCCCGTGAGTCATCCCTGGGGCTGGTGTCACCCGCTGTGTCCCTTGGGTGCCCACCCCGGGTCCTCCCACTGCCAAGGCTCCCGGGACGGAGCACTGTGGGACAGGAAGGTGATCTCTTGGAACTGGAGGGGGAAAAGGGGTTATTTTGTGAGTACATCTCCTTCTTAACCCCAGCACCCTTCCTTCCCCGGTCCCCACCACCGTCAGCATCGATGTTTATCTTAGTGCAGCTGCCCATGGGTGATAAGGACGGGTAGCACTCGTGTTGCTGCAGATGTGACGCTGTTTCGGGGCTGTCACTACTGTCCCCATCTCCGCATGGCTCCCAGCTCTTCCCACACCCCAAATCTCCATCATTCCTCCACCAGGTCCCCAATCCCTCTGCTCAGCTTCGGGTGAGCTCAGCTCCAAGAAGAACCCTCGGCAGCTTCTGAGCCCCATCAGTGTTTCCGGCCCTGGGGAGCTGATGCTGCCGCTTCCTCGAAGCTCGGATGTGGTGGCTGCCACCGCCACGCGGCCCCGTGTCACTGCCCGCTCGCCACATCCAGCGGGGTTTGCAGTGTGGTTTGCTGTCAGGGTGACAAACACTTTGTCACCTCGTGGCCCCTGACGGGTTCCAGTTGCCTGCAAGCATGGGCAGCAAGCAGGGAAACCCCCAGGGCAGTGGATGCAGCCCTGCGCTTCCTTGCACATGGATCCATCCGAGCACTCGTGGAGCCCTTTGTGCACACCTGTGTAAATGGAGCTGCTTGTGCACACGTGAATCCATCCGTGCACATGTGTGTGCACATCTGTTCATGCATGCCCACACTAATGAACCTGCTTGCGCACATGTGGTTTGATCCACGCACATGTGGATCTATCCATGCACACGTGGACCCATTCATGTATATGTGGATCCATCCATGCACACATGGATCCACCCATGCACATGTGGTTTCATCCATGCACACGTGGATCCACCTATGCACACGTGGATCTATCCATGCACATGTGTGTGCACAGACCTGTTCATGCACACCCATGTAAATGGAGCTGCTCGTGCACACATGGATGTGTCCATGCACATGTATCCTTTGTGCACACGCATGCAAATCCATGCAGGATGTGCATGTAGTTTACACGTTTGTATGCTTGGAGTGTGTTTGTGAGCACACACACAGTGAGTACGGGTGTGCATGCATGCACATGTGCATGTGTGTGTGTGTGCATGTGTCCACGTGTGTGTGTGCATGCATGTGTGTACGCGCCAGTGCTGTGCATGCATACATGCTTGTGTGTGTGTGTGCCCATGGGTACATCTGCCCACGGGTGACCATACACATACACATGCACATACACATATGTGCAAGACCAGGGGCTAATGTGTGTGTGTGTGCATGGGTACCTGTGCCCAGAGGTAAGCACACACATGTGCAAGCCCCAGGGCTGTGCATGTGTGCACACGGGTACACATGTCCAGGGGTGATCATACATGTACAAACGTGTGAAAGCCCCATGTGCATGTATGTGTACGGCACAGTGCAGGGAACGGGATGGGCGCGGCGCACTGTCGAGACGAGCCGAACCGAGCCGAACCGAATCGAGACGAGCCGATCCGATTGAGACCGACCCGATCCGAGAGGTACCGAACTGATCCGAGAAGGGGCCGACCCGACCCGAGGAGACGACGAACTAAGCCGAGGAGAAACCGATCCGATCCGAACGGGGCCGACCCGATCCGAGTAGGGACCGACACGACCCGAGAGGGGCCGAACTGATTCGAGGAGGGGCCGATCCGATCCGAGCGGAGCCGAGCGGGGCCGAGCGCCAGCCCATTCTCATAAACCACATGCTGCCGCGGCGCTATAAAGGGGAGCGCGGCGGCCGTGGTGGCTCAGCCCGGCCCCGCTCGGCCCCGCCGCCGCCTCGCCCGTTCCGCCCGGCCCCGCCGCAGCCCCGGCCCCACGGCAGCCCCCATGCCCCGCCTCGGAGCCAAGGTACGGCGGCCCCTCCCGTTATCCCGGCGCGGCGCCCGCTGCCACCGGTGCGGGGTCCCCTCGTAACCCGGTCACGCCGCGGGAGAGGGCAGAGCTCCGTGTCCGGAGCCCCGGCTCCCGGCGGGGGGATGCTCCAGCCCCCGCTCGGTTCATGGACCCGCGGGGTGAGGCTCCAGCCCCCTCCCGGTTCTCGGTTAGAGCCCCGGCTCCCGGAGCCGAGGGGTGAAGCCCCGGGTTCTCGCTTCCAGCCCGGTCTCGCTTCCCGGAGCCGGCGGGGGGAGGCCCCGGCTCCAGCCTGTCCCGTCCCGGTGGGGTGAGGCTCCGGCCAGCCGTGGCCGTGTCTCGGCGGTGGCATCTGGCAGCTTCACAACAGGGGAGGATTTTGGACAACTTCCAAGGGAAATTCCCCCCCTCCATCACCCAGGCACCCTCTCAGTGCCGGGGCACCGGAGGAGGGGAGGGGGCACACATCATCATCCCCCCCCCCGGGGGTCTGCTCCATCCCCACCTCGGGGGTCTAAATCCCGGGACAAGCCCCCGTTGCCCACCAGGATCTCGCCACGATTTGGGGCCTCCCCGCTTGGTTGCAGGGGGATTGGGAGGGGAATTTGGGGCGACGCCAGAGCTGCTGCATGGAAAGAGCCCGGCGGGTGCAGGCTCTGGAAGCTGGGGGGGTCCGGAGGGTGGGAAGAGGATTTTTGGGGATGGGTGGGTCAGTGCGTCAGGCGGCTCCCCGGAGCCGGGGTGGAGGAGAAGATGTGCAGGGGAGCTGGAGAAATGGTGTGGGAGAAGCGGGATGAGGGCTGGATGGGGAATGTGGAAGTGGCTGAGAGCCACAGCCAGGCTCGTGCTCGCCAGGCTCCGGCCGCGCAGCCGCTGCGCTGGGCACTGGGAAATTCCCTGCTGACCTGACGCTCCTAAAAATAGCAGGATAGGGATGGGAATGAGGCTGGAGGTTCATGGTGGGGTTATCCCGCTGGATCGGGGTCAAGTCCATCACAAAGGGGGTGGGGGGTGGGAAAAGGGGGTTAACGCTGCTCCAAGCCTTTGCTCTGCCGTGCTCAGGTGTGCCTGCTCCGCTGCACCCTGCTCTCCTCCCTCCTCATCCTCCTGCTCTGCAGCATCCATGAGACGGAGCAGAACAGATACTGCCAGCAGATCATCACTGAGAGGCACCTGGCTGAGCTGGAGGAGCTGGTGAGTGGCCTCCCTGCACCCTGCCATGGGATGGGGCGCAAACCAGCCCTTATTTTGGGCAAATCCGCTGGTTTTCACCTCCGGCGTCAAAATGATGGTACCCAAGAGCTGAGCATCCGTGGGCATGAGGGATGAGCGGGTGCTGGGAGGGGGGGTGATGTGCTGCTGTGTCTTTAGCATGGGCAGCTGTGGAAAGGTGCCGGTGGGGTAAATGGAAGAAGCAGGAACGTGGCTGGGAATGGGGCTGGATGAGGCAGGAGCAATGGGGAAGCAGCGGAGGGGACGGGTGTTTTCCGGGCGGCTGCGCAGGGGTTAAGCGGAGGAATCCGACTGCATTCCTGAGTCCAGCTGCTTGCCTGGAAGCTGGGCTGGCAACAGGGCTGTGGGTGGGTGGCAGGCAGCGAGGGGGGCCGCTGGCCAGGCGATGCATGGAGCCAGCCAGGCTGTGGCCATGGGTGCCTTTGGCCATGGGGGCCTTCCACCCTGCGTGGGCCACAGGGGCAGCGCTGGATGCTCACACCCATCCCACAGGGACGCAGCTCCTCTTGGCCCCTTCCCGGCTGCTGGGGCCGTATCTTGTGCTGGCCCTTGGCTCACCTCCGAGTGTGGGAATCATGCGGATGTTCAGGGGAGAGCCGGGAATTGGGGGCACGCAGGGATTTAACTGGTTGTCGCAGATTAAATTCCACCGTGCAGCGAGCGGGGTCCTTTACCGCGAGCCTGTAACCGCTGTGTCCGGGCTTGGTTTTACCTCTTCCTCTTCAGACACTGAGCTGTAGTGCCAGGAGATGGCAGATAACGGCTTCTTCCTCTACCCAAATTGTCCCTGGGGGGGGGAGCCTTTGCTTTGTAATCCCGTGGGATTGGAAGTGGTTGCGTGGTTGCAGGGAGAAAGGGGATGGAGCAGGTTTGAATGGAAGGGGTGGTTTTTCCTGCTGGGGATTGCAGCCCTCTCCTCTTCCCGCTGGCGGAGGAGCCATCCCCTTGCTCCAGCCCCTACAGGATAATGGAGCAATTGTTTCCGGGCCGGTATTCCAGGCTGGAAGGGTGAGGGCTGCCAGAATTGCCGGCCGGCAATTCTGGCAGCCCTCACCCTTCCAGCCTGGAATACCGGCCCGGAGACAGGGAGCTTGTGTTGGACCCCCTCATTGGAAAGGGTCATGGCATGGGGGGTTTCCCCGCTGTGGTGTGATTCCCATGGGATGTGTGACCTCCTGCATGGTGGGATGCTCTTTTGCAGCCTGGCTTTAGCACTGTGGAGGAGAATAAAGCTGGGCTCTGCTGTGATGCTGGGAGGAAGAGGAGGAGGAGGAAGGCGTCCCTGGTACAGGGAGCATGCTTATCCCTGTATGCAGCACCCCATGGGGTCACATCCTGCTCTGTCTTTCCAGGCTGACACCCAGATGCAGCACCCGGGCAGAGTCTCCTTCAAGTTCATCAGCAAGATGCAGTTGGTGAGTGGCTGCTTGCTGGGGACACACAGGGACAGGGACCAGGGCTGGCTGGTGCATGGAGGGGTCCCTGGGTCCCCTGTCCCCTCTCTCTTGTCCCCTTTTGTGGATGACAGCCCAGAAGGGACCCATCCTGCCTACAGGCAGCTATTGAGTCCTGGCTTGGGCAGCCTGCAGGGCCATGCAAAGGCATTTTGTGCCACTGTGCCTCAGTTTCCCCAAGGCAAGGCAGGATGGGAGGTGCTGCTCTGCCCATCCCAGAGCCAGTCTCACTTTGGGGGGGGTGTGTGTCTGTGTCCTCATAGAACGACTCCGTTTGCTACGTGAAAGCAGCTTTTCCTCTGCTGGGCAAGATCCTGGAGCGCACGGAGTTCAAGGAGAACTCCTCCAACGCCAAGAAGATGCAGATGGTGCGCAGGATGTACAGCCGCATCGACGAGAGCATCGACCCCTGCATCAGGGAGGAGGATGAAGAGGAGAGGAAGGTGCAGTGTCCCCTGCCAGATCCACGGGGGAATGGTCTGAGCCCTCATCCTTGGGTGGAAGGCTCGGTTGGGCAGAGCCAAGGGTGATGTGGTCAGTGCGAGGTGTCCCTGCCCATGGCAGGGGGCTGGAACTGGATGATCTTGAGGTCCTTTGCAACCCAAACCATCCTGTGACTCTCCATCCCTGGCGGTGTTCGAGGCCAGGTTGGATGAGGCCTTGGGTGCCATGGTTTAGTGTGGGGTGTCCCTGCCCATGGCAGGGGGGTTGGAACTGGATGATCTCAAGGTCCTTTCCAACCCTGACTATTCTATGGTTCTATGAAATGGGGTGTCCAGAGCATCCTGGGGTGGGTGCACAGGCACAGGGAGCCATGAAGGGGTCCAGCCCTGCCCTGGGTGCAGCGTGGAACCCCGTGGTGGTGCCACCGGGTGCTCTGCATGGCTGTGGAGCTGATGCTGAGCGCGGCTCTTCCTCCAGCTCTCCCAGATGTGCTTCGAGGAGTTCACCACCTCCCCTTACGAGATGCTGGTGTTGGTCAAGCGCTTCTTCCAGGACATCAACCAGCTCCTGCAGAACCAGGAGACCTTCGAGCGGGACTGCAGCCAGGTCTACCGCAGGGCCTGCCTGGCACCCAGGAGAGCCGCAGCCTCCCCAGGTGAGCCCTGAGGCTTTGCCTCTGCCTGGTGCCGGGCTGGGGGGGCTCGGGCTCGCCTGCATGGGGCAGCTTCACAGCCGCGTGTCCCCGTCCGTGGGCACACGCGGGCGCCGTGGGCTCGTGTCTGCGTTGGTCCTGTCTCTGTCACCGTCCCCAAGGGGTGGCCTTGGTGTGTCCGTGTTGAGCCAGGCTTGGGAGAAGGGGCTGGCGGCTCTTTGGAGGTGGGATTTGGGCTGACTCCTGCTGGGAACGAGAGAGATGCTGAGGGGTGTAAGGAGGCATCTCCGTCGGCTTGCCTGGAGGCGTCGGGCTTGGCTCCGTCTCAAAGCCCCAGTGCATGGGATGAGTGTTAACACGGAGGATGGAGGCGCTGGGACTTCTCTGCCACCAACGTGCTGCATGACCTCGGCTGTGTCACTCCGACTGCCCCGTGCCTCAGTTTCCCTTGACCAAGCCTTCGGGGAGAGCGTTTTGGGGTGGAAGAGCCCCGTGTTGCTGTCCTGTGTCTGCATGCCCGTGGAGGAGGTGCCTTGCTGTGTGCTGGAGCTGTGCCGTGCCCCTGACATTAAAAACGTGGCTGTCGGTCGTGGAGAACCCGCTGCCATCGGCTCGGGGCACCCGGAGATGCGGGTTTGCTTCCTCCTGCCTGGTGCTTGTCATCTCTGTGCTGCCCCATCGCTCCCTGCCCGCTCCCTGCCTGCTGCCTGCCTCCCCTTTGCTCTCCTGGCTCTGTTTTGGGTGGCTGTTTGACCTGATTCCCCACGGGGAGGGACGGGGACGCTGCCCCCGACCTTGGATCTGCTGGCTGGGCCCCTCTTGGAGGCTGGTGACCCCACGGCCGTCTCTTCTCTCTGCTTCTTTCAGGTGTGGGGACAGATCCTGACTGCAATTGCCTGTCCCCTGCCCTCCCTCCTGCCACCCAGCCCTCCCTCTCCGCTGCCACCCATGCCAGCAGCGAGGTGGCACCCGCTAGCACCCGGCTCCCTTACAGCCTCCTCCATGCCACCCTCACTGACTTAGACGCCCCATCACAGCCCCCCAGTAACGCGGACGGCGGCTCGGGGACCGGGGAGGTCCTGGCTGCCGGGGTAGGAGACGCTGCGTCCGTGCCATCCATTGGGATGCAGCAGCCAGCTCCAGCCGACAGCGCCGAAGCCATCCTGGATGCAGCCGGGACCATTGGCCTGGCAGCGTTGGACGTCCCCATCCTGCGTGGGGACAGAGAGCTGGTGGAAGGTGGCACCGGGACAGCGGCCGGTCCCCCCCTGCCGCATCCAGCCCAGCACCAGGGAGCCTCCATCCTCCTCGGGACCAGCACCCCCAGCAGCGGCGCAGCCAGGATGGAGCCCATCCCTCAGCTCCGCTTCACCAGGATGGCCCCGGGGCTGCGGGACCGAGCTGCGGGGGGCCCCGGGGCGCGGGGCTGGGGGCTGAGCCGGCATCGGGAGCCCCAGGATGGAGGCGCCGGGCCCAGCTTTGACTCTGGCTTTGTTCCGAGCACAGAGCAGCGCAGGAAGGAGCCGCCCGCCAGGGAGGGCCATCGGGAGCCCCTCATCTACATCACGGTGGCCAGCGCGGTGGCCGTGCTGCTGGCCATGGGGGGGCTGCTCTTCTACAAGTACAGACCCAGGGTAAGGACCCCCCTGCGCCCCAGCAGCATCTCCTGCCTCGGTGGCCCCACTTGGCTCTTGTTCTGCGTGGGCTGAGCCCCGCTTTCCTCATCCTGCCACGATGGGGACACACCAGTGGTGCTCAGGGGGGTGGGAGGGAGTTGTGTGGGTGCAATGAGAGACTCCCCCCCCGCCACTGCAGCCCCTTCCCCATGGCTCATCTCCCCTTTCCCCTTCCCTTCATTCAGGTCCTGGAGCGGCCACTGGAAGATGGAGACCGTGACCCCGAGGAGCCAGAGAGGAGGTGGGTGCGATGCCATCCTGCCTGGGGGGCTTTGGGGGCCCCTACCGTGCCCTAACCCCCCCCCCCCCGGCTTTCCTTTGCAGGGCACTGCGGGGAGCAAGGGAATGTCCAGACCTGGAGACTCAGGACCTCTGAGGTGAGCAGGGGCTGGATGAGACCTTGCTGGGCTCTGCTCCAAGCCCATGGGGATGGTGTCGAGCCCCTGGATCATCCCCAATCTCGGCCATGGACAGGGAATTTCGGCTGCTGGCAGGCGATGGATGGGGATGGGAAGACCGGGAGAGTCCCAGGTCTGTGCCCCAGTGCTGCCAGCTGTGGTTTTGCAGCCCATTAATCCATTACCAGCACTTCCTTAATATATAGAGTGTATTTCTTCCTGTGGTTTTGATGTGCTTCTCCCCACGCCGCCTTCCCTGGCTCCCACTCATCATTCCCTTTCATCCCGCAGGGCCTGAGGCGGGATGTGAAGCTGCTCGGGGGCTGGATCCAGATGCTCCTTGCTGTGGGCAGGCAGGGTCGGCGCGCACCGGCCCCGCTGCAGTCCTGCCATGATGCTGACGCTCCCTCTTCCCTCGCCCCAGAGACTGCACAAACCTCCCTGGCAGGGACAAAAGGATGGAGGGGATGTGCCCCGAGTGGGACCCCCAGGCTCCGAAGGGATTCAGGATGGTGGCAGTGGCTGATGTGACGCCGCGGTGCTGAGCAGGACGCTGGAGGTGCTGGATGTGGGATGATGAGGATGAGGATGGATCCTGCTTGGACATGGCCAGCGCTGGCTGAAGATGGAGGGGATCAGCTCCATGAATCTTCTCCCACCCCAGCATGGCGGGCTTGGAGCAGCACCCATCGCTTCATCCTGCCTTTCCCAAGGCTTCATCTGGAGCATCCCGGATGCTGGGGACGGGGGGTGGCAGTCCCCTGGACCCCCTGCAAGCTGCACAACCCCACCTTGCAACTGCAACCCTCACACTGTGAATATTTAAAGCCCACCAGTGCCCGTGTCCCTGCATGGGGATGGGTTTGGGGGTGATGCTTGGCACCGTCCTGCTCCTCATCCTCCTGCCGCCGGAGCTCTGGCTCCGGTCCCGGGCCCGAGCTGGCCTCGGTGTGCTGCGAGGGGTTCATTTGTAATAGAGCAAATCAAAGTCTTTTATCCCACAGGAATATTTGAGGGGGGGCCCCTCCTGCCCCCTTGCAGGGTTCTTGCTGCGAGCTGGCCTCGCCTCTGCCTGGATTTCCTCTTGTGACTGCGCTTTAGAGAAGGGAAATGGGGCTTGGGAATGACTTGGCTCAATGGGGATGCATGGGATGGAGATGCCCAGGTGGGTAGTGAGGGGCTTTGGGAATAGCCCGGTTTGGGGTGCACCGGTCCTGGTGCTACCCAAAACAGTGGGGTTGGGCTGCATCCTGCATCCCTCTGGCCCCAAATGTGAAGCGTGGCCCGCGCTGCTCTTGGGTTTGAAGTATTATTTTTGTATGATGGAAGAAAACGTGGACAAAACCAAACTGTTTTTAAAGAAAGCATTACTATTAATTGTGGTTTATATATATATATATGTGTATGTATGTGTGTGTATTTATGACTGCCAGAAGGAGGGGGTTCCAGTGCAAGGGACTTGGTGTAAATCAGGAGCAGAGCCCTGACTGCAGCAAGGAGGCTGTTGTGGAAGCACTGATTTGCACCATGGGGAAAGGGGGGGATCTCGCCTTTAAGCTGTTGTTGGATTTATTTTTGCCTTTTTATTTTCTCCGGTTTTTGATACAAGGAAATGTTGGAATATTTTATACAAAGTCATTTAAAGAAGTTTATTTAAAGAAAAGCATAGAAAGCAGCTTGTATATTTAATATTATTAATAATAAAAGGTGACGTGGAGCGCTGTGTTGGGGGGGAGCTGATGAGGGGGTGCAGGTTTGGGGTCCCTCATGGGGGGATGGCACTAAAGGGGGGGACGATGGGGTACCCATGCCTTGGAATGTGTGGGAAGGAGGGATGGAGACCCTTCATCCTCACTCCAGGATGCTCCTGGGCTTGATCCAGCATCCAGAGTTGTGTCTCCTCTTGTGCTCTGCACCCAGGAGTACTTTGGTGTCTTGCAATAGGGAATCCATAGGGAAAGCTCCTGGAGCAGAGGGCTGGATGTGGCCAGCACCAAGATAAGGGCTTGGGGTCATGCTCCTGTTTTCCTGTTGATGCAGGCAGGCGTTCATGGCCACCGGCATCAGGGCAGAGGGATGCCTCCGGCTTTCCTGCCCCAGTCCACCCGCATCCTGCTGCCATTGGGGTGCTCCTGCCATGGGCTCCCCTTTCCCAGCGTTGGGGCCCCCCAAAACCTCCTGTGGGCAGTTGGGAAGCAGCTGCTTAAAGCAAACACACCCTCAGCAGCGCTTCCTGAGAGCACTTCACTTGAGAGGCAGTGCTGGAAGAGGCATTTCCGCAGGGAATGGGGGAGCCCTGCATCCTGCTCCCTTTGCATGCCCCCAGCGTCTCCGCCGGGGGGGATACCCATGGAATGAGGGGCTTTCAACACCATCCTGAGCCCCTACCATGGTGTTGGGGTGCAGGGTTAACCCCACCGCATCGCTCCCATGGGATGGATGGGAAGGGCAGGATGGGACCCGGGAGCGTTCTGTGGGTGCTGGGGCTGAGCTGTGTTTGCTGACAAACAGGATTCCTCGAGGGGAGCTGACTCAGCCCGGCCCTTCCTCTCCCCAGCAGCAGCCGGGGGTTTCCCAGCTCCACATCCCCTTCCCAGGGAAGTGGGACCTATATATATCCCGCTGGATTCAGGCCACAGTCATTATGGTTGGATTTGGGGAGGGGGGGGTATTTAAGGTCAGAGGCTGCTCTTAAGGGTGGGCACAGGGCCCGGGCTTGGGGGCAGCTCCAGGTGGAAGCACAAGGGAGGGTGTTAACTCTGGAGCTGAATGATGGCTCCAGTGGAGCAGAGCTGGGAACGTCCCTGGAATATAAGGAGCAGTGATTCCCGCCCCCTCCAAACGTACCCCAAAACCCCTCATCCCTGCCCTCCTCTGGCTGCTTCAAACAGCTCAAACCTGTGGAAGAACATGGACAAGGGAGGAAAATAGGAAAACCCCATCTTGCTGCCCTAAGGTTTGGGCCAGGAAGGTCCCTTTGCTTCTCATGTCCCCAGACGGTGGCCACTTCCCCCCTCCTATTATGTGAGAAGCAGAGAGGTTATTCCCTGCCCTAACCACCCCCCGCCCCTGCAATGTGGGGGGGTAAAACCCGCTCTCAGCCCCCCACATCAGAGACCCCATAGCCAGGGAGAGACACGGAGCCTTGTCCTTGTCCCTTCACTGGAGCTGAGCAGGGCGCGGAGGGTGGGGGCATCCTGGGGTGCCGCCTAGGGTCCAAAATGGGTGTTTGTGCCTTTAAATCTGCCAGGATGGGGTGAAAAAGAGTGATTTGGGGGGGGGGAGGACAGCGATGAGTGGCTCCAGGACCCGCTGGGAGTGGGAGTGTGCAGCACGGGTGCCACAGATGGGGGGCACCCCCCAGCACCAAAGCCAGCGGGTCCCCCGCATCCCCAGTGCTTGCAGCATCGAGGGGCTGGGACCTCCCAGCTTCATCCCACTGCCCTGAGACCCCCCCCCAAGCACCCCAAGAGGGCTCAGCCCACCCTGGGAAACGTCCCCCCCGGGCACCGCAGAGCTGCTGACGGGGCAGAAGTGCCCGGAAAGGGCCCCGGGGCTGCGGTTCGCGGGGCACAGCGAGTCCGGGACAGGGTTTGGCTGGGGGAGGTTGGTGGCCAGAGGCTGCTTTGCGGCCAGACGTAGTGATTTTGGTTAAAACCCGTTATCTGTGCCCCCCCCCCCCCTTGGGGTTTAACCCAAATGCTGATGTTTTCCCAGCTTGTATTTGAAAGGAATACCACTGGGAACGCAAAGGACAAGCAGGATCCGGACCGTCCGTGGTTGTCCTTTAGGGGTTTGGGGAGAAGGACGGGGTCAGGGCGCCCTGCGGGCAGGGTTGCTGCCTTCCTGCCTGTCCTGGCACAGGGACACAAGCCCATCCCGAAGGCCATTTGGGACATGGGGGTGATGCTCGGAAGGGACAGATGGAGACATCTCAGTGGGGACAGATGCATGGGCTGGACAGATGGACACCCATAGGTGTCAGGAGCTGTGCCTGCTCCCTGCCTGCACCCTGCCTGCACCCTCCCTGCACCCTGCCTGCACTCTGCCTTCTCCCTACCTGCACCCTGCCGGCACCCTGCCTGCTCCCTGCCTGCACCCTCATGCTGCTGGAGGTGTGCGGGTGCTTTGAGGGTCCCGCCTGGGTGCAGCATCCCATGGACATGGGGTGGGGTCCCTGCCTCAAACGGAGGGGCTGGTGTAGACCCCACGGTGGGGACCCAGTGGTGCTGATGCTGATGACGAGGAGGGGAGGAAGGCAGCCCTGCCCATGCCCCGCACTCCAACCAGGGCTGAGCGCCCCCCAGCCGGGCTGGGTGGTTCCTGGAGCTCAGCTCCTGCCGCCATCCCGCCTGAACTGATTTTTCCTGCTGATTTCTCCATTTTCTGGAATTTTTACTTTCTTGGTTTTTTCCCCTAGGATTTATTTTTCTTTCCTTGCATTATTATTTTTTTTTCCACAGTTATTTTTACTTCCTTTCCTCGGAATTCCTTTCCCCTGATTTCCTAGAAATCCTCCTCCGTTCGCTTTATGTGCCCTGATTTGGCACCGGTTTGATTTATTCCCTGCTTTTCCCACGGCTCCTCCTCCTCCCCTCTCCCGCCGTGCCCTCCACCGCCAGGGGGCGCCACGGCGCCTCGCCCGCTCCTCCCGACGCCGCCGTGTGGCCTCACTTGCCCGGCGGGTGCGTGCTGACGTCGGGGCGCGCTGACGTCACGGCGTCACGCCCCTGAAAACCGAGAGCGGCGGCCGCAGTGCCCGCCGCAGCGCGGTACCGGAGCGAGCCGAGCCGGGCCGAGCTGAGTCGGAGCGAGCCGGGCCGAGCCGAGCTGAGCCGGAGCGAGCCGGGCCGAGCCGAGCCAAACCGAGCCGAACCTAACCTAACCTCTCCGCCTGCCCGCCGTGCCCCGCTTCGCCCGGTACCGCGGGCGGCCGCGGCCCGCTCCGCCGCCTCCTTCTCCTCAGGATGTCGGTGCTGGAGCCCGCCGGCGGCGAGGAGGTGAAGCAGGCCAAGGAGGTGGAGGACGCCGAGAAGTATTCCTTCATGGCCACCGTCACCAAGGCCCCCAAGAAGGTACCGGCACCGGTACCGGCGGGAGCAGCCCCCGGTTTGGGGTTTGCAGCGGCGCTGGCAAGAGCAGCCCCATGGGGATGGGGGGGGTGGGAAAGCGGGAGCGGGTCCGGTTTGGGGGTGACTGAGGAGCGGAGGCTGCCCTTCAGTGAGGGTTGGGACCGGATGGGCCCCCCCCCGTCCCGGTTCAGAGGGGCGGGGGCCAGGCCTGGCCCGGCGGAGAGTGCGGAGGCGAAGGGGGGGTTTGGCTGTGGTGTGGGGGTGCCCGGGGGTCAGGGTGACCCCGGCAAGGGCACAGGGAGGTGAGGCCGGGGGGACCCTTCGTGGCGGTGGCAGTGCTGTGCGGTGGGGACCCGTTCAATAGGGCAGCAGGGACCGGGAGGTGCTGCTGTAGGGGACTGAGGGGCAGCAGGAGGAAACTGGGAGCTGGGAACCCCTCTTTGGGGTCTGTGGGAGATGCTGATGGACGCACGTTTGGGCTTGGGCATGAGCTCTCCTGAGTCACCTTTGCACCCTTTCAGCCTTGAAGACCTCCCAGGAGCATCAAAGGTGGTGCTTGTGTAACCCTGTGGGGTGCAATGGGTGAGCACTGGCTGTGGCAGGGTGCAGGACCCCCAGTAAGGTGGGTGAGTGCTCCTGGCTTGGTGTGGACCTGCAAGGCTTGGTAACTGCTTGGCACTGCTGCTGCCCTGGTCCCGGCGCTGAGGTGGGTTTGTGCTCCCAGTGCTGCACAGATCCTGCTGCGGCCGGAGGTTCCGCTGGGCTGAGCATCGTGTTCCCTGCGGGGCTGCAGCCACTGCCTCCTTGGTGGAAGCAAAGGCAAAGCAGTCACGGTGGATGTGAACGTTCCCTTCTCTGAGGGAGCATCTCTCTTGTGGGGATGAAGGGGAGCATCTGACCCCCATGGCTGGGTTGGGGGCATCTCTCCTCACCCAGGCTCATGGCTGCTGCCAGGGAGCAGGAGCTGGATGCTCTCCCTGTGCCCCTGCCCTGTTTATCCAGGCTCTGGACATAGCCTGGAGGAAGGAGCAGAGGAATGCGGAGCTGGGATCTGCCACATCCAGTCGTGCTCAGCACAGTTCAAACTCAGGGACTGGTTTTACCTTTTCCTTACTGGCATCTTCCTCAGAGCTCCCAGTGCAAGGCTGCAGCCTGAGCTGAGATGGGAGCACAAACTTCCCACCCTGGAGTATCTTGTGGGGCCCAGTTCCATGTCCTAAACCCAAGTGGGATGTATTTCTAGGTGGGAATCAGTCCAGCACCCTCAGAGACAAAGTTTCCTCGTGGTTTTGGGGTTACTGCAGGCTTTATCACCTTGAATTTGGTGCTGTAACCACAGGCTGGTCGCACGCATGAAGAGCCTCAGTCAGACTCCGCAGCCGTTCCTGGCTGGGGGACGATGTTAAAGGTGCCCTGAGCGACACAAGAGCTTGGGGCTGACAACAGCAGCAGCAGAGAGATGCTGGGGAGCTGTGATGTGGCTGAGGTCAAGGACAAAGTGCTTCTGGCCACTGTTCCTGCCTGGCTAGTTCCTGTGAATAGGCTGGGTAATAGCAGAGGTGTTGGCAGGAGGATAAAAGGAGGAGGAAGGGAGAATTCCCCTCCTGAGATAAGGTGTTGAGTCCCCCCGGCTCCCATCCCTTCAAAGCAGGATCCTGATTAAACCATTAAAACTCCTGTTTTGATTCAAGTCAAAGTGACTTTTGTGCTCTCAGCGTGCTCCCAGGCCAGTGAAGAAGATGGCTGAGAGAGATGATTTTACAGCATCAAGGTAGCAGCAGCAGCTCCTGCCTGGCTAAAAAGGCTCCTTGGACTTTGCTGATGCAGTTTGCATTTGGAGATGGGGAAGGTGGGAACGTGGCCAAGCTTAGTGCAGGCTCCATCTCCTGTGTGTGACTGCTGCTGCTCAATGGCTTTCCAAAGAGGAGCCCTCATTCATGCTGGCGCTTGGGGAAAGTGCCAGTGTGCAGTGGCAGAGCCGCCGTGTCCCGTGCCCAGCTTGGACCTAAGGGAGCATCTTGGATGTAGCTGGAAGCACATTGGTGCATTGGGAGCACCCGGAGCGAGCCTGAGCGGCGCAGCCATCCCAAGGGAT
Organism: Psittacula echo; assembly: GCF_963264785.1. Classification (NCBI taxonomy): domain Eukaryota; kingdom Metazoa; phylum Chordata; class Aves; order Psittaciformes; family Psittacidae; genus Psittacula; species Psittacula echo. Next base: position 5,722,667 of record NC_137758.1, read on the forward strand.
TGCTGGCATCTTTGTGTCCTCCCTTGTCAGGGGCTTGGGCGAGGTGGAAAAGTGAGGCAGCAGGAGGTAAGAGGTGAAGAGATTAAGTATGAGCAAGTCTGGGTCTAAGCAGGAGCTGCTGCAGTTGGGGTGGCTGGAGCTGGAGCCTGTCTGCAGGAATGGGGTGCATTCTCCTTCAGGAACCAGGGTTCCCTGGCTCTGCTCAAGCTCCTTTGTGGTCCGGGCAGGGTGGTTCTTTGGAAGGGAGTGGGATAAGGGCAGAGGCTGAGTGATGCTGAGCAATCTCCTTCCTCCAGTGAATGCCTTGGTGGTGCTTGTGGCTTGACTGGGTTAAGTGAATAGGGCTGTGGGGATGATGGGAGAGCTCAAGGGCAGGTTGTGCTCTTCCAGCTCCTCATGTGCCCTCACCTCTGCATCTGGGCATCGTTCTGCCTCCATGGAGACTGGGTGCCCTTGACAGCAGTTGCTTTCCTAATCCGTGTCAGTGCTGGAGCCTTAAACTCGGAGCTGAGCCGTGGGTGCCCTCGAGTGGGAAGGACCTAAAGCGGGTGCTGTCCCTGTCTGTCACTTCACCCGATCCCGTTGCGCCCTTGTCTCGTGGGGCTGCCGAGGTGCCTGGTGGGCTCCGGGCTGCTGGCAGGCAGGCAGACAGACGGATGCTCTGCACACAGATCTGCTTACTCATGCAGCGCGCCTGGAGCGAGAAACGGGCTCAAGCCTTGACTTTGCTTTTGGGTGCTGAGCTACTCAGCACCTCCGTGCCCCAGGGAGCCTGGGGCCCGTGGAGGGTGTGTTTGAGTTGGTGCTGTGTCCCTGCGGATGCTGGCTCCGGAGGGATCCCGCCGAGGCTGCGTGGCAGGGAATGCTAATGCACAGCGCTGCAGCTCTGCAGGGGTAGGAGCCGTGCGCTGTTGGCATGGGGGTGGCAAGAGATGGGAGAGGGGGATGGAGCCCGTGGGGGGCTGGATGCCTTCTCCAGAGCATCGCTGCTGCTGCTGTGTGGTGCAGTTGCCTGCAGAGCTGCTCTCCTGCAGCCGGAGCAGTGTCTGACCTTGCTGCATCCCGCTGCTTCCCTGCCCTGCCACGGCCTCTTCCCAGAGCCCGGGTTTCTGCCCTGTTTTCCTCAATCCCAAGTCATCTCTGGTCCCTGCAGCTCTGCCAGGCTGGGTGCGAACACCTCGCTGTGCAGGGGGTGACACTGTCCTTGTACTGACAGAGCTCCTCGGTCTTCTTCCCCCTTCAAATTCATCCCTTCGCCCATAAATCCTCCTCTTCCTCTGTGCTTGTCCGGGCCAGTGGCCACCAACCACCTCCTCCCCTGCTTCTTTAACCAGATGCCCTGCACTCAACTGGCCTTGCTTCCTTACCCAAATCCTCTGTTCGTTTGCTTTCTCCCTCTCCTCCTGCTGTGATTTTCCCTTCCCATGATGAGATTCCCAGGCCAGGATGAGTTGAATGGCTCATCCCGCTCCATACGGACTGCCTGGGATGAGTCTGGCTTTCTTGGGGTGCAGGAAGCGCTCAGCAGTGAACACGTTGTGGTTAGATGGTCACAAGCTGAGCTGGGCATACCCTGCCCCTTGGGGAGAGCAGCGATGAGTTCCTGGGGCTGGGGCAGACAGGGCACCACCGGGGCTGTGTTAACAGCAGGGATTTCTGTTATAAGTCACTTTTGGGTCCATCCCATCGCTGTGGCTTTCTGGAGGATCTCATGGCTCTCCAGAGGGGGGTTGTCCTTGGCACCCAGCACTGCTGCAAGGCCAGAAGATGTTGAACTGGGGAGCAGAAGAAAGGAGATTTTGGGCTCTGACAGACTCAAGTCATCTTTATCCGTGCCGAGACGTGTGGCTTTGGCTTCTCCATTCTCCCGCTCCCGCAGTCCCGTGAGGTAGGCTGGGTTTCCACTCCGCTTTGGAGGTGGGAGAGCAGTTGGATGTTCATTCTCCTCAGCCTCCAGCAGCATCTCCTGTCATCTTTTGACGGTGTGGATGTGGGGGCACCCATCTGAGCAGAGCCGCTCCTCCTGCGAGCCCCGTGGTGCTGGGTGCTGCCTCCTTCCCACGTGAGCAGCCAGGTCTGCAGTGTGGGAAGCGTGCTGGCAGCACAAGTGTTTGCTTCAGGCCTTTCCCCAAATGCAGCTTCTCTTTCCCCGCTGCGGCTCCAGCCTAGCACAATGCTTCCTATGGGACCTGCATGGTTTTCCCCCTGCTTTCCTGGCTGTGCTCCCTGCTAGGGCTCGGGTAGCTTTCCTCTGGAAAGCAGCTCCTTAAGATCAGGTTGGAGTTGATCCTTCTGGATAAACAACTGCAGGGCTATGCAGGTGAGGATCGTGGCCATGCTGTTCCTCTGAGGAGCGAGTGAGTGCCTCGGCCCGGGGTGTTTGAGCAGGGGAAGGTGTTTGCTGCTGCCTGGTTGTGTCTTTTATCATCAGGAGCTTCCTGCTGGCGACGTTTGCGGAGGGCTGGTGCGTTTCCTGCTGAGCCCTTTGATCAGGGCTGCTTATCTGGGGACTCTGACTCACCTTCACTCACCAGGGGGTGGTGACATTCGAGGTGAGGGTCCGCGGGCCGGCTGCTGGCTCCAGGGAGCTGCAGGGAGCAAAGGACCTTGTGGGAGAGCTTCTGCAGAGCGCACGGCCCCAGTCCTCAGCAGGACCATGGCTTGGATCTGTCACAGAACCCCAGAGTGGTTTGGTTGAAGGGACCTCAAAGCTCCTCCAGCTCCAACCCCTGCCACGGGCAGGGACCCCTTCCACTGGAGCAGCTTGCTCCAAGCCCCTGTGTCCAACCTGGCCTTGAACACTGCCAGGGATGGGGCAGCCACAGCTTCTCTGGGCACCCTGGGCCAGCGCCTCAGCACCCTCACAGGGAAGAGCTTCTGCCTAAGAGCTCAGCTCAGTCCCCCCTCTGGCAGGTTAAAGCCATTCCCCTTGGCCTGTCCCTACAGGCCCTTGTCCCAAGCCCCTCTCCAGGTTCCCTGCAGCCCCTTTAGGCACTGGAGCTGCTCTAAGGTCTCCCTTTAAGGAGCCGTACTCTAAAGTGGGGCTGGGAGCTGCTGTAGGAGCCGTGGGGTGTCCCACCGAGGAGGAGCAGCTTGTTACCACCTCAGCAGGGTCTGCTGGAGCCTCTTAGCAAAGCTCTGGGGCATCCTGCTCGATGGTCCAAAGAGAAAGCTGCCACCTGGGATGTGGTTTTGAGCCCATGGGAAAGCAGGATGCAGTCGCTGGGGCTATTCATGCTTTCAGGAGGCTGCCCCGAGTGCCCTGTGTCACATTGAGCTGCTTGAACTGTGCATTTTAATTACACTTTGGGATCAATACGGTGGCCTTGGTAACAGGCTTATTGCTGCTGCAGAATCTGTTTACTTCAGGTTGGTGACAGCCAAAAGAACTGAGGTGGCCGAGGACATGATGTTCCAGCTCGTCAAAGAGGCGGCATTGTAATTGGGGTGAGCTCGGAGGTGGGTCCAGCTTCCCCTTGGCTGCCTCCTCTGGACCTGGAGTCCTCTGGCAGAGGAGCTGCTTTGATGGCAGAGCCCTCAGTTGGGTGGGGGTTGTAGGAACCTGGTTTATCTCCAAGGCGTGGGCACAGGGAGTAGGGAGCAGCCTGGAAAGGAGGTTCCCTGGGGCTTTGCCCTGCTGAAACGCATGGTTTGGTTTCCTCCTGCATGGCCTGGGGTGAGGCTCAACCTGCGCCTGCTGTTCTGTGCCTCTCCTCCTTTCACCTCTCTGCAGGGAGCCCCTGCTTGCACCGTGGGGAGAGGCTTGTGTCCAACCTGGAGTGAGCGCATCGGGGCCATCCCTGTTGACCTTGGAGCTGTCAGCCCCTTGTGGGCAGCACAGCCCATGTCTCCCTGCATTAATCAGCCCCTTCTCCAAACCTCCTCCGAGCTCACCATTCCCACAGGGATGTCACTTCTTATCCCTCCTGCTCCATTTGAAACAAAGGGGCTGAACTGAACCAACCCTGTTTGCAGGAAGGAGTTGCCTTTGCTCTGACACGAGGAGGGTGATGTTTGTCCATCCCAGGAGTGATTCCTCTGAGGCCTGAGCAGTGAAGAGCCTAAACTGGAGCCTGGGGGTTCTCTCCTGCCTTGCCTTTAAGCAGACACATCAAAATCAAGGTGTTTTCTGGGACTGCAGGGTGTTGGTGAATGAGAAATGGGCAGCTCAAGGTGACTGGAGATACCATGTGAGGGGTCTGTGGGGGTCAGAGAGGGCAAGGGGCACGGGGAGGATGTGGTTCCAGTTTTCCTATTGCAGGGCTGTGTTGCAGACAGGCTGCTCCTGTTTAGGCACTCATCCTGCCGGGCATCTTCCCTTAGAGCTGGAACATCGGGCTGGAGGGGCTGGTCCTGCTGTGATTCTGGCGGAGAAAAGGAGGCAAAAGGGGTCCCCAGGATGCCAGGCAGATGGATTCCTTTCCCAAAACACGGGGGCTGCTGCACTCTCAGGCTTGGGGGTTTCAGCCTGAGGGCTTTTGTGGCTGACCCTGGCTCCAGAGCCATGTGGTGGAGCTGAGTGAGCTCTGCCCGCTCTTCCAGGCCTCTTGTAGAGCCGTGGTTGTGGAGCGGCTTTCTAAGGGAGTTCAATGCTCATGGAGGCTGCTTCCCCATCACCTGGGACACCTCCACGTTCCATGGGCTTCCAGCTCCGGCTGAGGCCCTCGGTTTGCCCACAAGCCATTGCCAATGATGTAACCCCCAGTGCTGCCCATGCAGCGCTCCCAGCGAGGTAACTCTGGTTAATGCTCATTATCCTATTCCCATGAATGCGGAGGTGGGAAGGCTGGGATGTCTTTAAACGCGGTGGTTTGAAGGTGGGATGTGATGCTTGCCCATGCAGGCCTCATGGGGTTATCCTGGGAAACGCGATGGGAGGTCACCACCATTAAGGATCCCAGGTAATCCCGAGTGTTGGACTTTTGCTGTTCCTTCAATGAAGGAGATGCTTCTCTGTGTTAAAGCAGGAGTGAGCCTTTGCCTCAGTTCCTGCAGTCCAAGGACGAGATTCCTTATCTGCTGGCAGGGAGCTTTCCCCAGCTCTTGCCGGAGGCAGCACACCTTTGGCCTCAAGGTGTTCCTAAGGCAGCTGTTATTCCCGGTTATTGTTTAACAGCTGGGCACTCAAAATCCCATTTATTCCCCTTAATCCCACCTTCTGTTTGTTTTTCCTATGACTGGCGTTTACAGCGCTGCCCATGATGGCTGAACTCTTGCTGTGATTTCCAGCCTCTTCTCATTTGGAATGAGAATGAGCCCATTTCTGTCCTGGTGCTGCTTTTGTGCCAAGCTTTGGGATTGGTGTGGAAGTTCCTAATTCTCCTCCGGGCCTCACAGGGACTTTGGGCTGGGACATTGCCCCAGTGCTTTACCCCAGCAGCCCTTCTGTGCCGGTGGAGGATGGAGGCTGCTATCAGGGCTTGGCTGCTTTCCTGTGCCAGGACTGCAGTGCCCTCTATTTCCTTGTCAGGAGCAGTGGGAAGGATCCCGGGCCTGAGCTGGCTGAGGCCCCTGCTCAGGGAGGTGTCAGGGAAAGAGCCAGGTGGGTCCCTGGGAGAAAATCCTGCCCCGGGAGCTGCAGGCACAGACCCAAGCAGTGGGTTCCAACCCACAGAGCAGAGCAGCACCCTCAGGCTGCTCTTCCCAGCCCCAGTGCTGGGCTGCACCCCCAGAGTGAGCACAGAGCAGGGAGGGGATCCTGTCCCTCTGCTGCACTCTGGGGAGCCCCCCCTGCAGCCCTGATCCAGCTCTGGGGCAGCAGCACAAGAGGGACGTGGAGCTGCTGGAGCGAGGCCAGAGGAGGCCATGGAGATGCTGCGAGGGCTGGAGCAGCTCTGCTCTGGAGCCAGGCTGAGAGAGCTGGGCTGGGGCAGCCTGGAGAAGAGAAGGCTCCTGAAGGGGAGACCTGAGAGCAGCTCCAGTGCCTAAAGGGGCTGCAGGAAAGCTGGAGAGGGGCTTGGGACAAGGGCCTGTAGGGACAGGCCAAGGGGAATGGCTTTAACCTGCCAGAGGGGAGACTGAGATGAGCTCTTAGGCAGAAGCTCTTCCCTGTGAGGGTGCTGAGGCGCTGGCCCAGGGTGCCCAGAGAAGCTGTGGCTGCCCCATCCCTGGCAGTGTTCAAGGCCAGGTTGGACACAGGGGCTTGGAGCAAGCTGCTCCAGTGGAAGGGGTCCCTGCCCGTGGCAGGGGTTGGAGCTGGAGGAGCTTTAAGGTCCCTTCAACCCAAACCACTCCAGGATTCTAAAGGTTTGGGTTGGGGGATCCATCAGGAGTTCTCCTGTTGCCAAGGCCACCCTTGGGGCAGGAGCAGGTCCTGCTCCTCCTTGTAACTTCTCTAGCCAGGGTTGTACCACATCCAGCCACGTCCACCCTCTCCTCTGGCATCCCTGCAGTGTGATGGGCCTGAGGCCATGGGCATTGCTCACTCACCTTGGCAGAGGGAAAATGGGATTGGTTTAGGAATCACATCACCAAATCCACCTGAAGCCGCTCCCCTTGCAGGTGGGTCAGGGGTGCGGATGGTGAGTGGTCTAGGTGGAAGCCTTGGGAATCCTAGTGTTCCAAGTACCCGATTTTACCGTTCCTTATGGAATGCTGTGGTCCAGAAATACCCCTCCGGGGCTGGGTAACCTCATGGGGAGAGGAACTGGAAAATGCCATCCTGAAATCCCTGTGTGCTATTGGATCATGGAGCAGGAGCCGTGTCCCCTGGAGGGCTGGGGGCTGCGGTGGGATCCCTGCCCTGTGTCTAGACACTATCCTGTGGGAATGGGGCTTGGCTTTCCCAGCTTGGCAGCAGGATGGGGGGGTCTGAGGACACCAAGTCCTCTGAACAAACCCAGTGCCTGGTCACGGTGGGACTGGTGCCAGCACCGGGGCCAGGCACTGGGAACCCGCGGTGAGCAGGATTTGGATGGCTTCAGCCCTCATCCCGAGGGGTTCAGCCTGGCAGGAGGCTGTGGGGAGGTCAGGAAGCCCTCCAGGACCCGGGTGCTTATGGAAGCAGCTCCTGGAAGCACTGAGGAGGTGGCACAAGCAAAGCTTCTCGTTGACCTAGAACAGGAGAAAAGGCTCCTGTTGGTTACCTCCGTGTGGGCCCTGGGCTGCCTCTTCCCTCCCTCGCTGCTGCAAAGAAGTGAATTCAACCACCTTGGCCTTTAGGAAGAGCCAGGCTGAGGGTGGCAGCCCCAGCGCCCTGCGAGAAACCAGCCCGAGCTCCCTGGGAGGCCCAGTCCTGCAGGTGAGGACCCCTCCGTGTCTGAAGGTGCTTGGCTCCAGGTCTGCAGAGCTGAGCCTCCAGCCCCTCCCCAGCCCCGGCTGGTTTGGGCTCTAAATCTGGCTGAGCTTCCAGGAATGACACAGAAAGGGTGAGCCTAAAAGATGGGATACACGAGGGCTGCCCCAGCAGCGTGGCACCTCTTACCTTGGGTGATGCGCAGAGCCTGCTTTGGGACCCCATTCCCAGCCCATTCCAGGCTTGAAGCGCGCTTCTTTCACGCTGTTGTGGCTGTGCCATCACTCGTGTTGTGCCTAATGGCAAATAATCATCAGAAAGGGTTTATAGGTACCCTATAGAATAGGGGGGAGCTCCTTGAGGGTGGCTGCTCAGCTTCAAGGTGGTTTTGGGATGCACCAGGCTGTGCAGCCAAACAAGATGGATAATACGGGTCTGAGTGTCCTCATTTGACCCCTTTCATGGGCCATGGGGCTGTATCAGCAAGGATGATGCTGCCTCCCATCCTGCCCACCCAGACCCAGCGCTGGGAGGGGTGCTTTGAGCCCCACAGTTGGGAAATGTCGTATCCGCATGGGAATGGGTATGGACACACCGGGTTTCGCAAGGGGAGAGAATGTACTTCAGGCTTGGCAGGTGTGGTGGGAGTGGGCAGGGAGCAGCGTTGCTGTGTGAGACCTTGGCAGGAGATGTGGGATCCGGGTGTTTTCCTACAGGATATCTCCCAGAAAACCTGTTCTGTGCCAAGCGAGGAGCTGCTTGTTTGACACGGGGCTGACCCAGGACCCCGGCCCTGGCTCTGCCTGGAAGGGGATGCTGATGCTGGCGAGCGGCCCATTGCGGTTGCCCTGCAGAGGAGCGGGTGCTGCCTTCCTTCACCTCCTTGCTCAGGAATTGCTGTGCTGGGAAAATATTTTCCTTGCTCTCAAACCCTCGTGCTCCACCCGGTTGGAAAAGCTGCTTCCAGCAGGATAAAGACTGGGATGTGTTCGGTCCCGATCCCAGTTACCCCTCACTGCAGCCGCCTCACCCGCAGCTGGGGATCCTGGTCCTTGATTCCTGTGACAAGCTGAAATCCCCCTAATCCCAGGGGATTTTCTCCCTTGCCTTAATGCAGCTCCGGAGCCCAGCACGTGGATGGGAACGCAGCCCATGGTCACCCACGTCGGTCACTTCGCACCCGCATCCTCCCTCCTCTTCCTCTCGGCTGCTTGCCGGATGCACTGCTCGTTTCCCAGGCTTGCAGGGGGTTTGGTGTGTGAAGAATTCCTTGGCTTTGGAAGCTGCTTGCAGTGGGTGATGGTAATTTTAGGCAGGGCAGATTGTGCTAAGCTCTGGAGTTCAGCTGAGCTCTGCTAAAGCCACGCTGGGGATTACTGTGGTTAATTCAGCACTTGGGTTCTTTAGCAGTGATTTTATCTCCCCCTCTCCTCGGACTCGAATCCCCCATTTCTGGAACTGCTGTTTCTCCTAAAAAGTGGAGCTCTGGAGCTGGTTCATGGACACTCCCTGGGGGGGATGATGGTGCCTGCTCTATCTTGGTTGTCTTGATGGGGTGGATGCAGGAGCTCTTCATTCCCAGCCTCTCCTTCCCATTACATCCCAGACCAGCTTTGCTCCATGAGGCCATCCAGATAGACGCTGTAAGCCAGAACAGACCCCCCTGGCTGGAGCAGTGAAACCTGGGTTAGCTGTCAGATTCACCTCTTCCCTGGAAACCTTTCCCTGGGATGGAGCCAGTTCCTCAGCTGACACTTGAAGCTGGTTTAATGCCAGCAGCTGCTTTATGGGGTGTGTTTATGGTACCCTCTGCTTTGATGCGCTGCCAGAGGAAGAGGTGGGTGCAAAGGGTTGGGAATCCTGTGTGTTGAAATGACTGCTCTTTGTTTCACCCTTCCCAGAGGTGCCTCTGACCCAGCACCCTGAGGATGCTGCTGCCTCCTAGAGCTGCTTTTGCACCTCTGGGCTCTTGGTGCCCTCTGGTTCCTCCTTCTGCACCCAACCACCCGCACCAGTTGCAAACCCAAACTTGCAAACTCCATTTAACATTCCCATTCCTTCCGTTAATGCTTTAGTGGGATTCAAGCTCCCCATAGCCTGGCCCAGAACCCCCGTGTGCTGGGCTGCACCCCCAGCGCACGAACAGCAGAGCAGGGAGGGGATCCTGCCCCTCTGCTGTGCTCTGGGGAGCCCCCCCTGCAGCCCTGATCCAGCTCTGGGGCAGCAGCACAAGAGGGACGTGGAGCTGTTGGAGCGAGGGCAGAGGAGGCCATGGAGATGCTGAGGGCTGGAGCAGCTCTGCTCTGGAGCCAGGCTGAGAGAGCTGGGCTGGGGCAGCCTGGAGAAGAGAAGGCTCCTGAAGGGGAGACCTTAGAGCAGCTCCAGTGCCTAAAGGGGCTGCAGGAAACCTGGAGAGGGGCTTGGGACAAGGGCCTGTAGGGACAGGCCGAGGGGAATGGCTTTAACCTGCCAGAGGGGAGACTGAGCTGAGCTCTTAGGCAGAAGCTCTTCCCTGTGAGGGTGCTGAGGCGCTGGCCCAGGGTGCCCAGAGAAGCTGTGGCTGCCCCATCCCTGGCAGTGTTCAAGGCCAGGTTGGACACAGGGGCTTGGAGCAAGCTGCTCCAGTGGAAGGGGTCCCTGCCCGTGCCAGGGGTTGGAGCTGGAGGAGCTTTCAGGTTGCTTCCAACCCAAAGCGGTCTGGGAATCTATGGATTTGCACCACAATGATGGGGATGTCTGCTGGCAGTCCGGTTTGGGAAGCAGATATCCTGCTGTCATGTATCCAGTATGGAGGAGATGGGTAAAAACCTTTCATCAGCATCACCCACAGAAATGCCTGGGATGTTTGGGTGAGCTGATGGATCTGAACTGGTGCTCATCATTCCTGGAGGGGATGCTGGAGTCGCTGCCATTGCCCCACATCACCCCATACGTCCTCCTTGGGCTGAGCAGTGCCTTTCACGTCCCTGTTTCCTCCCCCTGAGCGATACCAACGCTGCTTTTAGCCCATCAGCTGGGTTCCTCCAGAACCACGGCTCCATTCACAGCCACGCAAGTGCTGCAGCCACCCCAGCCTGTGCAGATCCCTCCTTTCTGGCCTGCATCATCTCAACTCCATAGTTGCATTCTGCCCTTGAAGGCTGCTTCCCACATCAAAGCTTTTGGGATGCTTGTGGCAGGGAAAACCCCTGGTGGAGGCCACTGGAGCTGCCTCTTTCCATCAGCTTCGTTTCCCGAGGTCTCCTGGCTCCATGCTTTGTTAGTCCCACTCCCTGCAAAGACATCTCACCCCTGGGAAGTGGCAGAGTTAAATCCTGCAGGGATGTGATCAGAGGGAAGGGGCCACGTTGGGGCCCTTTGTCAGGGTCTCCTGCATAGCAGCAGGATGGGGATCAGCCTGGATTCCCTGCTGCTGTTGCCCACTTCCCTTTCATCTCCAGCATCCTTCTCTCGCCGGAGCAGCACTGAGGCGCTTTGCTGGCTGCGCACAGGGCTTGAGGCAGCAGCTGAGCACTTTGGGGCTATTTTCCCCCTTCCTTTCAGCTCAGTGCACTTGAATTTGATGTGCTGGTGGTAGGTGCCGGAGCCTTGAGTTGCCTCTGGCTGAGGGAGGAGGTTTGGTTTCGGGCTTCTCTTACAATGGAAACATCTGTAATGCAGAGGAGCCTGAAAGCCAGCGCAAAGTCAACTGCTGCTTGTTGGAATGTTCTCTCTTGCCCAGTTTTTTTCCCCTCCCTGCTTTTGGTGTCCATTTTGGAAGGCTCCGGCGTGTTTTTAACCTGTGGGATGCTCCCGGGCCAGGCCCTGGAAGCGTTGGGGCTGGGAGGTTCTGCTGGGAACACCCCAGCTTTCCTGCTGCTCGGCTTTGGGCAGGAATCCATCAGGATCAGGTGGGGCAGGGGCTCTGCCTGCCCAGGCTGGAGGTGTGTTTGTGTCTCACTTCCTTGGAGGAGCCCCAGGAGGCAGAGGTGGGCTCCAAGGGTGTTGGAAGCTTTGCTGGGTGCTCTTCTCATCTTCAGCTGTTGAATCTGCTTTTCCTGGTGGTGACAAATGATCAGGCAGAGGAAAGGCTTCAGTTGTGGCATCTGGAACCACGGATGTGCTCCTTGATGCATTGGGGATGCTCATTCCTGTGGCTCCAACACGGAGGGTGGATTAGAGGGACCCAGAGGTCCATGTAGCCTGGCAAGAGGATGTGCCACAGGGAGCATCGGCTGACTGAGCTCTTCTCTTCCTTTGCCCCTCTCAGCAAATCCAGTTTGCAGATGACATGCAGGAGTTCACCAAGTTCCCAACCAAGACGGGCCGGCGCTCCCTGTCCCGCTCCATCTCCCAGTCTTCCACTGACAGCTACAGCTCCGGTAGGTGCCAGGCTCCTGGTCCATGTTGGTCCTCTCCCAAGTCCAGTGTTGGTGCCACTCATACTGTGTCAGGATGCTCCATGCTGTTGGGTTATACTGGGATGTGGAGGGGATGATTCAGGGGGGTTCTTGAAGCTCAGGCATGGATTACCAGGTGATTACAAGGCCAGGATGGAGCAACCTGCTCTAGTGGAAGGTTGGAATTGGATGAGCTTTAAGGTCCCTTCCAACCCAAAGCATTCCATGATTCTAGGATAACCCTGTTACCTCTGGGTTGTTTTAGAGAACCAGAGTGCAGAATTCCTGCTGGACAGTTGCTTTCCTTAGGAGATGTGTGGTTTGAACCAGAAGTGTGAGAGCTGGGAAGTGAAGCAGCAGGAAGCTGAGGGGTAGGAGGTCCCCAGCTCCTGAGACCTGGGGTAACCCTCTTGCTCTCCTGCCTTTAGCTGCCTCCTACACGGACAGCTCTGATGATGAGGTGTCCCCCCGTGAGAAGCAGCAAACCAACTCCAAAGGCAGCAGCAACTTCTGTGTGAAGAACATCAAGCAGGCAGAGTTTGGGCGCCGGGAGATCGAGATCGCTGAGCAAGGTACAAGCGGAGCATGGAGGTCATGGGTTTGGGTGCTGTGCTCTCTGGAGAGCAGGGGCTGAGCCAGGGCCGTTTCCATACCTCTTGCTACAGCCTCAGCTCTCCTGCCTTCCCACCCCCATCAGAAGATATGTGGGGAAGAGCTGGCTGGGACACCACGAGCGATGTGTGGCATCCGTTTCCTCACAGCAGCAGAGCTTGTGCTGGGTTTAATGTTCTGGTGGCTTTGAATGGAAACCTCGGGGGGCAGAGATCTTGCAACACCTTCTGAGATGTGAAAACCAAGAGCCCCAGCCCCTTCCCCTGGGGCTTGTGGGAAGCTGAGTTTCCATTTGCAGTGGGTGATTGGGTAACTTCGCTGTCGGCTGCTTTTAGACACAAGCTGCCAAAGCCATAGAAGGGGAAGATAATCCAGGCACAACCAGAGCTGCTCTTCTGAGAAGAGAAGGCTCCTGAAGGGGAGACCTTAGAGCGGCTCCAGTGCCTAAAGGGGCTGCAGGAAACCTGGAGAGGGGCTTGGGACAAGGGCCTGTAGGGACAGGACAAGGGGAATGGCTTTAACCTGCCCGAGGGGAGACTGAGATGAGCTCTTAGGAAGAAGCTCTTCCCTGTGAGGGTGCTGAGGCGCTGGCCCAGGGTGCCCAGAGAAGCTGTGGCTGCCCCATCCCTGGCAGTGTTCAAGGCCAAGTTGGACACAGGGGCTTGGAGCAAGCTGCTCCAGTGGAAGGGGTCCCTGCCCGTGGCAGGGGTTGGGGCTGGAGGAGCTTTAAGGCCCCTTCAACCCAAAGCATTCTGTGTGCCCGCACTGTTCTCATCTTCTTTAGGTGCTTCTCCTCGGTGCTGCCCTGCTGCAGGGCTGGTGACTGCCCTTGGCAGTGCCTGTGCCAGACCTCTCTCATTACGTGGTTAAGTGACAAATGACCCTGGTGGTTTGGTCCCGGTTTGGGCAGCCAGGCCAGCGATGAGGAGCTTTACTCCTGGCTCTGTAACAGCTGGAGCCAAAGCTGTGGGGTGGATGTAGCTTCGAGACCCCCGAAAGAAGAGCAGGTGTGGACCAAGGCCGCAGTAACCCCTCTCTCCCTCTTGCAGACATGTCTGCTCTCATCTCCCTCAGGAAACGAGCTCAAGGGGAGAAGCCTTTGGCTGGAGCTAAAATCGTCGGCTGCACCCACATCACAGCCCAGACTGCGGTGAGAGCAGGGTGAAGTTTGCTGCGTTCCTCGTGCCCCGGGGCTGTTCCTGGGCTGCTGTGCCCATCACTGCTCCCTCAGGCCTGCTGCTCCCCCCCTGTCCTGCAGGTGCTGATCGAGACGCTGTGTGCGCTGGGAGCGCAGTGCCGCTGGTCTGCCTGTAACATCTATTCCACACAGAACGAAGTGGCGGCCGCCTTGGCAGAAGCTGGTGAGTGCAGCAGAGCCTGGTGGGGCAGAGCCCTTCCAGCTCCTCCTGGCCCTGCAGCCGTGTCCTGTGGGGCTGCTTTGAGGGATGGTTTGGCCCAAATACCTCTCAGGGAAGGCGAAACAGGCCTGAGGCTGGTGGGGGCTGTGGTTTGAGCTCTGCGTGGCCCCTTGGCTCTGCTATCTGTGGCTTTCTTGAGTTGGCCAAGCAGGAGAGAGCTCAGCCAGACTCGGCGGGTGCCAAGGATGCTCCTCTTCTTCTAGGTGTTGCTGTGTTTGCCTGGAAGGGGGAGTCGGAGGATGACTTCTGGTGGTGCATTGACCGCTGTGTTAACATAGATGGCTGGCAGGCCAACATGGTAATGAGCCTCCTCCCAGCCCTTCCTCTCCCTCTGTGGAGTGGTCACTGGGTGCTCCTCACCCTTCCCTCGCTGGGGCTGTTCTTGGGCTTCGCAAAGGCCTCTGAGCCCCATCAAAGCGGGGATCCTGGAGAATGGCAGCCAGAGCTGGGATGGGGGTTGCAGGAGCTGCAGAGGTGATGTCCTGGGTCCCATCAGCTGCAGAGGTGATGTCCTGGGTCCCATCAGCTGCAGAGGTGATGTCCTGGGTCCCATCAGCTGCAGAGGTGATGTCCTGGGTCCCATCAGCTGCAGAGGTGATGTCCTGGGTCCCATCAGCTGCAGAGGTGATGTTCTGGGTCCCATCAGCTGCAGAAGTGATGTCCTGGGTCCCATCAGCTGCAGAGGTGATGTCCTGGGTCCCATCAGCTGCAGAGGTGATGTCCTGGGTCCCATCAGCTGCAGAGGTGATGTTCTGGGTCCCATCAGCTGCAGAGGTGATGTTCTGGGTCCCATCAGCTGCAGAGGTGATGTTCTGGGTCCCATCAGTTGCAGAGGTGATGTTCTGGGTCCCATCAGCTGCAGAGGTGATGTTCTGGGTCCCATCAGCTGCAGAAGTGATGTCCCACAGCGCAGCGGTGTGGAAGAAGAGCTGAGAAACCACAGGACCTCTTTCCCCCCAGGGTCTGCCCTATGGGAGCTGCCCCAACTGCTCCTCCCAAAAAGAAGGGGGGTCTCTCCAGGGGCTATTTCCCTTGCTGGAAGCAGATGACACCTCAGAGCACGGGCCATGATCACTAATGGTGCAGTAGCACATGTCAGTGGGCTGTGACAGCTCCTGCAGCCTTTCCTTTTGAGGCTGCTTTCAGGGCATGCATGTTGTGGCATCCTTCTGCTCTCAGTTAGTGCTGTTTATGGGCATGTTTCCAGGCTGCAGAGCAATAGCAGAGGCACAAAACCTTGTTAGGATCCATCAGCTCCTCATGGGGGGTAAGAAATCCTCTATGCTTTGGAGGACACCCCAAGTCATTGGCAAGGGGAAGGCAGGAGTCCTGGCCCCCCTTCAGTGCCCCACCAGCCCTCCATCGGTGCCTGAAGGTGTTCTCCATCCCTAGTTCCCTGTGCTGTCTCCAGTAAGTGTGTTTCCCAGTGGAAGGCCTGACTGCTCCATGTTCTTCTCTAGATCCTGGATGATGGTGGGGACCTGACCCATTGGGTTTATAAGAAATACCCCAGTGTCTTCAAGAAGATCCGAGGGATTGTGGAGGAGAGCGTGACCGGCGTGCACAGGTAGGAGCTTTGGGAAGCATCGTCTGGAGGTGGCTCCTTGGCTTGCTGCTGGCTGCTCTGACCTGCCTCTGCCCTCTTCCAGGCTGTACCAGCTCTCCAAGGCCGGGAAGTTGTGTGTCCCAGCCATGAACGTGAACGACTCTGTCACCAAGCAGAAGTTTGATAACCTGTACTGCTGCCGGGAGTCCATCCTGGACGGGTGAGTCCAGCCCTGCTCTCACGCACACGCTGCACTTGGTTCTGCCTCTGGAGCACACATCTGGCTCTTTGCTGCTTGGGTCTTGCTGTTTGCTTGCAGGCCCTGGGGATGGGGGCTTGTGCCATCAGCGGTGTGCGCTTGACTAATCCCAACACAGGTCTCTCTCTGTCCCCCAGCCTGAAGAGGACCACGGATGTGATGTTTGGAGGGAAGCAAGTGGTGGTTTGTGGTTATGGGGAGGTGAGTTTCGAAAGCAGCAGTGAGGGCTGTGAGTCAGCCTTCTCCTCAGCTCAGCAGCCTGCTGCTCCCTCTGCAAAGGCCTCTTGCCCTTGAGATAGGAGTAGATCAAGCCTGGGAAGCAGGTACCATGCTTAGACCCTGCTGGGAGCCTGGAGAACGAGCCTCGCATTTCCCCTTTTGCCTGCAGGTGATGGGGCTGCAAACCCCATGCTTCCTGGGAGCACTGGCTTTGAATTCTAAGTACCCATGGGTGCTCCCATCTGCTGCCTCTGGACTGAGTCCAGCATCCAGCCTGGCTGTCACCGAGCCTGGGGCACAGGAGGTGGGAGAGTCAGGCTGCAGCTCACTGGGAATAAGCCTCTGGCAGAGGGGAATTGTATCCCGATCTTGCAAGTGATGCTGCCCTGAGAGAGCGTGGAGCCAGGAGCTGCCACCTTCCCTTTACCTGTGCACTGTCTGGGGGGTGTTTATCATCATCCCGTGCTGCACAGGGCCTGGCAGGAGCTGCAAATGCTCTTCCCAGCAGGAATGTGCTCACTGATCTCTTCGGACCCCAGTGGAGCCCAGCTCTGCTGCACCAAGAGGCTGCCCTGGCTCTCCCCCAGCGCTCTGGGGTGGTTTGTGAGGCTCCAGCCAGGAGCTGTGCTGGGAGCTGGAGTCTCCAGTGCCCGTCCCCACTTCTACTGGGCACCTTCAGGACCAGGGAGTGCTTCCACCCTCACCAGTGTCCCCTTTGGATGTGGTTTGCAGCCCCAGTTTGCCCTGCTTGGCTCTGCTCAGTAGACCTGAGATTGGAGCTGGGTGATGTGAGGAGGTCTCTGGAGATGTTTCTTGCTGGTCAGAAGATGGGGCTGAGCAGGGTTCTGTGCAGGTGACCCTGGTGTTAGTGTGGGGAAGTGGTGTGGGGAAACAGACTGCAGCTTAGCTTGGTGGGGAGGAGGAGAGAGACAGATTTGCTGGCCCAGGAGCTCTGCTCTCCCCATGCTGAGCATGGGATGGAGGATCTGTCCCCCAGCAGTGCCAGGCAGCTCTGAATGCCATAGGAACCCTTTGGCTGGGGAAGTGTGCGCTGCTCCAGCCTGGCTTTAACCTGCTCATGGAGGAGGGCTCACAGGGGCTCCCGTGGTGCTGGGGCTGCACAGGCTTTGAGCAGGTTGGTTTGGGAAGCTCCTGCCTGAGCTGCAGGGCTGGTGCCCTCGGACTGGGAGCTGAGGGGCCGCTCACCGGGTCCATCCCTGAGCTCCTGGCCGCAGGCACGTGGTCAGGGTGGGCTTTTCCCAGCCTGGGGTGCACTGGGGCTGGTTTAGGGAAGCGATTGCGGCACTCGGTGTATCCCATGCTCTGCTCCATGCTGAAGCTTTACCCCGCAGGTCGGCAAAGGCTGCTGCGCTGCTCTGAAAGCCCTGGGAGCCATTGTCTATGTCACAGAGATCGACCCCATCTGCGCGCTCCAGGCCTGGTAAGATGTTACATGAGCATCTCCTCAGCTGCTCCCTGCCCTCCTCCAGAGCCTGCTGGAGGCTGAGGCAGAGCCAGGAGGAGCTGTGGCTCTGTCTCGGAGAACAGACTTTGGGTGTTCAAGGCCAGGTTGGACACAGGGGCTTGGAGCAAGCTGCTCCAGTGGAAGGGGTCCCTGCCCGTGGCAGGGGTTGGAGCTGGATGAGCTTTAAGGGCCCTTCCAACCCATTCTGTGATTCCATGCATCTGGCATTGCTGGGGGTGTGGAAGGGCGGCCTGGCTGCTGGGTGAGGAGGGAGGGATCAGGCTTCTCCTCCTCATCGTGGTCCCTCTCCCCCTTTTTTGCCAGCATGGATGGATTTCGGGTGGTGAAGCTGAGTGAGGTGATCCGTCAGGTGGATGTTGTCATCACCTGCACAGGTAGGGATGGGGAAGTCGGGGGGAGCCTTGGAGCAGGCTGAGGAGGAGCAGACATTCCCAAGTGGGTGTCTCAGGGGAGCTGGGGATGGAGGCCACATCGTCGTGTGCTGCTTAGAGCAATAGCTCTGCTCTGGCAGGAGCTTCTCCCATCCCACCCCAGTCTGCTCTTTGGCCACAGTCCTCCTCTGCCCCTGGGAGAAGCGACACCCCAGCCATGTGTCCCAAGGGTGTTTTGGGGTCTCCTGGTTAATTCATGGCACCAAAGATCAGCACTGACCCCATGTGTCTCTCTGAGGGCTTTCACCCTGGTGGAAGCTCATCTGCTCTTGCCCCAAGCTGAGCTTCTCTGACTTGGGTGCATGGAAGGGCAAATCCAAGGGTTGATATTCCCCAGCCTTGGCTTCACCTGTGCCCTCTCTGCCTGCAGGAAACAAGAACGTGGTGACCAGGGAGCACCTGGATCGGATGAAGAACAGTTGCATTGTGTGCAACATGGGCCACTCCAACACAGAGATCGATGTGGTGCGTCTGCCTTCCACCTCCGCTGCCCCCACCCCCCTGCCCCCCCGACCCTGACCCCAGCCTCTCCTCCTGCCGTTGCAGACCAGCCTGCGGACCCCGGAGCTCACCTGGGAGCGGGTCCGTTCCCAAGTGGATCATGTCATCTGGCCGGATGGGAAGCGGGTGGTGCTGCTGGCTGAGGTGTGCTCAGAGCTGCGCCACGGCGCTGCTTTGGGTCCCCATCAGGGAATCGCTGCGTGCCGCAGTGGGTAACAGGGGCTGAACCCGGTGGAAAGGTGCCAGGATCAGAGATCAAGAAAGGGTTTCTTGACTTTCTTTTAACCCCTTTTCTTGGAACATGGGAGGTTCCACATGTACCACAAGGGGCCATCTGGCTCTGTTCTTCCAAGCCTGGAGCCGTCCCTAGCAGCCACGTGCTATCTGCTTCTGGCTCTGGCAGGGTTTCCCATGCAGCAAACTGGTTGGATGTTCCCTCTTCCCACTGGAGCTCCTGTGGCTGTAGGAGGGACTGGTTCTTTCTAGGACCACAGAATCTCCCTGCCTTAAAGTTTAAAGGGTTAGGGTGGAAACTGAGGCAGTGTTTGAATGCTCTGGTCACGCAGGTGGCCCTGGAATCCCTGTGCTATGGTTGCTCCCTGGCTCAGGAAGGGGGTAGAGGTGAATCCTATCTTGAGACTCGGTTTGGTTTGGTTTTGGGAGCAAGTTCAGCTCTTGGCAAACTCCTGCTGTCCCCTAGGGCCGGCTTCTGAACCTGAGCTGCTCCACGGTTCCCACCTTCGTGCTCTCCATCACAGCCACCACTCAGGTCTGTACCTGCAGGGCCGGGCTGTGAGGGGTGGAGGGTGCTCTGGGGCCCGGTATGAACCTTGGGCTGGGGATGGTTTGGAAGAAGCTGGGAACATGCACTTGGATGGGTCTTTGGGATGGCACCAGTGCCAGAGGTACCGTAGCTGCCACCTCTTGGCTGGGATGCAGTTGGTGATGGTGTGAGCTTGCTGACCTGGTTACAGCTGGGAGAGAGCTTCTAAACCACTGAATACAGAAGGAACCAGGCTGGGGAAGCCCTTTCAGCTCATCCAGTCCAACCATTGCCCAGCACTGCCAAGTGCCCATGGCACTGAGGCCTCGTCTCCACGGGGTGTGAACCCTTGCAGGGACGGTGCCTGCAGCCCTGCCCTGGGCAGCCTGTTCCAATGCCTGAGCACCCTCTGGGGCAGGAATTGTTCCTCAGCTCCATCTAAACCTGCCCTGGTGCAGCTTGAGGCCGGTTCCTCTTGTCCCATCCCTTGTTCCTTGGGAGCAGAGCCCAGCCCCTCCTGGCTCCATCCTCCTCTCAGGCACTTGTAGGGAGCCATCAGGTCCCCCCTGAGCCTTCTCTTCTCCAGACTGAACCCCCCAGGTCCCTCAGCCCTTCCCCATCACACTGTGCTCCAGGCCCTGCACCAGCTCCAGTGCCTTTCTCTGGCCCCGCTCCAGCCCCTCAATGTCTCTCTTGCAGTGAGGGGCCCAGAGCTGAACCCAGGATTCGAGGTGTGGCCTCACCAGTGCCCAGTGCAGGGGCACAATCCCTGCCCTGGCCCTGCTGCCGCACTGGTGCTGAAATACAGATTATTATGTATTTAGCTAGCTCTCTGTATTGATTTTAAAGCTTTTAAAGAAGATCATCACTTGGTGAGCTTGAAGCTCCTTTCCAACCCTAACCAAGCTGTGAGGCTATGGAAAGAGCCAGGCTTCACGGCAGAACTCCTGCTGGTCTGCAAGCCCCTGCAGAGCTCTCTGAGCCCAGGTTTAAGCTGACCTCAGAGCTCGGCTTTGCTTTGTCTTTGGACTCTTGGGTTTCTACAGCAGAGCTTCCCTCCCCGGGGTGATTCTGGGGCTCTGGATGTTGCCTGGATGGGCACAGCCTGCGCCTTGCACTGCTGCGACTCTGCCTTTCCAAGGAAAGCGATGGCTAAATGGGGCTCTGAGGTCTGCAGGTGGTGTGAGCAGCCCTGGCTCAGTGATGGGAGAGACCTCCAGGGCTGGAAGCATGGGGGGGATCGATGGCTTAGGACCCCCATGCTGATGGTGGGAATTGCCTCATCCTTGCACTTGCGGGTTTAAAGTGCTGGGGACCAGGGCTGTGTTTCAGGCCTGGCGCTTGGCTGTGAAGCAGCCTTCGGGGCAGTGCAGTTCTGGTTCTGCTGCTGTGTGGCCGTGAGGTTTGGAGCAACACCACCAGCTTCGACCCAGCAGCGGCAGCCGTAGGGTTTAAAGGAATTGGAGCTGTGCCCCTCTCCTCCGTCCTGGGGCTCTGGTTTCCCTGAGGAGTTAAGCCCAGGTGCTGCAGAGGGGCTGGTGGGAGCTGTGTTCAGGGACGTGGAGCTGTTGGAGCGAGGGCAGAGGAGGCCATGGAGATGCTGCGAGGGCTGGAGCAGCTCTGCTCTGGAGCCAGGCTGAGAGAGCTGGGCTGGGGCAGCCTGGAGAAGAGAAGGCTCCTGAAGGGGAGACCTGAGAGCAGCTCCAGTGCCTAAAGGGGCTGCAGGAAACCTGGAGAGGGGCTTGAGACAAGGGCCTGCAGGGACAGGACAAGGGGAATGGCTTGAACCTGCCAGAGGGGAGACTGAGCTGAGCTCTTAGGCAGAAGCTCTTCCCTGTGAGGGTGCTGAGGCGCTGGCCCAGGGTGCCCAGAGAAGCTGTGGCTGCCCCATCCCTGGCAGTGTTCAAGGCCAGGTTGGACACAGGGGCTTGGAGCAAGCTGCTCCAGTGGAAGGGGTCCCTGCCCGTGGCAGGGGTTGGAGCTGGAGGAGCTTTAAGGTCCTTTCCATCACAAACCATTCTGTGGGTCTGTGATCTCTCTGGTCCTCTGCCATTGGCAGTAGAATCCTGGAGGCCCAGAGAGGGAGGTACCCTTGGGGGGGTGGGGGGGAAGCCTTTCCCTGGGGACAGTTTGGAAGCAGCTTTTGGCTCCATCAGGCTCCCAAACCCTTCTCCCTGCTGCCCAGAGCTTTGTGCCACTGTGGTGGCCGTCCCTGACTGTCCCCTGTGCTCTCTGCAGGCTCTGGCTCTGATTGAGCTCTACAACGCTCCCGAGGGCCGTTACAAGCAGGACGTGTACCTGCTGCCCAAGAAGATGGGTGAGTGAAGGCAGCCGGGGCTGGATTAGCCTTTGGGTTGCTGTGGGTGGGTTTGGATGGAAGGAGAAGCTCAAACCTGGGCTGGGAAAGGCTTCAGGAGCAGGAAGGCATCGGAAGCTGCAGCCGTATGAAGTGTGCGGGTTGGTTGGTGTTCCTCAGGGTCCTGCTGCATGGCCGGCATCCCTTAGCCTGCAGCTCCCAGGTTTTCCATGCTGTCCTTGTGCCTTTTGGTGCACATCCAGCCCTGCTCAGCACCAGGGCTTGGGCTCAGCTCTGCCGTAGGCTTACATGAGGGTGAATCCATGGTGCTGAACGGCCCCGACCCGCTGTGGTGCCATACAGGGAGTCCATGGAGTCCATCCATCACCCCAGCAGTGTCAGTGGGTGCCGTGCGCCCCCTGATCCCCCCTTTCCCCCTTGCCCAGATGAGTACGTTGCCAGCTTGCACCTGCCTTCCTTTGATGCCCACCTGACAGAGCTGACGGACGATCAGGCCAAATACCTGGGACTCAACAAGAACGGGCCTTTCAAACCCAATTACTACAGGTCGGTGGTGGCCAGGGCAGGGAGCTGCTGTGGCCCCATCTCATGGGTGCCTGGCTCCCAAGAGCTGTGTCCCCAAGCAGCCAGGGCCTCACCATCCCCTCTCTTCTCTCCTAGATACTGATGGACCATAGAGGAAGGACCAGACCACACAAGGCAACATTAGAGAGATTATTTTTAAAGATCATTTTTATTTGGGTTTACTTTTTCCTTTTTGTTTGTTTTTAACCACCAAGAGAACCTGGTTTTACATTGACCAATGTGATTTTAAGGTCACTTTTCTTCCCTTCTTTCCCCCCTGCGTTTTGCCCTTTTACGTGCTCCCATCTCTGATCTTAGCAGCCAACCTGGGGATGTTGCTTCTTGCTTTCATGCGGCTGAAGCCACTGGTGGCTCCTGGGGAGGGTTTTCCCTTTCCTGCCCCCTCCTGCAGCGATGGTTCGGGGTTATTTGTCACCTTTGCAGCCCGTGTTGCTCTCAGCGGGGCCCTGCAGATGCGGAGATGCTTTTTTGCCCTTCTCTCCTGTTTCTTTTCTTCGCGTGGATTATCTGCGACTTCTACATTGCCTTAACGAGCCCGGGTTCAGCTGCTGGAGCGCGGCTCAGGAGCAGGGCGGCGCCTGGTGGCCACCTCGAGAATAGCGCCCCAAGCCATGGGGGACCGAGGTGGCTCTGCGGAGGGGGAGGCCGCGGGTCCGAGGGTGCTAATGTGAATGGGGGTGGCATTATCCTCCTCTCTCCTAGGTTTGTGGTGTTGGGTTACAGCCAAACTGCCCCTTTAATTGAGTTAACCCCGTGGTTTGGTTTGGTTTCCCTTCCTCGTTTCCTTTTGGATCCTTAGGGCGGAGATGGTTTGGAGGAAGGGAAGCAGCAGGGATGCGGCCCCCTCTCCCAGCAAGCAGCGGGGGGTGGGTTGAAGGGGGGCTGTGGTGGGGTTTATTATGGGGTGTTTCTGTTTGAGCTGGACACAGAGCTGAGCCTTGGCTGGACCCCAGAGCCCTCTGCTCCGCAGCGCTGCCCCTGCCCTCCCGCAGTGCGTTTCAGCCGCTCTCATCGCCTCCTTCCTCCCCTTCCTCATCCTCTCCGGTGATGTTTCTCTTCTCCACCTCTTGCCGCTTGGCCCGGGGAGGTTTCTTTTGGCTCCTTTTATCCTCCCCAGATTGCCTCTTTTGTGCTTTCCCCCAGCCCAAGAGCATGGAGGGAAGGAGGATCCCGGCTGCCGGCATCTCCCGGTACATGGGTAATGGAGATGCTGTGGTCCCCTGAGGCTGCTCCTTCACCTCCAGCCACCCGGTGCCTGGGTCCCTCATTGGGGCTGTGCAGGTTTTGGGGTGCAAGGCTCCTTTGTGGATGGAGGGAAAGGGGAGGGATGCTCATGGCTTCGATCACCCTCTTCTTTTCCTCTCCACCTCCTTGTCCTTTGACTCTTCCTTCTCTGCCTGCCTGCTCTCCTCCTCGACTTGGGGTTCACCTGCTTCCAAGGCTCCCTTCCACCTTCCAGCCTTCCCGCTGGGATGGATTCCTGCAGGGAGGGACTGGGATCATTCCCCCTTGTCCTGTGCGGGGATCCCTGCACTGGGGGGGGTCACAGCCCCCCCATTTCCCCCCCCCCCGTTAGGGTCGAGCCTTGGCTCTGTAAGGGCTCTGTCTCTATAAAGCCATGTCACAGGGGGAGCCTGGGGCTGGCGGTGGCAGCGTCGGGCCGGGAGAGGTTTATTTTGTATATGAATGATTTTTAATGGATGCAATATTAATCCTTGCAGATGAGCAATAAATCATTAAACTCTAATTAAACTATTAGGAAAAAACGAAGCACTTCGGCTTGTGGGGAGTTTGTTTTGGAAGAGGGAGAGCCCCATCCGAACCCTCTGAGCATCTCCAGGGGGCTGCATTTTGGGGTCTGACTCCCCTCTTCCCCCTTTTACTTGGGGTTTAAACCCCATTGGGTCGCTCTGAGCGCTCTCTGTGGGGTCCGAGCCCCTCAAGCGCCTTCATTTGAGGGTTCACCCCCCTCTCTTTGGGGACAGGCCCCTCCAGCCCCTTCCTGCCACTCTCAACATGGCGGCCCCAGGTGTCCCAGGGGAGGGCGGAAGCGCCGCTCCCAAGATGGCGGCGCCCAGCGCCGTGCAACGCTTAAGATGCCGGCGCCGTGGGCGGAGCTGGCGGCCGGCCGGGTCCCGCGCTGCCCGTGTCCGCCGGGGGGCGGGCGGAGCGCGGCGGTGACGCCGCCGGCGGGCGGTGGGGCCAGCGGGAGGAGCCACATCGCAGCCGTTCCACGGGGACCGGAGCTCCGCCGGTGCCACTCCCAACATGGCGGCGGCGCTACCCCGGCTCTCCCTGCCGCTCCCGCGAGAGGGGGGGGTGAGTCCTCGCGAGAGCTCGGCGCGGTGAGGGCGGCCGACATGGAGCCGGGGGGCGCGGGGCCGCTCCCGGGGAACAACAAGGCCCGCGGTGGGGCCGCGCCGCCCGCCAAGGGCCGCGACCTGGGCCGGCCGCCGCGGAAGGACTCCGAGGTCAGCGCCGCCGGGCCCGGCTCCGCGGGGGGGAGCGGGCGGCCTTTCGGGGCGGGGCGCGTCCTCCCCGCCGCGGGCCCGCCGGGGTTCCGGTACCGGGTCCCCTGGGACCGGGCCTGGGCTCGCCTCGGCGCCGTTTTCCCGTTCCCCCAAGCCTGGGTCGGTTTGGCCTGTGTGGGGCTTGGCCGTGGCTCGGTTCCAGAGCCGAGGGCCGTACCGGGGCTGTGTGCTGAGGGCAGCGCTGCCGGGTCCCCGTGGGCCGGTCCCTGGAGCTGACTGAGCCCTCCATGGAGACACCGAGGTCCTGGGGGGGCGGGAGGGATGCGGCGGGTTAGATGGGAGGGTGTGAAGCTGGTTGATCCCAGGGGTTTTCCATCTGGTTTCCCTGTTGGGATGGCTTCAGAGCCACCCACTTCCATGGGTGTCCTCAGTAGGGTTGGGAGTGCGCTCTGAGGAGGTTCCTGAGCCCTGGATGCCAGGGAATAGCTCCCAGCACCCTTCAGGAGCTGGCCCATTGGATCTGCCCCTTGCCCACGAGTGGGCACCCTGAGATTCTGGACTCGTTTACTGTGGGTCCAGCTGGGTGGCTTTAAGGGAGCAGCTGGTTTGTGCTCTGAGGCTTCTGGCTGGTTTCCCACCCTCACTGAAGCTCTTTGAGGTGGTTTCATTCTCGCCATCCACATCCATTGGCATCCCTGTGCTCAGCAGTGGGGGGATAACCCCAGTTCTCACAGCTCCGAGGCCTCCCTGCTCCTGCAGAGCCCTGAGGTTTGGACACATCCCAGCTCCTGCTTCATTCCCTGCCCTTTGGGAGCGTTCAGGGACGCTGCAGTGCCACCAGGGCAGCTCAATGCGGCTGCAGGTGCAGGAGGAGGAGGGTAGGAGTTGCCTTGGGAACGCTGACTCGGCTTCGGGTGCAGGTTTGGGGCTGTTAAACACAAGCGGCAGCCCTGCATTCCCGGGAGGATGAGGTGCATTGGGACCGCTGCAGGGATCTGGGGGTTCCTGCAAACTGCTGTCATTGAACTGAGCTCTTCCTCTGCCTGCAGGGCTACTCGGAGTCCCCAGACCTGGAGTTTGAATATGCAGATACAGACAAATGGGCAGCAGAGCTCTCTGGTAAGGATTTCATCTTGATGTATCAATGAACCGGCCGTGATTTTCTTTCCTGGTAGGGATTGAAGGAGCTTTGACAACTCCAGCATCGCTCTGTTATTGCCTTTAAACATGTTATTCATGTTAAGCAGGAACTGATATCTGTAATGAATGGTTTCCGCCTTATGCTGGGTGTGGGGTTTGCTTTTCTCTCCTCTTGGGTGACCGAGGTGCACCTTGCTCTGCCAGCTCCGTGCAGGCTGGTGGAGGTTTTCCTCTGTGCTCTCCCTGCAGAGCTCTACAGCTACACAGAAGGCCCAGAGTTCCTGCTCAACCGCAAGTGCTTCGAGGAGGACTTCAGGATCCACAGTAAGACCCTCCTTCTCTTGGACCTCCCTGGGGAGGACAGGGATCTGCCAAAGGAGGCACAGGCATTGACACGTTAATGCTGCAGCAGCTCGAGCCACACACTGATCATCCTCATGTGGTTTGTACTGGACACATCATCAGTGGGCATGGGCTCATCCCAGAGCTCTGGCTGCCTCCAGCGCTGGTGTTGGTGTCTGAGGTGGTTCAGCAGCACCAGGCTGGCAGTGCTCTGGCAGCAGCCGGAGCATCCAGCTCGTTCCCATCAGCTCCAGCTCCCCTTCAGATGGGTGTGATTCATCTGATGGCTGATGGGAAGCAGGAGACGGCATCCCCGCGCCACTCACTCCCCAGCGTTCCTCCCTGGTTTCCATCCTGCTGAATCCTCTCGTGCTGTTTGGTGTCTCCGTGCCCTCATCCTGCCCACTTTGCCTTTGCAGTGCGGGACAAGAAGTGGACGGAGCTGGACAGGAACCAGCACCGCACCCACGCCATGCGCCTGCTCGATGGGCTGGAGGTCACTGCCAGGGAGAAGAGACTGAGGGTTGCTCGAGCCATCCTTTATGTTGCCCAAGGTGATGCTGGGTCCCTGCCCCTTTACTTCTCCCCATTGCTAAATCCAGGTAACGGGCTGAGGACTAGGACCTTTGGCTGTTTAAAGTCATTCTCATTCCTTGCATTTCTGATTTCACCTGGGATGTTGTGAATGAAGCTGGTTCTTATGGAAGTCACACGGTTTATGGGAGTTTGATCTAAAATTTGGCTGATTTCCCCCTGCTATCCTGGCTCTGCCAGGCCAAGAGAGCAGCTCCATGCTCTGCATCTGACTTTTTGCCTTAAGGCTGTGTTATTCTTTCCCCATGCAAAGTGCTCTGGTGGTGTGGAGGGCCTTGGGATCCTGGTGGAGATGGATGGGATCCAGAGAGGGTATTGTTGCAGGCACATTTGGGGAGTGTGGCTCTGAGGCCGAGGTGCAGGCTTGGATGAGGTACAACATCTTCCTCTTGCTGGAGGTGGGGACGTTCAATGCTTTGGTGGAGCTGCTGAACATGGAGATAGAGTGAGTACTGGGGGAAAGCACTTCCGAATTGGCCCTGGAGCTCCTTGGCTGGAGTTTTTCCAGTCTGTGGCAGTTCCATTCTTGGTCTGTCCATCACAGAATCATGAAATGGTTTGGGTTGAAGAAACCTGAAAGCTCCTCCAGCTCCAACCCCTGCCACGGGCAGGGACCCCTTCCACTGGAGCAGCTTGCTCCAAGCCCCTGTGTCCAACCTGGCCTTGAACACTGCCAGGGATGGGGCAGCCACAGCTTCTCTGGGCACCCTGGGCCAGCGCCTCAGCACCCTCACAGGGAAGAGCTTCTGCCTAAGAGCTCATCTCTCTAAGCTACTGGAGCTGCTCTAAGGTCTCCCCTTCAGGAGCCTTCTCCTCTCCAGGCTGAACCAGCCCTGCTCTCTCAGCCTGGCTCCATAGGTTATCCCTGATCTGATCTCTGCAGCCACTGGAATGGCTCCTGTTGTTCCCAGTGGATGCATAGTGAAGGGTTACACCGGATTTATACAGAAATGCCCGGCAGCAAATAGAGACTGCTCTGTTCCTCCTGCCTTGTCTGCACTGTGAACATGGGACTCGTTGCAGCAAGATCTATTCCAGGGTTTGCCTCTGGTGTGCGTTTTGCTTGTGGCAAAGTTCAGATGTGTCCAAAGTCCCCTCTGAGGCTGTTTTCCCTCCACAGCAACAGTGCAGCTTGCAGCAGCGCCGTGAGGAAACCAGCCATCTCCCTGGCTGACAGCACAGACCTGAGGTATGGGGCAAGGGCTGGGAGCTCTGGGTGTGAAGAGGGGCTCCAGTGGGTGCTGGTTTCTTTGGCAAGCTGGGACAGGCCAGGGGGTGTCCCAGGGAGGTCCCAGCTCCATGAGCAGCATCCCTGTGCTCAGCCTGCACTGCCTGCGTGTGGCTGCTTGGAGACATGAAAGCAGTAAAGCAGGGGGGGGTGAGAGCCTTTTCCCCAGTGCCTGAGCACTGATCTGCTGGTGCATGAAGCTGGCTGTGGCCTGGGCTGATTCACCTCCTCCGCGAGCTGTGGGTGCTGGTGGTAGCTCCATCACCCATCCTCTGACCTTCTGCTGCTTGCAGAGTGCTGCTGAACATCATGTACCTGATCGTGGAGACAGTTCGGCAGGAGGCTGAGGGGGACAAGCCCGAGTGGAAGAGCATGAGACAGACCTTCCGAGCAGAGCTGGGTGAGGGCCAGGAGCTTGGGGGTGATGGATGGAGGCAGCCAGGGCTGAAGAGGTGGAGTTTGGCTCCAGGCCTCTGTTAATGGGGGCTGGCAGCACTGGGTTGGTTTCTGCTCGGCTGAACCTTGCTGGCAGGGTGCAGGGGGATGAGCAGAGGAAGCCAGCGGCCTGCAGGAGCGGAGCTGTCTGGGGTGAGATGAGGTTCTTGGAGATGGGGAGTGTGATGGTGCCAGTGGCTGGGATGAGAACAGGGATGAGGCTGTTGCTGCCATGTGGTTCCAGGAGCCCCCCTGTACAACAACGAGCCCTTCTCTGTGATGCTCTTTGGGATGGTGACCAAGTTCTGCAGCGGCCACGCTCCTCACTTCCCTATGAAGAAGGTGCTGCTCCTGCTCTGGAAGACTGTGCTGGTAAGGAGAAGCTGTGGAGCGCTGGCATGTGCCTTGTGGTTTGCCAGTCTGCAGGGGAAGGAAGTTCTGCCCTCAGAGCTGGCTGCAATTGCTCCGTCCTCTTCAGCCAAGTAGTTAGACGCAGCCCCAGGTTTCACGTCATAGGGGAGCATTGGATAGTGGTGTCTGGAGCCTGAATACCAGGAGTAGACCCAAAGCAAAGTCCTCATGGGGGTCTGCATGAAACAATCATAGAATCTATGACAGGGATGGTTTGGTTTGGAAAGGACCTTGGGATCATCCGGTTCCAACCCCTGCCACGGGCAGGGACCCCTTCCACTGGAGCAGCTTGCTCCAAGCCCCTGTGTCCAACCTGGCCTTGAACACTGCCAGGGATGGGGCAGCCACAGCTTCTCTGGGCACCCTGGGCCAGCGCCTCAGCACCCTCACAGGGAAGAGCTTCTGCCTTAAGAAAGAAAGGTCCTTAAGAAAGAAAAGATCCAAACACTTGAGTTGTGGGTGCCTGAACACCCTCCTGTCCCTTGTGCCTTTCACAATGACAGGAGCAGCACGGGGACAGTTTTACACCCTGGGGAAGGATTTGGCGCTCCTGGAGGGTGGCTTTGGGCAGGGCAGGTGGAGGCAGCCCTGGTGTTAAGGAGCCCTTCATGCTCAGGGTGCTGTGGTCTCCCTTGCAGTGCACCCTGGGGGGCTTTGAGGAGCTGCAGAGCATGAAGGCAGAGAAGAGGGAGCTGCTGGGGCTGCCGCCGCTGCCAGAGGACAGCATCAAGGTGATCCGGAACATGAGAGCTGCCTCCCCTCCTGCTTCCGCCTCCGACCTCATCGAGCAGCAGCAGAAGCGGGGCCGGCGCGAGCACAAGGTGGGGACAGTGACATAAACGAGGGGACAGTGCTCTGGGCACTGGAGCAGCTTGGTCAGCTCCCTCCTCTTCTCTCTCCAGGCCCTGATCAAGCAGGATAACCTGGATGCCTTCAATGAGCGGGATCCGTACAAAGCTGACGACTCCCGTGAGGAAGAGGAGGAAAATGATGATGACAACAGCCTGGAGGGAGAGACCTTCCCCCTGGAACGGGATGAAGTGATGCCTCCCCCCACCCAGCACCCCCCCAGCGACCGCATCACCTGCCCCAAGGGGCTGCCCTGGGCCCCCAAGGTCCGGTGAGTCCCTGGGGCTGCCCTGCAGGGAGAGCTGGAGTGGAAAATGGAGGCTGTTAGATACTGAGGGTGTCAGCGGGGCTGTGGGGAAGGTGTTGGGGATGGGGTCACTTTGGTGGCTGTTCTTTGGTGGGGTGGGCTTAGCATCATCTCTTTGGGGTGCTGAGTGACGGAGCTGAACATGAGCAGCTTGTGTCCAGGCAGCCAGGAAGCCCCCAGCATCCTGGCCTGGATCAGCACCAGTGCGGCAGCAGGGCCAGGGCAGGGATTGTGCCCCTGCACTGGGCACTGGTGAGGCCGCACCTCGAATCCTGTGTTCAGCTCTGGGCCCCTCACTGCAAGAGAGACATTGAGGGGCTGGAGCGGGGCCAGAGAAGGGCACCGGAGCTGGTGCAGGGCCTGGAGCACAGTGTGATGGGGAAGGGCTGAGGGACCTGGGGGGTTCAGTCTGGAGAAGAGAAGGCTCAGGGGGGACCTGATGGCTGCCTACAAGTGCCTGAGAGGAGGATGGAGCCAGGAGGGGCTGGGCTCTGCTCCCAAGGAACAAGGGATGGGACAAGAGGAACCGGCCTCAAGCTGCACCAGGGCAGGTTTAGATGGAGCTGAGGAACAATTCCTGCCCCAGAGGGTGCTCAGGCATTGGAACAGGCTGCCCAGGGCAGGGCTGCAGGCACCGTCCCTGCAAGGGTTCACACCCTGTGAAGACGAGGCCTCAGTGCCATGGGTTAGGGATGGCCTTGGCAGTGCTGGGCAATGGTTGGACTGGATGGGATTAAAGGGCTTCCCCAGCCTGGTTCATTCTGTGGTTCCTTTATGTGGCCACGAGGCTTTTCCTGGGGCTGTGCTGGACCAGGGGCACAGGGAGCTGTGACTCTTCCCCTTTTCCCTTTGCTGCAGAGAGAAGGACATTGAGATGTTCCTGGAGTCCAGCCGCAGCAAGTTCATCGGCTACACGCTTGGCAGGTGGGTTCCTGCAGAGCCAGCGCTGGGGGGGTTGTGGTGAAAGCTGCTAGTGTGGGGGCTGCCATTGCCCTTTGCTTGGCAGCAGAGAAGTCCTGAGCTCACTGGCTCCTTCTTGGGGTGGTGGTTGGTGGTCTCTGACCCAGCAGCTTTGCTCCTGCCTGCACCCAGCCTGCCTCTGTCTGTTCTCTCTAGTGACACCAACACCGTGGTGGGATTGCCCAGGCCCATCCATGAGAGCATCCGAACCCTGAAGCTGGTGAGTCCCTTGAGGAATTCCTCCAGCCCCTGCTGTTTTGTAGGTGCCCCTTCTCCATCCCTCTGCTTCAATCACAGCTTGGCACGATAAGGTGCATTTTCCTTACCTCGCTCCCACTTGCTCAGCCCTGTGGTAGGAGCAGCCTGGAGTTTTCATCCCATCCCTGGTCTCCCAGACTTGATGAGCCCCTGTGCTTACTGGTTTCATCCCTTTCTTACTGGAATTGCCACCCCCTGTCCATCAGCATCAGTCAGGAATAACAGGGAGGGACTTAGAAGGATGATGGGATGGTGGCATCGAGAGGGTCCCACAGGGTGTCCCCCTGCTCTCTCTCTGTGCAGCACAAGTACACGTCCATTGCAGAGGTCCAAGTGCACATGGAAGATGAGTTCCTGCGCTCCCCGCTCTCTGGAGTGAGTGGGGATGAGGATGGGATGGAGATCCTGGGCTGGGGGCATTTGGTCCTGTCAGGACTTTGGCTTTTAGCAGGGCTGGGGGGTTTGGTGCACTGGGGAGGGTGGGTTTTGAGGGGAGTCTTTGGGTGGGAGTTGGGGGTATCCTGCCCTTGCGGTGGGGGGTATCTTGCCTGGGGCTGAGCCAGGCCCATGGCACCAGTGGCAGCTCCTGGTCTTCTGGTCTTGTGTGGCACCAGGGTGAAGAAGAAGTGGAGCAAGTCCCTGCAGAGATCCTGTACCAGGGCCTGCTGCCAAGCCTGCCCCAGTACATGGTGAGCTGGGGAGCTCTGGGGTTCCCTGAGCTTGGTGGAGGTGACTTCCTTTCACAGCTCCATCCCTTTCCAGTGGTGCCCCCAGCTCCCCCCCATACACACCTCTGTTACTCCTTGCTGCAGTGGGGCTCCCATCCCATTTCCCATCTCTCCTTTCTCCCCAGATTGCTCTGCTGAAGATCCTCCTTGCTGCTGCCCCCACTTCCAAAGCCAAGACAGACTCCATCAACATCCTGGCAGATGTCTTGCCAGAGGAGATGCCGTGAGTGACCGCTGGGGGGGTGAGCAGAGGTGCTGCTGGGAAGGGGAAAGGGGAAGGGAAGGGGGGATGAGGAGGAGCCAGGCAGGGTGGTGCGGTTTGGGCTGGGGCTGTGATGAGGTTCTCCTGGGTGATCTCACCACCTTCTGCTCAGTGGGGTGCCAGGCATTGGGTGATGCCAGGGCTGTCTGCAGACAGTGCCCCAGCCCAAGGAGCCCTCTGTGTCCCTCAGGACCACAGTGCTGCAGAGCATGAAACTGGGGGTGGATGTGAATCGGCACAAGGAGATCATTGCCAAAGCCATTTCTGCTGTGCTGCTCCTCCTGCTCAAGCACTTCAAGCTGAACCACATCTACCAGGTGAGGCGGGACAGGGTCCGGCCACCCTCCCTGGGGCTTTGGGGATGGGCAGGACCCAAACTGGGTCCCTATTCACTCGCCTTTGTCCCCAGTTTGAGTACATGGCCCAGCACCTTGTCTTTGCCAACTGCATCCCGCTCATCCTGAAGTTCTTCAACCAGAACATCATGTCCTACATCACTGCCAAAAACAGGTACGGAAGGAAGCTGCCCACCCGTGTCCCTCCTTGCTTTGCCCCCTTGTAAGCCCTCCTTGGCTGTCGGTGCAGGTAGACCTGGGGAAGTGCCCACAACAGCTTCCAACCCAAATCATTCCATGATCTCCAGTGGGTGGGAGGTGTGGGGCTGTTACCCCCAGGCCGGGTAGGATCTGGGGGAGCAGCACAACACCCTTCTTCCTGCAGCATTTCTGTCCTGGACTACCCATACTGTGTGGTGCACGAGCTGCCCGAGCTGACAGCAGAGAGCCTGGTGAGTCACTCCTGGCACCCTTGGGTGCTCCCTGGATGGGGGAACGTGGGTGCAGGGAGGCAGCAGGGCTCCAGCATCCACTCCTGCGCTCAGTCCCTGGGACTTTGGGGTGGTGTGGGGCTGGCAGACTTCTGCATGTTGAGCTGTACCCCTTTGGGTATGGGTCTTCAGACCAGAACAGCCTCCCTGTTCATCTGCTGTTCCCATCTCCTGCGTGACTCTTGCCCCTGCTGCCCCACAGGAAGCTGGAGATAACAACCAGTTCTGCTGGAGGAACCTCTTCTCCTGCATCAACCTCCTGCGCATCCTGAACAAACTGACCAAGTGGAAGCACTCCCGCACCATGGTGAGGGTGGGGAGCGCACTGGAGCCCAGCCCAGCCACACTGGGCTCCACAGGGTGCCTGGGCTGGGGATGCCTTGGGGTGCCCCTGGGGTGCCTCAGGGAGCAGGAGGTTAGAGAGGGTGATGGAAGGGCAGACGGGGGGTGCTCACTGCAGTGAGCGGTGCCACACATGCAATGGGTGGTCCCCACAGAGGGACCTGAACACACTTGAGAGATGGCCAATGCCAGCCTCATGGAGTTCAACAGAGCCAAGTGTAAGGTCCTGCCCCTGGGCCAGGGCAGTCCTGGGCACAGCCACAGGTTGGGCAGAGAAGAGATTCAGAGCAGCCTGAGGAGAAGGGCTTGGGGGTGTTGGGTGAAAAGAAGCTCCCCATGACCCCTGTGTGCTGGGCTGCATCCCCAGAGCGTGAGCAGCAGAGCAGGGAGGGGATCCTGCCCCTCTGCTGTGCTCTCCTGAGAGCCGGCTTGGAGCACTGTGTGCAGGTCTGGTGTTGCCAACACAAGGGATGTGGAGATGTTTGGGCAAGTCCAGAGGAGGCCATGGAGATGCTGCGAGGGCTGGAGCAGCTCTGCTCTGGAGCCAGGCTGAGAGAGCTGGGCTGGGGCAGCCTGGAGAAGAGAAGCTGTGTGGAGACCTCGGAGCAGCTTCCAGTATGATAGGACAAGGGGTGATGGGGTTTAAACAGGGAAAGTTGAGGTTAGGTGTAAGGCAGAAGCTCTTCCCTGTGAGGGTGCTGAGGCGCTGGCCCAGGGTGCCCAGAGAAGCTGTGGCTGCCCCATCCCTGGCAGTGTTCAAGGCCAGGTTGGACACAGGGGCTTGGAGCAAGCTGCTCCAGTGGAAGGGGTCCCTGCCCGTGGCAGGGGTTGGAGCTGGACAAGGTGCCTTCCATCCCAAACCATTCCATGATTCTGTGTCACTCTCTATCCCCCGCTGCTGGGGGCTGTCCCTGCAGATGCTGGTGGTGTTCAAGTCAGCCCCTATCCTGAAGCGGGCACTGAAGGTGAAGCAGGCCATGATGCAGCTCTATGTGCTGAAGCTGCTCAAGGTCCAGACCAAGTACTTGGGCCGGCAATGGAGGAAGAGCAACATGAAGACCATGTCAGCCATCTACCAGAAGGTGCGGCACCGTCTCAATGACGACTGGGCTTACGGCAATGGTACGTGAATCACAGGGACTGCACAGCGTCCCCTCAGCCAGGTCCTTGCTGCTCCGGGCAGGGACATGTCTGCACCCAGAGCTGTCCCTTTGCTGCCTTTAGGGCTTGTGCAGCCCTTAGGCTGTTGTATGGGGAGGGATTTGGGGTGGTGGCATCATGCAGAAGAGTGGCTGTTGGTTGCTGCCTCCGTGCCCCACGTGTTGCTATTTGTGAGGACTTGCAAAGACCTTTCCTGAGGGATGTGGGCTGGCTGAAGGGCCCCAGTTCCCCTCGAACGCCCCTTTCCCCTGTGCCCAGACCTGGATGCTCGTCCCTGGGATTTCCAGGCAGAGGAATGTGCCCTTCGTGCCAGCATCGAGCGCTTCAACTCGCGCCGCTACGACCGAGCCCACAGCAACCCTGATTTCCTGCCTGTGGACAACTGCCTGCAGAGCGTGCTGGGCCAGCGCGTGGACCTGCCCGAGGACTTCCAGGTCAACTACGACCTGTGGCTGGAGCGGGAGGTCTTCTCCCGACCCATCTCCTGGGAGGAGCTGCTGCAGTGATGGACACCGGGGAGGCCGGAGGGGGTTGCTTTGGGGAGAGCTCGAGGCTGCTGCTGAGGGGCAGGAGGATTGAAGCTTTGGAGGGGGTCTGTGGGTGCCTGGACCCCCCTGTGGTGAGCTTGGGAAGAGGCTGGAGCTGTGGCGTCCTCGCCAAGACACCATCCTGCCCCTCTGCCTCCTTCCAGGCTGTGCCAGGCTCAACCCAGACTTGAGCGTGAAGGTTTGGTGGAGGTTGCTCCCTATGGGGTGGGGGGGGACCTGTGTGTACCCCAGGAGGCAGCACCACCAGCACCCTCCTCCTGCCCCCCACCAGCCGGGGTCAAGAAGGGGGAGCAGGCAGCGGGGTGAGGGTCCCTTCGGTGCTGCTGGGGGGACACGGGGAGCAGAGGCTGGTGTGGCAGGAGACCGGGGGGGCCCTGCTGGGGTCGGGGTGCAGGGAGGCGGTGGAGACTGCAGTGTCCCCTCGCCCCGCTGGGGGGCGCGGGGGAGCCGCACACATACATCTGGTCCTGATGCTGTCCGAGCGTGGGCTCTCTGTGTCCGCATGGATCCAGCGATGGTTCTGCCCTTGTCCCTGTCTCGTGTCCCACTGCGGGGGATGACTTGTCCCTGGAGATTGCGTTTCTATCTTGCAATGGGAGCTGGTGGCCTCAGGGGGTGTGGGTGGGAGCTGCTCCCATAGGGTTTTGTTGATCCCTTTCCCTGAACGTTCCCAGTTCTGTCCTGGGGGTCCTGCCCCCGGCAGGGTGCTGGTGTCACTGTGGTTTTCTTTGGCTCCTGCACCTCCCAGAGGAGCTGAACATCCAACCCCCCATCCCCAAGGCTTGGCCTTGCCGTAGTTCACCCTTACTTGCGGTGCCTCAGTTTCTCTGGTAGAGGGACAGCAGCTCCAGTGGGTGAAATCCCAGGATATTCCCCCCTTGGTTGGCCTGGGGAGAGGCAGGAGGGAGCTGTTTGCTTCCCTGCCCAGCTGGGATGGAGTTTGCAGGCAGGGGAAGGCTGGAGCAGCCGTGATTTGTCCTCCGTGGTCCTCCAGGAGTGAGCCCAGCCTGGGGGATGCTCAGCCCTCATCCTGGCCATGCTCCCATGGGCTCTGAGGCAGCAAACTCAGCCCTCAATAGCCATCAGAGAAGCCACACTGGGGGGGTTCCTTCAATGTGGGCGGCCCTCAGTGCTCAGAACCTGGTCCTGGTGTGGGAGCCAGCCCGGGATGCTGTGGATGAGGTGTGAGCATCCCACCTCGTTCCAAACCATTCCCAGCCCGCAGCTGTTGCAGCACAGCCGGAGCCAGGAGGAACTTCTTGAACCTGTGCTTTATTGTTCCTAATGGATAACAAAACCCTTTCCAGAGGGAGGCAGCCAGAGCACGGGGTGCCTAGGCCAGGGGGGCACCCACTGGGCGCACAGCAGGGCTGTGGGGTGCCTCCTGGGGGGACATCCACTGTGCCTCTGCTGTGTCTTGAAGCATTTGGGCTCCCTTTGGCTCCCCCTTTGACCCAAATGGGGCTGCCCTGGCAGGTTTGGTGCCTCCCCGAGGGGGTCTGTGGTGCCCCCAACACCCCAGTTGGGGTGGGGGTCCCATGTGCACCCCCTCACCTCCTTGATCTGGGTGTCACAGGCTATGGGTACCCTCACAGGGCTTTAGTTCAGGTGTCTTCATCCCACCCCATCCTGGTTTATCGCCCATCTCAGGGGCTTCGGGAGCTGGAGACTGTGCCAGGGGGGTTGTCCCTTGTCCCAGCCCTGATCCCCATTCCAAGGGAGAGCATAAAGGGCAACCGATGGCTTGGGGGGGGGCTTTGAGGTCTCAATGAACACAATTGCCCCAGTATCCCCCCTGAGCACCAGCATCTTGGGTGGGCATCTTCCCGCTATGGGTGCACTGGGACATGAAGAGCCCAGTCTCTGCCAGTGCTGGTTGCACTGGGAAGGATGCAGTGACCAAATGGGCTGGGGAATGGGGTGCTACCGCCAAACCAACCTGGTGCCCCCCAGGTTGGGCAGGGGGGCCCTGCTGCAGCCTACCAGTATCCATCAGCTCCTATGGTCTGAAGGTGCTTGGGGGGGGGCTCAGGGTTCTTGGGAGCTGCTTTTAGGGTCCCAAGCTCCAGTTCCAGCCCTATTGGGGCAAATTGGGTTTGGGGGTGCCCTTCTTCCCCCCCATCACCCAGGGGTATCCAACAGCGGGCTGGGATGCGGGAAAGCTCATGGAGATCAGGATGCACAGGGAGGGGGTGAGGGTGACCCCAGCAACCTGCTCCTAAACCCCGTTGCTGGGGGGGGGGGAAAGATGGTCCGTGGATCCCATGGGATCATGTAGCCCAGTTCAGCAGGCTGCTGGTGGCCTCTTTGCTCTTCACCCTCAGCGGCACCAGTGCAGGGGACTTGTAATCATGTTCGGGTGCGGGCTCGAAGGGGTGGGTGCCCAGGGCCCGGGAGGGGAGGCCGTGCAGGGGGTAGAGGCTGTTGATGCCGGGATGGGGGCCGGGAGAGGCGGGGATGCCCATGAAGCCGGTGATGTTGCTGTGGGGATATGAGGACAGGCCGGGGGCCGGGATGCTCTCGGGGGGCAGGAGCCCCGGGGGGTTCCTGGGGCCGGAGCTGGGCCAGAGATTGGTCTGGAGCTGAAGGAGACCAAGAGAGGAAAGCCCCAGGTGAAACGGGGGGGACCCCATTTCCCCCCCTCCA
This sequence comes from Psittacula echo, assembly GCF_963264785.1. Classification (NCBI taxonomy): domain Eukaryota; kingdom Metazoa; phylum Chordata; class Aves; order Psittaciformes; family Psittacidae; genus Psittacula; species Psittacula echo. The sequence goes on from NC_137758.1 coordinate 5,759,925, forward strand.
TGACCCCCCATCCGCACCCATTGGATCCCCTTCATCCGCAGGGTGCGCTGCGAGAGATGCCTTTGCTTTGCTCTGATTGCCCCAGGGGGGTTGAATCCTGGTTGGAATCTTCCCTCCCTTCCCCATGCAGGGATTTTGGCATCGGGGAAGTGCATGGAGCTGAGGTTTAAGGGCTCTTTATGCTTTTCAATGTTGGAAGGAGAGGGGAAAAGGGAGTTTAGCAGGAAAAGGGCTGGAAGCATTGCTGGGTGGATGTGGGAGAGCTAAAGGGGTTTGGGGAGGGGGGGACACCCCAAAACCTGCCCCAAAGGGTGTGTTCCCATGGGAAGTGGAGGGGGATGTAAAGCAGCATTGTCCCTCAGCCGATGCTGCTTTTATTCCCCTCCTTTTCCATCTGGGCCCACGTGTTTTTCCCAAGGATGGCTGGAACCACATGGAAAGAAGGGGCAAACCTGGGTGATGGGGTTCATCCCACGGGAATCCCTGCCCGGGAGGGGTGATGGGGGGCGGGAAGAGCTCTCACCTCCTGGATTTTCCCATAGCGTTCCCGTTTGCGCCACTTGGCTCTGCGGTTCTGGAACCAGACCTGGGGGTGGAGGGGGGGGCAGAGCTGAGGCATCTCTGGGGGTAGAGGGGCAGCCCCTGCCCTGCTCCCTGCTCATCTTCCCGCCTGGAAAAGAGCCCTAATGCCGTATCCCAGCATCCCGGTACACTGGAGGTGGATGGAGGAAGCTGCCCGTGTGCACAGGGCTGCTTGAGCTCACCAGCCATATAATATATAGCTGTATTGGGATGGCTATATATATGTGGCCATATCCATATAATATGTGGATAATACCTTTTATCCCTCTTGGAAAACAAGTGCTCCTGCTCCATGGATGCTGCTTCTCTCTTTTTTTGTCCTTCTGGTACCCCTTTACCCCTGGTTTTGATGCAGAATGAGGCTCTTGGGGTCCTGTGTGCTCACTGTGAGCCACCTGCATGTCCCCCTTGTGTTGCTGGATGGGGCTGGGGGCGGGTGCTGGATGCAGGCTGGGATGCAGGACCGGGATGCAGGACCAGGATGCAGGCTGGGATGCAAGACTGGGATGCAGGACCGGGATGCAGGACCGGGATGCAGGACTGGGATGCGGGACCGGGATACAGGACCGGGATGCAGGACCAGGATGCAGGACTGGGATGCAGGACCGGGATGCAGGACCAGGATGCAGGCTGGGATGCAAGACCGGGATGCAGGACCGGGATGCAGGACTGGGATGCAGGACCGGGATGCAGGACCGGGATGCGGGACCAGGATACAGGACCGGGATGCAGGACTGGGATGCAGGACTGGGATGCAGGCTGGGATGCAGGACCGGGATGCAGGACCGGGATACAGGACTGGGATGCGGGACCGGGATGCAGGACTGGGATGCAGGACCGGGATGCAGGACCGGGATGCAGGACCGGGATACAGGACTGGGATGCAGGACCGGGATGCAGGACTGGGATGCAGGAGTGGGATGCAGGACCAGGATGCAGGACCAGGACGCTTGCCCCAGCACTCTCATGGTTACAGGTAATTTCATCTAAATCCACCCCAAACCAGGGCTTGGAGGCTGTGGCAGGTGCCTTGTCCCCAGTTCCTGCCCCATGGGGAGGGCAGCACCCAATGGGTGCTCCCTGCTCTCTTCATGTCCCGCCTGCCTTCCCTTTCCTCCCTGCCTGGTGCCCCCTCCAGCAGCCTCTTCCCACTGGGAGCCTCAAACCACATGGAGATGCCTCTGGAAGGAGCTCACTGGTTTGGTGCCTGGGTGGTGAGGGAGGTCCTCATCCTGCCCCTCATCCCGGGATGTGCTGAGCGGCTCCATCCCTGCGCTGGAGGGAGCTGAATTGGGGGTTGAGGTGGAAAGGGGGCTGGGATTGAGGGATGCACAGGGTGGGATCATATTAGGGGATGCAGGAGGGTGAAGACTGGTGGGGATCTCCCAGATTCCCACCCCTCGGGTGCTGCAGAGAGGGGACAAGGGGAGAAGTGGAGGGAGCTTGGGTGAAGCCGGCGCCTGGGCTGGGATTTAGCATCATCCTCCTGGGAAAACCACCTTCCAGCAGGGAAAACATCCACAACCATCCCGATGAGAGCCGGGGGGGGCGGTACCTGCACCCTGGCTTCGGTCAGGTCCGTCTGCAGCGCCAGCTGCTCCCGGGCGTAGACGTCGGGATAATGCGTCCTCTGGAAAACCTTCTCCAGCTCCTCCAGCTGGAACGTGCTGAAGGTTGTCCGGTTCCTGCGCTTCTTGCTCTTGCCCAGGGGCTCGGGGAGCTCGGGGACCCGGTGCAGGCTGCCCAGGGGGGCTCCCATTGCACACCCCAGGTCCCCCGGGCCTTTGGGGAGGCCCCGGCAGGGCGCGGGCATCACCTGGTACCCACCTTTGCATCCCTTCTCGCCGCCTGGCAGGGGAGAGGCGCAGGATGGGGGTGTCAACGGTGCTGATGAAGCCAAGACAGCCCCAACCCTCCCGTCCCGCCCCTGCACGGTCCCCATCACACCAGGAGGGTGCTGGGATGCGGTCCCAGGGGCTCACACCAGGCACAATCCCTGCTCATGGGGGGAGCTGTGGGCAGGCAAGGTCACAGTGAGGGGGGGGGCAATGGGTTCTCGGGGTCTGAGGTGGGGACCCTCTTGGATCCTGCTCTTAAGCTCTGGGTGAATGGGGGGGGGAGAGGAGGCGAGGGCAGGGTCCTGCAGGGCTTTACTCAGCCCTTCCCACCCTGCTCCATTCCAGCGCTGATGCTGACAGTGCCCCCCCCAGCACGTGTCGGTGCTGGGCCAGATCCAGGCTTCCCCCCTCCCACCCCGGGCTCTATCCCATGGAGCATCTCCTTGCCCCCGGTCTGGCATTTCCCTATAGCTGAAACTTGGGAAACCAGCTGGAAAGGAGTGACACCCCACCCCCCCCCCGAGCCCCCCCTTCTGCTGGAGGGCTCCCCATCCCCCTGCAGAGCTGGAGCAGGAGATCTGGGGTTCCCCCTTCCCCTCGCTGCCGCTGCAGCTCAGGGTGTCCAATGAAGTGGGTTCAAGGAGATAAATCACTGCCACGCAGTAAGAGGTCACCCTTGTCCTCTGGGAGGGTTGTTTGTCCCCGTGTGGGAACATAGGGATGCACACGGGTACCACAGCCAATGCTGGGTGCTGCTGGCACCCCAGGGAGATGAACCAGTGGGGGGGGGACTTAGCAGATGGGGGGGATGATTTGGGGTCCCTCAGCACTGGGGGGGGGGTCAGCTGGGAAGGGGACAACGTGACAATGCTGGGGGTCACCCTGGTCTCACCCCTGAGCACCAGCTCCAGTGGCTCGGGCAGGGGGAGACCCCCTGGCCCCCTCGGAGGGGCAGGATCAGGCCCACGGCGGGGCCTGGGGCCAGTGAGGGGGGAAAATCGGCTCCTTTGGGATGGATCCTCCTTCCCGGCCCATTTAACCACCACATCCTAATGGAGTGGGGGAATGGGGGTCTCCATCCCTATGGACCCACCCAGGGCTCTGGCCCCTGCTGAGGCCTTTTCCGGACTTTTGGTTTTGATTTTTGGCTGTTTCCTAATGAAGGCGATTTGGGGGTTCCGGAAGCAGCCGAGAGCCCGGCTCCAGCTGCTTTGGATTAGTGGGAAAACGTTCTTTGGGGGAATTCTGACGGCGGGAATTGCTGCCCATCCCCTCGGTACCGACCTGCCCGGTGCCCGGCAGTGGGTAACGGCGAAGGGATGAGGCCAAAGCGCTGTTCCCTGCCCGCTTTGTCCTCCGAAGGGCTGGGCTGAGGGGTTTGATGATACAAACCAAGTCCCAAAGGAGCCAAATGAAGGGGAAACTCCCAAATAGGGCTAAAAACTGGGAAAACGGACCAAAATGAAGCTAATCCCACCACACAAGGCATCGGGGTTGGGCTTTCTCCCTGTTTTCCAAGGCAATTCCTGAGCGACCCGCAGCATTGGAGACAAATAAATAAATGGCCCGAAAGAAGGAGCAAGCAGGAAGGGAGCAGGATACGGGCACGTAGCTAAATAAACACGGCGGCGCAGGGGGACAAAGAGGATGGAAAAAGGGAATATAGTGTGGAATAGTGCTATTTCCACCCCAAAAGAGTCAGCAGCTCTGGGGATCTCGCAGCTGGAAAACAGCTGTCCCATTCCTGGGGGAAAGGAGAACTCAAAGGGATCATCGGCAATGGGATGGGGCATGGAAAGGGCTCCCAGGAACCGGGCAGGGCACAGCGGCAACCAGCGAAAGCTCCCCCCTGGACCCGGCAGCATCCCCGCCGTGCTTCGGGAGCAGGTAAGTGCGGCCGAAGGAACCGGCGCCGGTGCCCACGGTACCCCCGGGGGTTTTCTACCTGCTCCTCCCGGTTGGGAGCTGCGAGGGGGCTTTGCTGGCCACCGGGATCCCGTTACACCCGCGGCGCTGCCTTGGTCTTCTATTAAGGGAGGTAAAAGGCCCGTGGGACCGGGCAGCCCCCGACGATCCCGGCCGGGAGGGAAAGTGCGAGGGAGCGGCGGGAGTTGTTCGGCCGCGGGAAGCAATGGGAGAGCCCCAAGGAAGCGCCTCTTCCTGCCGGGAGCGGGAGTGGAGCCCCGGGAACCGGGAGCGCTGGAGCTCCGGAGTCCTGCACCGGGATGCTCCGTGCTCTGCGAGCCCCGGCTCCTGCCCGGTGGGGCCTTTCCAGCCTCCTCCGAGGGACGAGGCCGTTCTCCGGCCTCGTTAACGGGTTCCGGCTCCGGCGGGAGCCGCCGTCGCGGCAGCGGGACCGGGGTTTCCCCCGCCGTCCCTTTTCCCCTCGGTCCTGGGCCGTGGGGACGATCCCGGGGCCCCGAGTCTGTGTCGCGACACAGCCCCGGCTGCCCGAGGCACGGGCGCACCGGCTCGGCCCCTGCCGGCTCCCCGCTCCCGTCGGAGGACGCCACCCGCGACCCGACGGGGCCGTGTCGCGACAGCGGCAGCCTCGGTGAAGCCGGGGCCGCTCGGGAAGGGCTCGGGGCTGCGGGTCCCGGCAGCCACCGAGGGCAGCGGCAGGAGCGGGCCCGCGGGCAGGGGCAGAGAGGGAGGAAAGAGAAGCAGAAGGGGCCGAGGAAGAGGTCGGCGGCCCCGGGGTCCCCCATCCATCCCCCCGCCGCTCGCCCCGGTACCTGCAGCCCCGGCCGGGTAAAGCGGCTTCCCATTGACGGCCATGGCGAGGGGGCCCGGGCTGGAGATGCCCCGGTACCGAGGCTCTGCCCGCTCCTGCGGACACCGGGCCAGGCCAGGGCCGAGCGGCGGCGGACGCCGGAGGGGACCGGGGGGAAAGGCGTTGGGAGCCCGGGGCAGCCCCGGGGGGGGCCCGGCCCGGCGAGGGGGGGGGAAGGCCGGGCAGCCCGGTGCCTCCATGGCGCAGGTTGGAGGGACCGGGGGGGGGCGGCCGGCGGGGAGCGGATTTTGTGCGGGGGCCCGGGGAGGGGGGGGGCGGTGATGGGAAGGGAGGGATCGCTGAGCCCCCCCCCATGCACACCCCCACCCCCAGCCCGCTTCCCCGCCAGTCACGTGCATCCAACCACGGCCGCTTCGTTAACCCTCGGATCCCAAATCCCACCCCCCAATTGCCCCCAGCTCCTTCCCCCCCCCCCTCCACCCCCATACAGGGGCTGTGGGGGGAGCCCCCTCCTCCCCTCCCAGCGCTCCCAGTGTCTCCCAACTACAGGAAATGCCCAGGGCCCTTCCTTCATTGAGAACCTCATCCCAGCCGCTCCGAGCAGCCCAAAATCCCAATCCCGGAGAGGAAATTCCATGTTTTAGTCACCCTCTGGGTTTTTCCCCTTCCCAAGTTTTCCTGAACCCATTTGTAGCCTCTTCCTCCAACCAAGGCCTCGCTTGAGGCCTGGGCAGATCAGTTCAGGGATGACCATTACCCTGGGACATGGGATCTGGGATCCTAGGGTGCCATGTCCCCCTTCGGAACCGGGGCTGGGCTCTGTTGGTTGGTTTTGGTTGCTGTCAGCACAGGGGAGGTCCTATCCTGCTCCCTCTGTATTCCTGCTGCTGGGTTCCCCCATTCCAGCAGCCTGGCTTTGGCTTTTGCAGTGGGCACTGGCGATGGGGATGAAGGGATTGGAGCTTGCCTGGATCTTCTTTCTTCACCCTTTTGCCTCCCTTTTTGCTCCTCTGCATCCATCCACTCCGGAGCCGCTTTGGCTGCTCCTGGAAGCGAGCATTCGCCTGATGGAGGCACAGCCTTGGGGGTGTTTGTGTGCAAAACGCTGGGGCAGGTTTGGGAGTTCCAAGGCTTGGTGGGAAGGAGAGAGAGGATTAAATAACAGGCACGGAGCAAGGAGCTGTTATCTGGGCTGTGGGGTGCCGGTTCCCACCTCCGGTTGCTGTTTTCCCTATTGCACGGCACAGATTGTGGCTTTTAACTTTCAACTCATTCCTGGCAATCCCTCCTTTTCCTAGAGGGAAACAGCCTGCATGTTTCAGGGCTGCAGGGGATGAACTACGAGGAAGCAGCACAAAGAGGTGGAGGAGCCAGCGGCTTGCAGGCGGGTGATGAGCAGCGGAACAACGGGATAACACTGACCATTAAACCCCCTTCTGCAGCAGAATACTGCTTGTTTTGGCAGTGTTTTGTTACTCCAGGCACGGAGCAAACCTGGAATCACGAGACAGGCTTGTTCCAAAGAACTTATGGGGAACATGTAACCTAAGCCCGGTGTCTTGGCTGCAGTTGATGCGATGTGGTTGCAGTGAAAGCCCCGGTTCTTGCAGGAGCGCCAGGCTTGCGGGGTGTAAATCACAGCTGGATTTTCCAGCTCCTGGTCTGGGAAATGACATTGACAAGAGGAATAATGGTTGGGATGCGCTCCTGGGCTCAGACTCATTGAGGGGCTGGCTCTGGGATGCAGGGGTCTGAGCGTGCGGTGCCTCCTCCTCGCCCATCCTCGGGGTGGATGGTTCCCTCTGCATCCCGCAGCATTCCCGACGCCTTCCTTTGGCAGCAGCTGGAGCTGCCGAGATTTTTGCCTGTTCACAGCTGGCTGCGTGCTGTTCATTGTGGCTAAATCGGGGCTGTGAGTCCTGTGGCTGGCAGCGGGTCATTAAACATTATCAAAGAGCAGAACCCCTGTAAAGGCTTCCATGCCCCTCTCCTGGTTTACTGCTGGCATTTAAGGGGTTTGAATAGCAGAGGGATGAGTCTCTCCATGTATGCCGGTGGTGCAGAGAGGGACGGAAGGCTTGGTTTGGAATGTGCTGCTTTCCCAGGCTGGAGCCATCACCAGGACCCTCCTGGGCAGGTGGGAGAGAGCTTGGGAAGGGGGGAATGGGGTTCGTGAGACCTTGGGAGGGGTTGCTTTGTGGAGCTGCCGGTTGGTCCCTCTGGTGAGCAGGGATGAGGACAGGGACTCCTGCGGGCTCCTGAACCTGCCACCAACTCGTGCCAATGGAGCCACCAAATGCAGCGGGAGGACTCCAATGGGGTGCTCTATGGGCACCCATCTTCTCCCGTTGGTTTCTCTCTTGCTTGCTGGAAGGAAGAATTACTCCCCCACCCTCTTTGCATCCCGTTGGATTTCCTGACCATCTCCAATGATCCCAGAGAGCTGCTTCTCCTCCCTTGGGATTATGAGAGCTCGGCAGGAGGCCAGGAGGGTTTGCGTAGCTCTGTGGTTTGTATGAACATCCCTGCGCAGGCTTTGCACAGTTATCCAGAGCCTTGGGAATGCTGGTGGGGCACGGAGCAATGCCTAATGCACGGGAATGGGAATGGGCTTCTCCTTCTTCAAGGACAAGGTCAAATAGGGTAGATGAGGACCACCAGTGGCTGCTCTCCTGCTTGGATCCCCTCTTCCAGGCTCTGCATCCCATGGTGAGGACCTGCTGAGCCCAAGGGGAGACCCATCCCTGGCTGGTCTATACCTGTGTTGGGTGCCAACATGGTCTAGTTTGTCTCAGGCACATCCCTGCATCCCACAGGGACAATAATCTCAGCCCTGAGCAGCAAAGGGAATCTGTGCCCTCGCTTATGGTTGTTTCTTATTGCTGCAGAGCTATCAGGGTTCAATCCCCAACCCTTTCCCATCTGCACGTCCTTCTCTCCTTCCCAAACATCCCAGAAAGTCCTCCCATTCCTATTATCTGACTCACTGTAAAGCTCCATCCCAGCTACGGTTTGATCCCGCTTAGGAATGTGCACATTAATGGCAGGAAAAAAATGGCTTTATTAATTCCTGTGGGGAAATCTCCTTTGCTGATCACAACCAGAGCCCCAACGGGGTCAGGTTTGCTCTTTAATGAGGTATAAAACAGCCTCGCAAACTCACAGCCACAAACATTCCCCCACGTGTCATAGTGATGCACAAAAGGCAGCGGACAGCCTGTGGCACACACGTGCTTCATGTGTTTGCACATGTATTTATAGACACACGCATATTTACATCTATAGACATGCATATTTATATAGATACACACGCATCTTTTTATATATACATGCATATTTACATACAGACACATATTTGTATGCACATAGAATCATAGAAGGGTTAGGGTTGGAAAAGGCCCTAAGATCATCCAGTTCCAACCCCCTGCACATCTATGTACACATGCATATTATATGCACATACATATTTATATGCACATACACATTTATATGCACATACACATTTATATACATATTTATGTACACATTTATATACACAACCATATTGACATACTCATGCACATTTATAGCCACCCAGATAGATACACTGATAAGTCAAGCCCATGCAATCGTACATGGTAATCCTGCAGACACAGTGCGTTTCTGCATTCCTCCCTCTTTCTACCATGTGGACACAAAGATCATGTAGATTTGTGTCTCCATTGCATTGGGACAGAGTGGAAATGGCATAAAAGACTTCAATTGGTATCAAATGATATTCCAATGGGATTGCGTGTACATCCCGAGCGGCCGCGCTGCGTTAGAGCCCTGCGGATGTAGCGGGGAAGGACACACGTTGGCTCTAAAAGAGCTACCAATGAGGGGGATTTTCCTGGGGAAAAGAGTGAATCTGTTGGAATTCCAGTTCTTGGGGGGTTATTTTGGGTGTTATTGAACTCTCTCTGTTCCTGTTTTCCTCCGGGTGCTGTTTTCCAGAGCAGCATTCCATGCTGGAGCGTGCTGTAAAGGACTGGTAGCGAGACCAAGTGAGGAAAGAAAACCCGCGAACACAAAGTGCGGGATTAAAGCTGAGCCATTGCTTTGTTTTCCTTTGCATTTCATGGAGCGAGATGAAGGGGAAAGAAAATTCCCAATAAATCCAAGTGATTTGGGCTGGATTCAACCCAACATAAAAACTCATATTATTTTGCAGCCGCTGAATAAATCCCCCAAGTGTTTATAAGGAATAAATCAGCTGAATTCCCTCAGGCTGCTTTAAACAAGGACCCGGCTCCGTCCTTGCAGCTGGGAACACGGGATGGATTTCTCCCACCTCTTCATTTGGTCTTTATAAAGTGATTTTTCTGATGGGAAGCAGAAGGAATTGAGGGATGGATCCTTTCTCCCAGTGGTTCTGATGCCGTTCCGAGCTGCCGATCGGCTTTCTGCTTCCACAAGGGAAGACTGGTGCTAAATCCATGTGTGGGATTTTCAGGCTGCTTTGGAAAGTACTTCAGGATGCCAAGTTCAGGCTTGTTTTTCCTTCCATCTCCTCCAAATATATATTATATATATGTATGTATATATACGTACATATATAAAAAAGGATGAAATGAAGCCTGGAAGTGGCAGCGGCTGGGATTTTTGGGAGATGCCGGGCTGGATGTAGGTTTATGGCATGAATCCCACTACAATACATGGAGCTGGGAGCCGAATGGGTCTTTGACTCCTAAAAACCTGATAGCAATTGCAAAATCAGGAATACATCAAGGGATTAAAGGGAATTCCAGCTTTGCTCTGTCAGGAAGCGGTGGGATCCGAGTCAATTGGATTTCCTCTTAGAGTAACGCCGTTACGTGGCATAAATCTAACAGCATGAAATAAATGGATTCCCTTTGGATTTAATATGTCCAGAGACAGGAGCAGGATCCAGCCCCTGAATAAACAGAGCAGCTGGATAAACGGGTGTAAACCGGAGTAAGTTGGTGCAGATTAATGCTGCCCATGGGATGAACGGCTCCGTTGCCAGGGGAATCTGCTGCCCTTGGGGGTTTATTCCCCGTGACCCTGGGCTGAGTTTGGGCTTTGTATGGAAAAAGGCTGGAAAATGGTGAAAATGGGGGGAAAAAGGAGAAAAGGAGGGGAAAAGGGTTTTGGGGTGCTGGGCACAGGGGGTTAAGCCCAGCTCCTGTCTGTGAAGTGAGGGATCAGGGATAGATCCAAGCCCTTCCAGGAATGAGCTTTGTAAAAGCAAACACGTTTGGCTCCAGCTTTCCCTGCTTGTTTGGGAGCAGGGAAGCGGCTCCCTGCACCGCGCCAGGGTCTCAGCACCCCCAGTTCCCTCCCAGCCATCACAGGGGAGCAGGACCCGCATCGTGCCCTGGGATACCCCCTCCTTGGGGCTCCTTTGTGCCTCCAGCCGGGGCTTGGCCATCCTGAATTATCCCGGTGAGGGCCCTGCTCCGCTGAGGAAAACCCCAAGCCCCTCCATTGGGATTTGCGAGCAGCACACGGAGCTGGACAAAGCTCTTCCCCTCCCCTGGGGATTGATGGATTTATTCATCTCATTCCCTAATGAGCCACTTCCAGATCCCAGTAAATTATACGCACCGGGACAGATGAAATCTTGCTCCATAAATCAGATGTGAGGCTTGACAAGTGCTGCCTGCATCATTATCCCGGTGAGCTCCGGAGATCCCAGGTTTCGCCGCCTCCTTTGCAAATCCCAATAAATCTGGGAGTAATCGTTCCTGACAGAGAGCCAAGGAAAAAGCACCAGAAAACATTTTGTTCCCTTAAAAAGTAAGTGGGAAATTTATAGCAGGGAAAGCAAAAGCTTTCTCTGGAGCGTCCGTAACAAACGGCGATGGAAGGAGCTCCCTGAGCCGATGGGATGGCATCGCCTTGTGCTCACTGGGATAAATGTGTAGCAGCCCTTCAAAATTAGGGACTATTTTGTTATGGAAGCAGGAAGAGTGGAAAATGAGGGAATGTTTTTTTATGGAAGTGGGAAGAGTGAAGTGAAACAAGGGGAAAAAAATGAAGCCAAGCATCTCTAAGCATGCCCCGAAAGGGCAGTGGAGCCAGCGTGCCGGAGTCTGCTGCCTTCTGGTTTGTGTTTAGCCTTTGGGAAAAAAATCCACTTCCCATTGAAAGCTCCTCTTTCCTTAAGGAAAAGATTTACTTTATGAACTGGCCGACACCTGAAAGTAATTGGGATTTTTTTGGTGGCTGGAGAGGGGGGAAGGAGCCGTCCCTGGGGACTCTGCGGGGAGGAGAGCTGCGTGTTCTCACTGCTGGTGCTCTTGTACCACATCCCTCCGTCCATCCATCCATCCACTCATCCATCCCTTCACTTATCCACCCATCCACCCATCCCTCCGTCCATCCATCCATCCATCCACTCATCTGTCCATCCATCCATCCATCCACCCACCCATCCCTCCATCCATCCCCCCATCCATCCATCCATCCATCCATCCATGCATCCATCCATCCATCCATCCATCCATCCATCCATCCATCCATCCAAGTGGATGTGTTACAGGAGCTCATCAGTGTTTCAGGCTGTGTTTGGTGGTGGGTGCTGAATGCGTTCTTCCCCTCCTGGTCCCATCAAGGACACAATGCCAGGGGTCAAAGTGCTTCTCTTTCAGATGGGGAAACTGAGGCACGTGGCATTGACACGGGTGTTGAGGGCTGCAAATGCCCCCCCAGCTCTGCCTTGGGTGGTTTGTTGGTGGCCTGGTGATGCTTTGGCTCTCTTCACAACTGGTGGAAGCCACCGGAGGTAAGGCTGACCCCAAGGAGTCACCTTCATGCATCTCAGGAGGGTGTTTTTTCCCCTCCTTACCTTGTGCTTTCCACTCTTCCCAGCCATTGGCAGAAGGTTTTGCTTTCCTAGGAGTTCTTGTGTTTCCATAACAGGCTGGTGGTGGTCCCTGTTCCTGTCAGGATGAATGAAAGGTGACAACACCGAGAGCACAGCGGGAGTTGTGTGAAACCCAGATGGGCTGTCAAAGGGTCTTCCTTCCCACTGCTTTGCTGGGAAGCAAATCCAGCCTGGCTGGGTCTGCTGGTTTAAGGTGTGTGAGGACCAGCTCGTGCAGGGAGAGGGAAGGAGCCGGGAAAGGGGAGATCAAAATGCCCAAGTGGTCGGAGCACTGGTTGGATGGGCACCATGGTGTTAGGGTCTGGGATGGATGGGTGGATGGATGGATTGAAGGATGGATGGATGGATGGAGGAAGAGAAGGATGGAGGGAGGGAGGGATGGGTGGATAGATGAATGGATGGAGGGAAGGATGGATGGATGGAGAGATGGAGGGAGGGAAGGATGGATGGATGGATGGATGGATGGATGGATGGAGGAGTGGATGGATGGAGGGAAGGATGGATGGATGGATGGAGAGATGAAGGGAGGGAGGGACGGAGGGATGGATGGATACATGGATAGATGAAGGGATGGAAGGAGAGAGAGAGGGAGGGATGGATGGATTTTGTGCCCAGCCACCACTGTGTTTCTGCAGAGCATGGAAGGGTCCCAGCACCCAAACCCAATATGGGATCCTCATCCATGTCAACAGCGTGAGCCAAACCAAACCCAGCAGTGCTGGGAAGGACATGTAACAGATCCAGAGAGCTGAGTGGCCACCAGTGGGGCTGACCCCATTGTTGCAGTGGCCATATCCACTTTGGGCAACGGTAAACCCGAAACCATAATGTCCCACTGCCTTTAGTTCCCCAGGAGATGGGACCATGGGGCAGCCTTCCCCTCCATGGCCTTGCTGTAGATCTGGAGATAGGGCAGAATTCCCATCTCCTGGGTTTCTTCCCACCTTTTGCCATCAGCGCCTCATCTCCGGTGCCCGGTGCTGTGTCCCCAGCATGACCTCCCCTGCCCGACCTAGAAGGCAAAAGGTTTCCTCTTTGCTCAGCCATTGCTGATAAGAAGAACCAGAAACAGCTTTGACCTTTCAACTGTGATGAGCCACTAGCTGTTCCCTCTCTCAAAGGTCCCTTGATAGCAAACAAAAACCTTGCCATTGACCTTTTAAGCAATTTCAGCCCTCCAAAAGCCTCAGACACCCCAAAGGAGCTCAACTGAAGAGCACTGGCTGGTTTTAGCCCTGCTGAGGAACGCAGCCAGCACGCATAAGAGGTGTCCTGGGTTGCTCCATTGTCTGGAGCATGGCACATCTGCTCTTTCCTTCCCTTTTGGCTGCTGCAGTGGAGACCCAGTGATGGGGTGCAAAGGCTTTGGCACCTCCTTTCGTCTTCTCTTAGAGTGGGAGGCCCTGATTTACTTCTGCCAGCCCCAGGAGGAGCAGGACAGAGGGGAAGTGATGGTGCAGGTTTGCCCAACATGGGCTGATTGAACCCCTGGGATAACGGATGTGCCTATGGAAGCAAATCTCCATCCTTGCTGGCTTTCCCAGCCCACAGCCATGTGCTGACACCCTCTGGGTCGCTGCTATTACTGGCAGGTGATGGCTGGAGGTGTTGGAGCTCATTAATTGCTTTGAGCAAGTTAATTGGCACAAGCGCAACAGCGGGAGATGGGACTGCTTTGCAAAGGGATCAGGCAGAATTCCCATGGGTTTGTGGATGTTCAGACCCTGGTAACAGGGTTAAGGCTCTTGGAGCATGTTCCCCTCACTGCATCTGGCTGCAAGTGAGCCCACAGGGGAGACAGGAGCAGCGTGCAGTGATACCCCCTCAAATACAGCCCTGCTTGAGCCTTTCCACACTGGGTTTTCTCCCTGCATTGGGTGTTTAATGAGAACAGCTCCATGGCATGAATCATGGGGCAGTCACAGGTGATGGGGAGCTGAGCCTCCCACAGAATCAGGCCCTAAACACCGGCAGGCTCCCTATATTTCCTCTGATATTAACCCTCCCTTTTCCCTGCTGTTGCTTAACCCCATTAATGGGATCTGAGCAGGTTCAAAGCCTTCGGAGCAGCAGGGGGGGAAGGTCAGTGCAATAAGTGGAGGCGACCTCTGCCAAGCTGGAGTAAAAGATGTTTTCCTCCCGCTTCCCAAAGAGCCCACAGCATTTTCCCATTAAACCTCTGTGCCCAGAGTAGTTGGGAAGGAAGAAACAGCCAGGATCAGCCCCTTCTGCATGGAGAGGGGCAAAAGGGCGCTGTTGGCTCTTAGAGCAGGGGGTAAGGGCTCAGCATCTGACCTCGTGGTCCAAGGATGAGAGGATGCTCCAAGGGGGATCATCCAGGGAAATGAGATCTCAAGGTGTGAAGCCTACAGGAAAGTCATCAAATCCAGGTAATTTAGGGAAAGGGAGTGTTTTGGGGGGTTGGGTGAGGGGAAAAATCATTATAGGGTCTGGGCACCACATTCCATGGGCAGAATGGGACATTCTGGGGCAAAAGTGGTGATTTGGGATGATCTTTCTTGATGCTGCCTCTTCAAAGCATCTTTGATAGGGGTTCCTCAGCCCAGCTGGGCTCTGCAGAGCCCTACAAGCTGGAGTGAGGAGCTGGAGATGGGACCCATGTGGCAGAGGGAGCCAGGGGTGTGCTGGGCACTTGGGAGGGACCCAGGTTTCTGGGTGCTGGGGTCTTGGGGCACCCTGTGCTGTTGGGGGGGGCTCCCTATGAGGTGGTTTCATTGGGACAGAAGTTCTTGGAGCACAGAGATGCTCACAGAGGCCAAATGTTAGCAGCTTGAGTGACCATCGCATTTGGGTTTAAAGCTGTTAATTTGGATAATATGGATCCCTGTGTTATTACCCCATTATACCCAGCACACTGTTACCCCGTGAGCAGGATCTGGCCTGCACCAGCAGCTCCCGTTTGCCCCCCTCCTTCCTTTCCTGCAGCATCTCTGTCTGCGCCTCCAACCTTCTCTGCATCTTTCCTCCCTTCTGCCATAGCAGCCTGTAGAAGAGGAGGAAGAGGAGGAGAAGGAGGAGAAGGGCTCCCTGCCATGCTGGCTCATGTTTCCCACTACCCTATTGCATGTGTTCACCCCAGGACCTGTGTGGTGATGCAAGAAGGCAGGAGATGAGAAGCAATGGGCTTTCCTCCCACCCCCATTTCTGGGGCATGAGCAGGATCTGGCCTGCACCAGCAGCTCCCCTTTACCCCCCTCCTTCCTTCCCAACAGCATCCCTGTCTGTGCCTCCATCCTCCCCTGCTCTTGGGCTTTTCTCCAGCCCCACTGCTGCAAGGACTCTGCTTGGAGGAGAGGAAGCAGGGTCCTGACCCTTCTCCTGGGGACACGTGGGACCCACCTCGTCCCCAGGATGGGGTTTAATGGATCCCACCTGGATCCCAGGCACAAGGCGCCCCAAGGGGGGAAGCTGATCCAAGAACTTCAGCGGGCACGGGGCTTCCCCGGGCCCTGACCCCCCCTCCTCTGCCGCGCCGCGGAGCCACGGCTGTTGTTAGCCCAGGCCGGAGCCAGAGCAGCGCTGCCTGCGCCCCTGCTCCCCAGGGAGCCGGGGAGGGGATGCTCCATCCTCTCAACCCGACTCAAACCGCACCTGGGGACTTGCGGAGCCGGGCCGAGGACGGGATTGCCCGGGAAACGTAAATCGGCCTCAGGGAGCTCTGAGGTTGCTGCAGCAGCTTCTGTTCCCTGTTTGCTGCAGCTCGGGGGGTTTGCTCTCCATCCCCATGCACAGCAGCGTCCTCTCTGCCTGTTGGACCAAGGCTCAGGGAAAGCTTTTGCACCATTCCCTCGCTCCTGTAGCATCCCCCGTGGATGCCCCAGTCAGAGGCGATTCGGTGAGTGTGGGGATGCTTTCCCATGCAGGAAGGCACAGAGCCTTCTCTGTGTCCCTCTGACTCGCAGTAATTGCATTAACTGGGTTCATTCAAAGGAGGCCAAAGCCCTGCGGGGTGGGACGCGCCGGCTCTATCGCGGCTGCCTGATCCTGCAGGCTGCAATCCATCCCTTCATTGATTCCAGCAGCGCCGTCTCCCAGCCCAGCCCATTCCCCTTGGCTGTGCATGGAGGATTCATCCCCCACTCCCCTTTTACCCATGCACACAACCACTGCTGGGGGAGAAGCGGAGCTCGAGGTGGGGAAGGTTCACCCCAGGAAGGAGTGAGGGGTTGTATCCAGCCCCAAAGGGGTTTGAAAAGGAAGCAGGAATTCTCTCCCTGGCTGGGAATGGGGCAGAAAGACCATTTGCTATACGGAGTAAAATGCATCTGCTCTGCAGGAGCCAGGTGCAGGAGTTTATGCCCCACACGAGATCCATCATCCCAGCACCCCTTTGCTTTGCTGAGATCCCTCCACCCCAATGGGACCTGCTGTGACAACCCCTCTTCCCATGGGGAGCCCCCATCCAAGCAGCTGCATTTGGGATGATGCTTTTTTCCAAGGCTCCTGCTGGCTCCTCAGGAATGTTCAAGGGCACCTGGAGGCAGAGCCTCTCTTTGTTATTTTAATAGGGAGCAGACAGCTCTGCCGTGCCTCTCCTCCGAGGAGCTGCATGGGCTGAGAGGGAGGAAAAGCAGGGAAGATCCTGGTGGAGGGGCTCATGGGGATAGGCCCTTGGGGTTTCTTCTCTTGGAGGCTCCCTGCAAACATCTTTCTTGCCTTCTCCTGCCATAGCAGCCTGTAGAAGAGGAGGATGAGGATGAGGAGGGCTCCCTGCCACTCTGGCTCATGTTTTCCCACTACCCCATTGCATGTGTTCACCCCAGGACCTGTGTGGTGATGCAAGGAGGTGAGGAGCGATCCCCAGGGTATATCCCAAATGCACCCCGTTTTGTTTTACCCTGCCCATAGAATGGGGGCACCTGGGCTCCGTGTCTATCCCAGCAACAGCCACTCTGGAGGCATCAAACCCCATCCTGGCTCCCAGGGCCTCCCATCAGCCCCAATTTCCTGCAGCCCCAGTGATAAGAGGCTGATCCTCAGCCATGGAAACCCAATGCCCCGGTGTCAGGGAATGCAGGTCCTGAGGGCTGTGGAAACGCAGCTGAGAATGAGCAGACCCCGTTGCTTTCCCTCCTGGCTGCCAAGGCAAGAAACCCCCGTGGAGGATGGATGTGGGCTTAGTGCCGCTCTCTGGCGCTGTGGCTGGACTGCATCACCCTGACTGCTGTCAGCAGCGCTGGGCTCTGCCCCAGGCACAACTGTACCCGATCCATAGCCGGGTGCTCAGCCTGGGTTAATGCCATCCCTCTCTTTCAGGCTTTGCTGTGCTTGCTGAAGCCCCAGAGACCCGTGGATCCCACCTGCTCCCTGGGAAGGATTGAGTCAGGGCTTGCAGAACAAGGCCCCCTCTGTTTTCCCATCGCTCTTCCCCTCATCTGGGGATAATGCCCAAAAGGAGGGAATAAACCCTAAAATCTCTCTCCCAAACTGGTCAAGGAGCCCACATGTGCTGAGGGTTTTGCACCTCGATGCTCTCAGCACAGGGTGGACCAGAGAAGCTGAGTAATCCTGCCTTATTTATTCCCATCCTTTATCAACCCAGCTCAGGAGAGGTCCATTCCCTGATCTCACCCCCATCCCTGCATCCTGGTGCTGCCATCTCTGCTCTGCTGGGTCTGGGAGCTTTGTCCTCCCAGCTAGTCTTGAATTTGGGGTGAATTCCTCCCTTTCCAGGTATTCCTGCGCATTTTGCCTGGGTGTTTCTGCTGGAGCTGCCTGTCCCAGACCTGACCACCTTGGAGAGAGACCTCCTCCAATTCCCAAAGAGGAACTGATTCAGTTCTGGGGCTGCCCTACCCCAGACGCTGGTCCTGGAGGACAAAACGAAGGTGGGATGCTGAGGCAGAAAACCCAGACACCCCCAAAAGTGCCTTCTGCTGATGGAGTGTCCTGCTTGAAGGGCTGTGAATCCAGAGCTGACGCACACCCAGAATCACACTGATTTATCAGAGCTGCTTTCTACATTGGTTTGTAGCCATGTGCCAGCCTCTGCAGCAATTGAACTAACCTGATTTTCATGTGGGATTCCTTATTTGGGAGGCCTGGAATCAGCTGCTCTGCTGCCAGTCCAGTCAGGCAGTTTAATTCCTTGAGGCTGGTTGTTCCCATGGGATAGTGCATGGGTTAAACAGGCTGGGTTTACTGTAGAGAGATGCTAGCTCGGGATAGAGCTCCCAGCTTTGTCTTGCTTCTCCTGCTTGTAGCTTGTCTAAGAGGGGATCCCTGCGCTTGGTCCTGTCCTGTTGCTCTGGAGGCTCAAGGGCTCAGGGTTTATTTGCAGCAGGGAATTTGGGATGTGCATCATCCCTGTGCCTGGGTTAGAAACGTGGGGAGCACACGTGAATCCAGCCCGGGGCCGCTGCAGGAGAAATCCCTGCAAAGCAGCCAAAATCTGCCTCTTTTTCCACCCAAATAAAGCCGCAGCCAGAACATGGGCTGGATCCCGGGCAGCGTCGACGCCTCGCAGCTGGCGTTTGCCAAGCTCCCATCTGCGATCCCTTTGGATCAGTACTGGGGTAAGGAGGGCTCCGGGCATCGCATCCGGAGGGGATGGAGAGGCTCGGGGGGGACTCGGGCTCCCCCAGAGCCTCACGGAGATGCTCCACTGCCACCTAGTGACAAGGGGACCCGGGAGAGGGAAGGTCATAGAATCACAGAACAGTTTGGGTTGGAAAGGACCTTAAGATCATCCAGTTCCAACCTCCCTGCCATGGGCAGGGACACCCCACACTAAACCATGTCACCCAAGGCCTCATCCAACCTGGCCTCGAACACCGCCAAGGATGGAGCATTCACAACCTCCCTGGGCAACCCATTCCAGTGCCTCACCACCCTCTCAGTAAAGAATTTCTTCCTTAGATCCAATCTAAACTTCCTCTGTTTCAGTTTGAACCCGTTACCCCTTGTCCTGTCACTGCAGTCCCTGGTGAAGAGTCCCTCCCCAGCATCCTTGTAGGCCCCCTTCAGACACTGGAAGGCTGCTCTGAGGTCGATGGTGCCCAGGAGCAGTGTTACAAACCGTGTTCTAAACCCTGCCTTTCCCTAAAGGAGCTGATGGGAGCAAGGTGTATCTTTGATACCCAACTCCTTCCAGCACTGTGCCACAGCCTCGTGGAGCATCCCTCGGCTGCCTCCTCCCTCCCTTCCCTCATCCATGCAGTGAGACTGTTTAGGGTCTTTAACATAATGCAACCCCAGCCTGGTAGCACTGCCTGACCCTGCGGTTTATCCGGCCACCCGGCTGCTAATGCTTCCCTCTGGTGATTCTAAAGCAGGAAAACACTGCAAACCCCAGCCCTGTGCTGGAGGCGAAGGAAGAAACAGGGCAGGGGAGCCGTGTGTGTTAATAGCATCAACCCACCTCAATCCCACGTTGCTCAGTGGCTGCTTAGCTCCATCATTCATCCTTCCACCAAGCTGTTAATGAGCCCGTAGTGGCTCTCAGCGTACGCGTGTGTGTAAAGTGGTGTGCGAAGCAGCTGTGTCATTCCCAGTCCCTGCTTTTGGAAGGTGATTTCCCTCCCAGAACTGTTTCCCCAAACACATCACGCTCCTCAGGCTGCCACCTGAACTCACTGCAGGGTTATTCTGTAATTACCTTCGCTTATGGTAACTGTGTAATTGGGAAAGGCAATTACCTGGCGAAATGAGATGGGAAGAGGGGCTGGATCCTGCTCCCAGCGCAGCTGCTCCTGAGGGAAACCAGCAGGAGGGTCCCTGCCCCTCTAAAGAGGGGTCCTGTGCTTGGTCGCGTCCTGCTCATGCAGCAGGTGAAGACAACCCTTCCTAAGCACCCTTTTCATAGATCCCAGCCTGGTTTGTGTTGGAAGGGACCTTAAAGCTCCTCCAGCTCCAGCCCCTGCCATAGGCAGGGACCCCTTCCACTGGAGCAGCTTGCTCCAAGCCCCTGTGTCCAACCTGGCCTTGAACACTGCCAGGGATGGGGCAGCCACAGCTTCTCTGGGCACCCTGGGCCAGCGCCTCAGCACCCTCACAGGGAAGAGCTTCTGCCTAAGAGCTCAGCTCAGTCTCCCCTGTGTTAGGACCAAAGGGGATGGGTTTAAACTATCAGCCTCTTCCCAGCCCCACTCGTACCTGACCTGCCACATCCCATGTGAGGGTCAGAACACCTCCAGGGGCTCTCCTTTAACCTCTTTCCTTCCTGTATTCCCAGGCAGATGTCCCAGGGCTTGGCCCACCCCCAGCCTGACCCTGCTCCCTGTGATTTACATGGATAAACCCTTCTGGGATGCTGGAAAAAGGAGGTTGAGGTCCCGAGGATGGATGAGTCAGGGAGGGGAGGGCTTGGAGCAGGGTTTGCTCCAAGATTAAGTCTTCCTTTAGATGCAGCTTGTTCTCCTTGGTGCTGTAAGTTGATTGCATTAAACCGCTTGGTGAGTGATTGCTTTGGATGTATCTTCCCAGTTCCCTGGGCTGTTCCTTTGGGACAGGCTTTTGGAAAGGAGCTGTCTGAACACAGGGTCCAATGTGGACCTGAACACAGGGCACAAATTCAGCTCCCAAGTCCCCTGCATTGCCCTCAGCCTCCCACCTCCACCGATGACCCCAGGTCCATTCCCAGCTTTTGGCTTTTCCAGGGTGATTTCACCCACTGGGGCTGGTGTGTGGCTCCGAGATCGAGTGCTCGCAGAGGCCTGACAAGCTCATCACAGCTGGCACTCAGCACTTGGATTTCAACACCCAGCTTTCCCAATGCAGAAAAGGAAACCCCAGGCACAACACATTTAATCTGCTGGCAGCACTAATCCTGTTTGTAAGACACACGGCTCCAGTGCCTGGATAACCACCTAGAATTCCCAGTTAATGGGATCCATGGTGCTGGTGGGCAGATCCAGACCAGCGAGGGGTTTGGGAACTTTCAAGAACCTGAAGACTCCCCCAAAGGGCAAGCAATGCCCAGCCTGTAAATCAGTGCCAGCCACTAAACCAATGGGATTATGGATGCTCCATTGTGTGAGCAGATTCATGCAGTGCAGCCAATGGGCAGCCGGTGTTTTGCATATGTGATGAAGTAATAATTAGCAGCTGGGTTTTCCCTCCTACCCTGAGCCCCCAAATGGGGGATAAAAGGGCTGTGGGGAGCACAGTAGCTCCTTGTTGTTCTTTGTGTTATGGTAGGGCTGAGATAAAGACCTTATGGGCTATAGCCATTGTGATGGGGGGGACCCTCACCATGGCAGGGGCTGGTGGTGCTGGTCCAGCAAGAGGGATCCCACACTGAGGAGGGCAGGGGACACCCCGAATTCCAGCTATTTTTGTGCCTATTCCAGCCGGTTGGCATCAGGTTGGCACTGGTGGTTTTGGGTATGGGGAAAGCAATGCTGCGGGGATGGCAACCCCTGAATGAGGGGGTCTGGGGGGAACCAGAGGGATGGCAGCCATGGGAGGAGGGAGGGAGGTGTCAGGAGGTGCAGATGGTACAGAGGGAGCTGCTGGCGAGAGGGGGGATAATTATAGCTCAGAGCAGAGCTTGGCAGCCCCAGGTGCACGTCCCCTTCTCAAGTGCTTCAATTGAGGAGGCTTTAAAAAGCTGTGAGGGATTGGGGCATCTGCCTGGTTCTGTGAAGCATCTGTGGCTGCTCTGAGCAGCTTTTCCTTCCCCTGCTCCAGTGTGGCTCTGCCGGAGGCTCCTGGTCCCAGCAGGTTGTTGGTGATGGAGCCCTGGCTGGTCCCAGCCTTGGCACTGATGCTGCTTTCCCCAGCTCAGCCCTGCAAAACCCAGCTTGCTCCTTGCCCTCCATCACACTTGGGCTGCTCAGGTGCTGGGGCTCATCCTGCTCCATCCCTGAGTGTTCCCTGTGGTCCAGGCTGGTGCTGGGGGGCTGTTCCCATCCTGGCAGCTCTTGCAGCAAAGGCGAGGCAGTGGAGCTGAAATGAGCCCAAGCAATTACAAGCACCGGCAGCAGATGGTCGGTGCCGGCTGTCTCGCCGCCTCCTCGCTCTTCCCTTTCCTCATCCTCACTCTCTGCTCCTCTTATTCTTGTTTTTACTGACTTATCCCACCGAGGAGCTCCCAATCCTTCCCCAAAGTGGGACCCCCCCTTCCCATCCACTCCCAGCCGCTAGTTCCACCTTTATTTCCACCCTGAGTGGAGGTTCACAGTGCAAACCCAAAGCCTCATCCGCTGGGCTCAGAGGTATGGGTGAGGAGATGCCTTCATACATGGGGAAACTGAGGCACGATGGGGACAGGGATCTGCTGGTTCCATTCGACCTTCCCCACTCCCAGCTGCAGGGATGAAGTTTTGCGCTGTTGGGTCCAGCTTTGACCCTCTCCTGTAAACTGTAGCTAACGAATGGAAGGTTAAAACACCCATAGAATCAGCCTGGTTGCATGGTTCCTGGTTTATCCAGGCTCTTTCTGCATTCCCCTCTCCTACCATTGCTTTACAGCCCCCAGCTTGTGCTCAGCCCCCCTTGCCTCTGCCTGGGATTGAGTTTCCAGGTGGTGCAGCCGAAATGGAGCCGCAAGCTCTGGTCTCTGATGGGGCAGTGGCTCGAAAGGCCACGGGCTTTGCATTCCCCTCTCCCATTCCGATCATCGCCCACATTCCCCCTTCCCAGAGGATCCGCATTCCTCCACGGTCCCTTTCTCAGCGGCGGTGGCCGTGCCATTGAGCAGAGGTCGAGCCCTGCAGCGGGGACCCTGCGCTCTATCGCAGCCCATTGTGTTCTTTGGGGTTGGTTTCTCTCCTTGGTTCTTTCCTCACCTCCTCGGGGTCTCTTTGGCCTTGCCAGTTTTGTTGGGTGTCCAGATCTCCTCTGGGGTGGCAGCGGCTGAAGCCTGACCCGGACAATGGAGCTCGCTGCTGTCTTGGCAGCGGCTCCGTGTGCTCACAGCCGTGGGGATGCTGGGGGGGAGCGGGATGGGGATGAGCAGGCACTTGGATGGTTTCCCATGTACAGGCTGAGCTGGGTGCGTGTTTCCATTGGAAGATGCCCCAGGAGGTCCTGCGATGGCTGCTTTCGCGGTGTTCCTATGGGGGTATGGTTTGAGCTGGGATCGCGCTGTGCTGTGGCTGAAGCTCTGAGCATTGCTGAACAGGGAGGGGAGTCCTGATTGCTGAGGCCTCAGTAGTTCCTTCCCTGATCCATCAAGCATTGCTGGCTCTTAATGCTGGCTCCAGGCACAGCCGGAGCCTCAGGGGAAGGGGGGGGAACCCCAACTTCTCAGCCAGCACAGAAGGCTCTGGGCACTGGGGAAAAGGAGGAGAAATCAGGAACACGGGAGGATGGAACAGGTACAGAGCCAGACCCAGCCATCAGCCAGCCCTGCTCTGCCTGGAGGTACCCCCCATCGCACTGCATGGCTGGGGTATCTCCGCTTCGAGGTAAGGAGATTTGGGGAGGAATAGCTCCCTTTCCCAGCTCCGTGCAAAGCTGCACCAAGCTGTGCCTTGGCTGAGAAATCCCCTTTTCCCAACATCTTGCAAAGCTGCTGCAAATCCTGCCTCAGCGTAGGATGCTCAAGGCATGAGCCTGCATCCCTGGTGTGAGTTGGACGGGGCAGTGCAGCCACATTGGACCCACACAGCTCATCCCAGGAGATCCTACTGAGACAGCAATGCTCCTCAAAGCTCTTCCAAGGCTGATTCCTCCTCCTGGCACCCGTTGCAGCTTGGCTGGGTCTGTGCTGTTGGATGGGAGAGAAGAAGAATCAGCCCCAGAGGGCTAATGGGGAGGAGATGCCTTCGTTCGTGCCAGCTATAGTGGGGCAGCCTGGCTCTTCTTGATGGGAAAGGGCTCTAAAGGGGTTGAGCATCAGCTGCTTCTCCACAGGGAGGCAGGGAGAGGCAGCTCCACGGGTGCTGGCTGCCTGGGAGCTCAGTGGGGAGGCTGAGGGCTGACATCCAGGCTCTTCTCTCCAGCAGCGTTTCACTCACCTCAGGCCTTGCTGTGTCCTTAGAGCGCAGTGAAACCCCCTCGTGTGGGCAGCTCCGAGGGCTGGGGGGCACGAGGGAGGGGAGCGCGGCTCATCCCAACCCACTTGTCTTCACGTGAATGATCCTTTCCAGCTGGAACGCTGGCATGGGGCTCTTATTACCGGCATGAATCCTCCCAGTGATCTCTCCCAGCCCCAAGACCTCCTGTGGCTTCCCCCTCCACTGGTACAGCTCCGAAGGGAGCTGGAGCCATCCCACCAGCGGGTGAGATGCATGGGAAGAGCCATGGAAATGGCCATCTGGGTGATGTCCAGAGGGTTCCAAGAGAGACATCCAGCTGTTCCAGAGGCC
Source organism: Psittacula echo (assembly GCF_963264785.1). Lineage (NCBI taxonomy): Eukaryota > Metazoa > Chordata > Aves > Psittaciformes > Psittacidae > Psittacula > Psittacula echo. Next base: position 5,784,225 of record NC_137758.1, read on the forward strand.
AGGGTAAGGAAAAGGGCTCCTCCAGCCAGATGTTTTGGGTGCCTTTCAGGGGTGCCCGCAGCACATCAAAGGGTGGCTTTGTGCTATGTACAGGGCACTGAGTATCCCCACAGCATCGCCATGGGCAGCCTGACTTCAGGAAGGATGTGGAGATGCTTGTGCTGGCACCGAGATCCAGTGGGAAGGTAACAATTCCTGGGAGGAGGGAAAAGATGGGTGAGGTCTTTGCCCTCTGCTGCTCTGCACCAGCCCTGGGTCAGCCCAAGCAGCTCGATGGGAGGTGAAGCGAGGCTCAGGTGAAGGTTTCAAGGGGCAGACAGTGGCTATTTCTGGGTTGGGACACGAGTGAGGAGCTCAGTGTGTGTCTGTGCTGCAGTGCTGCAAAGCTGCTGGAGCAATCCCACCCCTGCCCACCTCCTTCTCCTTAGATGGCCCTATCCTGCTCCTGGAGGTGCTCAGGCCTGGGAGGTTTGGGGTTTGGAGGCTCACTCCTGGTCTGGGGCAGGATGTGGCAGTTCACTTGGAGCTGGAATGGAGGGGATGGGATGGAGTCTGGCTCCCAGCTGGATGCAGACCCTGGCAGGCTCAGTGGGGCTTGTCAAGGTGTGGGGAGGATGAACCCACTACCTTGAGTGGCTCCATCTGATGCTGTGCTTCCTGCATCCTCCCTGTGGGACTGATGTCCCCAAGTCCGGCTGCTGGGTGAGCTGGGAATCTCAGCCTGTGGTTTTCCCACCTTCCCCTTGTTCTGCCAAAGGGGGTTATTAAACATCACCCCTCTCATCGTCAGCTCTGTTCAGGTGCTAAAGGGTGACCTGGCTGCAGGGAGGTGACACTGCAGGGGACAGGGGAGCTCAGTGCCTGATGATGGAGGGAAGCTGAAGGGGAGATTTGGGAACTGTTTCGCCTGGAAAAGTGTGGAAAGCAGCATCCTGGGGAAGCAGGTGTGACGTCAAAGACACTGCTTAAAATATACCCAGGGCAAAAATCACATGGCAGCTGGTGAAACAGGAGCCAGCGGGCTCCATGCTCTGAATCCCAAGGGATCCTTGGGGCTCCGGTGGGAAGCATCCCTCAGCTGAAGCCGGCAGCTTTGATTTCTCCATTCCCTTACTCCAGCGGCTCCCTGGCCCTCGCTGTGACCCGGGAGCTGCATTGCCAGGCTGGGGACAGTGGGAAGTGCTGGCTGGTTCCCATCTGCTCCCATCTGCACAGCCCCGGCGTGGTGCTGGGTGACTTCTGTTGAAAGCAGCTACTGGTGGGGACTGGCTGGATGGGGTTCGGCTGCTTCTCATTAGCTGAGCTACACAAGGATGCCCGGTGCCAAGTTGCTGGGGGCTACCTCCCCATGGGGGGATGATGAGCCAGCCCTGCTGAGATCATGGAATGCTTTGTGTTGAAGGGACCTTAAAGCTCCTCCAGCTCCAACCCCTGCCACGGGCAGGGACCCCTTCCACTGGAGCAGCTTGCTCCAAGCCCCTGTGTCCAACCTGGCCTTGAACACTGCCAGGGATGGGGCAGCCACAGCTTCTCTGGGCACCCTGGGCCAGCGCCTCAGCACCCTCACAGGGAAGAGCTTCTGCCTAAGAGCTCCTCTCAGCCTCCCCTCTGGCAGGTTCAAGCCATTCCCCTTGGCCTGTCCCTACAGGCCCTTGTCCCAAGCCCCTCTCCAGCTTTCCTGCAGCCCCTTTAGGCACTGGAGCTGCTCTCAGGTCTCCCCTTCAGGAGCCTTCTCTTGTCCAGGCTGCCCCAGCCCAGCTCTCCCAGCCTGGCTCCAGAGCAGAGCTGCTCCAGCCCTCGCAGCATCTCCATGGCCTCCTCTGGACTCCCTTGATCAGGTCCAGAGATGCTCAAGAGCCCAGGACGTGCTTTTTCTCCCCAGGAGACGTGGTTTGGAGCAAAATCCTCTGGTTTTGGCACTTTGAGCCCTGTTGAGTCTGCCGGGCAGGTCTCACAGCCAGGCTGAGCATGGGAGGAATGAGCCATGTGCTGGTTTGGGCAGCATCAGACAAGGCCGTAGCAAACTCCCTCTCTGCTGGGCTGTGTCCTCCTTTTGGGACTAGGAGACACATGGCCCCACTCAAAGAAGCTGGCCCAGAGGCAGGCTGAGGTCTCTCCATATTCCAGCAGGAATAAGCAGTGCAGCCAGCAGTGGCCATGCAGTGGGATCTGAGGCTGAGCAGCCCTTTGAAGGCTTCTTGCTTTCGGTTCCAAGGACAGAATGCCCAAGGACTCTGCAGCTTCCCAGAGCCGGTCCAGGCGCTGTGGCTGTCCCACATCCCGCACTCAGGCCTTTGTGCTGGGCAGGCTGGGCTGGATGTGTCCATGAGGGAGGGCATCCCTCTGCAAACCCTGCAGGGGAGATGGCTTAGGTGGGGAGAACAGACAGCAAGGAGCATCACTTGGGTGCGGGAGAAGCAGCAATATCAGCCAAGCTACTTGGAAAGCCTTCAAAACCCCTCCAAAAAGAGCCATCCAGAGGCACCTGGAGATGGAGCCCAGACTGAATCCACCCCATTGCACAACACAGGCATGGGAAGAAAATTAAGAGCAGAAGTCAGGAGCAGCAGCTCTTTCAAGCTGTCCCGCTGTTAAGGAGCCCTTGCCCAGGGCGACGGGACATGGTTCTCATTCCTCTGCCTGTGCTGGGGTTTGTTATGCTCCCTTCTATTGTGCAGAGCCCCCTTTCTTCCCTGCATGCTCGTCCCCTGGGGCTGAAGGGAGCAGCGTGGTTTGCTTCTTGTGCTCAGACACAGCTCATTGCCTCCTCCCAACCACCCTTCTCTTTGCCAGACACCATCCCCAGGCCAAAAATAGCTGCTCCCTGCTCCTTGCAGCGCTGGGGAGAACCAGCCACCAGGTGAGTGCATGGAGGGCACCGGGGCTGGTTGCGTTGTGGTCACTAAGAGATGGGCGATGCTTCTTCTTAAAGGCCATTTTCTCCATCGTTCCTGAGGTTTCCAGCTGGGGCTGTCTGGCACTGACCCCTCTCTTGAGGACGCGGTACCCTGTGGGGTTGTCATCCCAAGGAGCTTTGGGAGCCCTTGGAAGTGGCTCAGCAGTCACTGAGGTTCCCTCTGCGCCATCCTTGTGATGGTGAGGATGGGGAGGGCAAACCCTGGTTGGGATCCTGGCTGCGCCACCCCCTTACCTGTAGCCTTGGGCACGTGCCATGGGATGAGGGTAGGAGCTGGGAGCCTTGGGCGGAAAATGCTCTGCTAGAGCCAGAAATTCCTCTGCTTTGAGTCAGGCTGGGATCTGCTTTCCCAGGCTCTGCAGCTTTCCCTCCCTGTCAGCAGCATCCGATGGGCCCTGGCTCTGCAGGCAAATGCATGCTTAGAAACCAGAGGGCATTATCCCCTTTGCTTATTATCACTTGAATGTAGGTCAGCTTGGCAGCTTAGGTGGAAAATCATCTTCTGGGTGCACTGACAGCACCACGCTCGCTGTCCTGTTAATCCCTGCTCCATTAACATCCTGCTTTGGGGGGAAAAAACCAGGCTTAGGAGCCTTTTCACTAGCGAAGGAGGCATTAAAGTGAGTTACTGAGGCAGCTGCCTCCTCCTAAAGACCTGTGTCTAGGAGGGGTTTGGGGGGGAAACAGGTAAATGCATCTCCCCATGCTGGCAGCACCCTCATGATGCTGCAGCCTGACCAGGGGAGGGATTCATTCCCCCCTGTGCTCCCTGCTGATATCCATCCATCCCTGTTCCCCATCCATCCAGGCTTGGCTGTCTGTCCCTCCCTCCCTTCCCATAGCTCTGCCCAGGTGTGGCTGCAGCGCCTTTGGAAACGCAGGCTGTGCTGCACTCCTATTGGGAAGCACGGCTCCATCCTCACCCGCTCCATCCTTGATCTAAACCTTCCCGCTGGATTTTCCCTCCCCGAATGGCAACTTCCATCCTGTTAAAAGCCTCCCCCACGCCGGGCCCCCTCCCTTGGACCAGTCCTAGGGATGAATGAATGGTTGGTGGCCCTGGGTTGCCATTTCCATGGTGACAGATGGCAGCTGAAGTGCGGGATCAGGGTCACATGAGAGCAGCAGGAAATTCAGGTGGATATTTATAGGCTGCCGCTCCAGCGCTCTGGAATTGCGTCTGCCTCCGCGCGTGGTACCAGCCCTTCGCTGGCTCTCCGGGGCACTGCTCTTCCAGGAGAGACATTACTCATGCACTGCTTTAATCCAGACTGTTCCTGCTGCTCCGGCTGGGGCTGGAAAAGTACCGGCCTTGGCTGGTCTTGGTTTAGCCCTGCTGCACCAGGGAGCACTCTGTGCCTCAGTTTACCACTCGGCAGCGCGCTCTGGTGATGGGTGACCGGCCAAAGGGGGGTATTTAAAGCCCTAAGGGGAGGATTTGTGACACCTCAAGGTGCCATCGAGTCACCCGTGACGCAGGAAGCACCCATCCCCACCTGAGATGTGCAGGGATGAGGAACGCCTGGTTCAGCCCCTCTTAATAAGGTTGCTTGATTTCCCCTTGCTTAAGACCCCCTTAAGAAGGTCACTGCATCTCCTTGTGTTTAATCTCTGGGTGTGCAGAGCGCTTTACACTGCTGGCATTTGCAGCCCATGGGCTCTGCAGTTCCCCTTCCCCAGCACTCCCAAGCTCTCACTCATCTCTTCATGGAGGCAGTGCCAGGATGCAATAAATATCCCTGTCCTTGGAAGTGAGGAGGGTTTTGTAGACATCAGAGCTGTTCCTCCATCACTGGGCTCCCCCCGGTGCGTGTCACAAGCCTGATGCTGCTCTGCACAGGGCTGGCTCTCACCTTGCAGCCAGGGCAGAGTCCATCTCACAGCAATCCTGCTTGGGGCTGAATTCCGTGGATGGGGAAGTGCCTCCAACCCTTTGTGATGTCTCCTGGCCCCTCTTCCCCTGGGCTTTGTTCCAGAGCTCTGACTGCATCCAGATCCCTGGGCAGTTACAAGGGAGCAGAGCAGGCAGCATCCCCATACAGGGCTTTTGGTCCCCACGGAGGTGATGTGATGTAGGGCACATTTCTTTCTCCCTGTTCATTAATACCTGCCATTGCCTGTCCCCTCCGTGACCCAAAGAGGAGAGCAGGAGACCTCATTGGTGTCCCAATGACTCCAAGTTTCGTCTTGTCAGCCTGGGCACTGCATCCCTGCCCTCCACTTCTGCTTCTCCTATCAAGCAGAAAGCAGGAGTCAGCAAATCACAGAACCCCATCCTGGTTTGGGTTGGAAGGGACCTTAAAGCTCCTCCAGCTCCAACCCCTGCCACAGGCAGGGACCCCTTCCACTGGAGCAGCTTGCTCCAAGCCCCTGTGTCCAACCTGGCCTTGAACACTGCCAGGGATGGGGCAGCCACAGCTTCTCTGGGCACCCTGGGCCAGCGCCTCAGCACCCTCACAGGGAAGAGCTTCTGCCTAAGAGCTCATCTCAGTCTCCCCTCTGGCAGGTTCAAGCCATTCCCCTTGTCCTGTCCCTACAGGCCCTTGTCCCAAGCCCCTCTCCAGGTTTCCTGCAGCCCCTTTAGGCACAGGAAGCTGCTCTAAGGTCTCCCCTTCAGGAGCCTTCTCCTCACCTGAGGTGTGCAAGAGCCACGGCAGCAACAAGCCAAGGCAGGCAATAAATCCCGGATATGATGAGCCTCTTCCCCTTCAATTGCCACATTGAGCTGCCTGCTCCCAGCCCGGGATGGGCAAAGGTGCAGGTTTAATGGAGCGTGGCCTCATTTCTCCTGGGCTGGCAGGAGGGAGAGCTCCGAGCATCACCCGGGTGCTGGATCTTGGAGCAGGCACTGGCCGAGCTCCCAGGTACCCGGGAGGATTGATCATTCTGTGTTTAATAGGCTGGAAAAGGGAACAGCTCCAAAGGCCAGAAATGTGCATAAATGTTGAGATCCAGGAGCCTGCTTTGGGGCTGGAGGCTGAGCCCTCCATGGTTGGCTCTTCCCAATGTGTTTTTCCTCCCATCAGGGTTTCTCACAGCTTCAGGAGCTGGATACTGGTACCAGTATCCCCAGCACATTAGGTGTGCTTGGTGCTCTGTTAGCCACACCACACCTGCTGCAGCACAGCAGCCTAAGTGAGTGGCAGTGATAAATTAAGCCTCAGAAGGTGGATTTGAGTTTTGCTTGCTCTGAAGAGATGTTTGTGCCAAAAGAAGGTGTATTTTTGACTTGGTATCACCATATCCTATTGTGTTGGGATGGGGAATGGGACCCTTTTACCTGCAGAATTTCACCATCAGCATTAAAGGTGGGTTCATAAAGGCAAATATCTCATTCTCTAAAGCTGGCTTACACCCCCAGCTCACCCTTGCTCTGGTCTGTGCTGCTCCTGGGCTCAGCTTTGGTGTGAGAGAGAAGTGGTGTGGCTGGAGATGTGGTGCTCTCTGAGCTCAGTGTTGAGTCTGGGATCCCTGAGTGTTACCAGGCTTTGGGCCAGTCCCAAGCATCACTGGGCAGGTTCCACACTTGAGTTATGGGGAACAGAATCTGGGTCCTGTTTGCTTCTCTTTGTCCCTGTGTGGTCTGAGACAGAATGACTCCTCTGTATCCTTGAAGGGCTGCGAGGGCAGGAGCAGCTCTGCTCTGGAGCCAGGCTGAGAGAGCTGGGCTGGGGCAGCCTGGAGAAGAGAAGGCTCCTGAAGGGGAGACCTGAGAGCAGCTCCAGTGCCTAAAGGGGCTGCAGGAAAGCTGGAGAGGGGCTTGGGACAAGGGCCTGTAGGGACAGGCCAAGGGGAATGGCTTGAACCTGCCAGAGGGGAGACTGAGCTGAGCTCTTAGGCAGAAGCTCTTCCCTGTGAGGGTGCTGAGGCGCTGGCCCAGGGTGCCCAGAGAAGCTGTGGCTGCCCCATCCCTGGCAGTGTTCAAGGCCAGGTTGGACACAGGGGCTTGGAGCAAGCTGCTCCAGTGGAAGGGGTCCCTGCCCGTGGCAGGGGTTGGAGCTGGAGGAGCTTTAAGGTCCTTTCCAACCCAAACCAGGCTGGGATTCTATGCTAGGGGTGCCCAAATCTCCAACTCTTCCCCACCACCCCCCCCCGGCGCCACTCTTTTGGGGGAGGGTTGCCATAAAGGGAGTTTTGCTTTTCCCCACGGCACCGGGATGGACAAACCCCCCCCCCCCCCTTCTGCTCGGGCTCGTTTCTGTTTATTGTTGCCTTTTTAGTGCCAGAGCCCTCATCGGAGCGAGATGTTGGGGTGGGGGGGGGAGGGGGTTGCCGGCACCCCAGCTTTGACGTGCAGCCCTGGTGACTCAAGCCTGCGTCAGGGGCTGCGTGTCCCTCATCAGTTATTGCTTTCTATTTTAAATTGCTTTTCCTTTCAGTCCTTTTTGTCTATTGGGGAGCCCATCGGAGTTACCTCCCCTCCGGCGAACGGGAGCGGGGCCGGGCCGAGCCCAGCGCGCATCCGCCGAGCGGTGGCAGCGGAGGGCGGCTTGGGAGCGGGGGGGAAAGGGAAGGCGGCCGCCGGCTCCCCCCGCAGCAGCCTCCGGTCTCCGTCCCCGCAGCCTCCGGTCCCCTCGGGTAGCGCCTCCTCCTCCTCCTCCTCGGCGGCTGCGATTCCGCGGAGCATCGGGACCCAGGTACCGGCCCCGCCGCCGCCGCCGCCTTTCCTCATCGAGGGCAGGAACCGGATCAATTTCCCCCGGGAATCTGCTCCGTTTCCTCCAGGATCTGCTCAGTTCCTGCCGGGAAAGGGTCAGTTTCACCCTCCCCGGGAGCCACCCGCCGCACCCCCAGGTAAGGATGCTCCTCCCGGGGGTCTCCGGTCTCACCGAGCGCTGTTGGCTCTGTTCGTCCCCCTCCCACCGCTGCCCCTTGGGGGGAAGATGCCCAGGGACGGGCTGGGGAGGGGGGTGGCAGTGGGGGGACACCCAAGTGTGGAGGCATCGAGGGCTGTGGGGGGACATTAAGAGACAGCAAATGGCTTAAGCCACCCTGGAGAGGCTGGGGGGGACCACAGGGGATGGCACTGGCTGCTCGGCTGGGGTTGGTGGGGGCTCACCCCCTTTGAGCCTGAGGATGAGTGGAAATGCAGCTTCCAGGTTGACCTTGACAATAACATTGAGAGAGCAGAAAGCATTTGGTTGTGATGAATATTTCATCCCTGGCCCCCCAAGCGATGGGGGGGAGGGATTGTTTTCGCCTTCTTTTATTTCTATGCTGCTCCCTGAATGCAGGTGTCTGGTTTTGAGGCTGAAAAATGGGGTTTGGGGCCCTGGTTACTGGTGCAATTCTCACTACTGGGTGTGGGGAGTCCTTATTCTCCTGTATTGCATCGCTGGAGGTGCGTGTTTCGGGCTGGCATCTTGGCCAGAGGCAGATTTACATCATTCCAGGGATATGGGGCTTAAACCAGCTGAGAAATCTGCTCCCAGCTCTTTGGAAAGGACTCGGAAGGTGAAATCTTGCTTCTTGGATCGTATCTTGTGGCTGAGGCACCTGGGCTTTGAATCCAGCAGGAGCTGATGCAACTATTTCTGGTCTTGGTAGGAAAAATACCCCCAAAATGCCACAGCAGCGGAGTTATTCTTGGCAGGGCATAGAGTTTCTTGTGAATATTCCTCTGGAGGTGTCAGGACTAGGTCAAGGAACCTGGATGCTGCTTTGATGACAGCTCAGCTGCTTGGAAGGGCAAGGAAATGTGGGTCTGCGCTGTCCTCTGGGATGAATCGGAGGCGGCTGTTGAAGTCAATAGGAATGAAAGGGTTTGGTTTAAATCTGGAGTGACTCCCGTGGAGTTCTGCCCGAGCTGGAGTCACGAGGATGAAACTCACCCCCGATCAGGTGCTGCTTGATGCACACCCAGAGCAAACCATTGCCTTGGGAGGAGCCGCTCTGGTTTTACCCCGTCCTTGGGTCTATTTGGACTTGTTTGTTTACAACTGTAGCAGCAGGTTCATGAATTACCAGAGGCAGAAGCAAGAGCTTGCAGAGGGCTCTGGGTACCACCCGCGTTGCTGCCTTTTAGCGTAAACCCGGCCTGGGGTTGGGTTCAGCCGCCAACCTTCAGCCGGAGGGGGTGAGCTAAGAGGGATCTAACTGGGAAAAGATCATCTGGGGAATGAAAGGGAGCCCTGGAGCGCTCATATGACGGCTGCCATGCTATTGCAGCTGATGGAGGTTTTCATGCTACTAAATGAGTCACGGGAGGAGACCAGCTTCACCGAATCAATGTGCTCATACACTTCGTGACAAGCCCAAGTGCTGGCTCCCCCTCCTCCAGTGCTGTTGTGTCTGTCTCATGACCCAGCAGCAAAACTGCTCTTCCCAAAGGTCTTTTTGGCATGTATTGAAGGGAAGAGTTGTTGTAATGTCACAGCATCCCATGGGGCATAAACCCCCTGCAGCTGGGGGGGAAGTGTGTGGTGCCACCTCTGCTTGTCTTTATGGGAGCTGGGGGGTTATTTATAACATCTGGGTGCTTTCACCAGTGAAAGCCACTTGAGTAGGTGTAAGACAGAAGCGGAGGCAGCTCTGATTCATCAGCCAATGTGAACCACTCCTGTGTCACGATGCTAAAACAGACCTGGGTGTTTGCATGGGAAGGGCACAGCCAAGAGCATCTCCAGCATCAGCGAGTGCGTGGCACTGAGCTGCTCTTGGTCCCACACCATCGGGAGCTTGGTTCCAGCAAAGCTTCTTGTGGGTGCCCCTTTCCTCGGCCACCCTGGGCTCTCCCATCAGGTCACGCTGACCCTCGTCAAGGGCTGCGCCTCTCCATGGGTGCGTGTAGGGGAGGGAGCACCCCAGGGTGCAGCCCGGTTGGTGGGATTGAGTCACCGTGCATCATCCCTGGGGGGTGGCGGGAGCCTGGTGCTGATTAACAGGGATCACTTGGAGAAAGGGAGAAGCCCCACTGAGCGCAGATGGCAAAACCCTTCCCTGTGGAGCCAGGGAGGATGAGCAGGGAGGAGCAAGCCCCAGCATGGAATAGATTTAAGATGGAGACATCTTGGACCGGCCTTGGCTTGTGGAAGAGGGGGCTGCATGGCAGCGGCTGCAGTGAGGGCCTTGGAGCAGGGCTGGGGGGATCGGAGCTGAAATGCTTGGGGCAAAAATCTCTGCTCACGGCTCTGAAGTGGAGTTTGGATGCTGCTGAGAGGGTCCTGCCTTTGGTTTCTTGCAGCTTGTAGGAGTGGAATACATCCTAAGGGACCTGCTCTGCCAGGGTGATCCTTGTCCCATCCCAGAGGCATTCAGGACTGCACGGAGCAGCAGGTATGGGCATGGAGCTGGTTTTCTCCTGATGTGGTCTCAAAGGCAGGTTGTGCACCCAGGGTCCTTCCCTTTGCTGCTTGGCTTTGCAGAGTACGGGAGGATGCAGGAGGGATGTGTGTTCCTTCCCTCCACCTCCCCTTCCCAGGCTCTCTGGCTTCCTGGGTGACCTTGGATCCATCCCTTCCCCTTCCCATCTGCAGCAAGCAGCCTGTTCCTGCGTGCAAGCTTTCCCTGTCCCTGTGGGTGTTAGGAGGATGTGGAGCTGTGAATGGATGCTCAGGTCTCCCAGCTCAAGCCTGAGAGTGGCCTTCCAGCTCCTGAAATCCTTCTTTGCCTTTCTCTGGCCCTTTGCACTTCCCTCCCTTCCCTGCTCTGTGACCTTGATGGAGTGAGGATGCTTTTCAGGAGCATCTTCCCCCTCTCCTTTAGGAGCTGCGGGGGATTTGCCTGGAAGCTGAGTGCAGCAGGGTCGCAGCTCAAGGAGAGGTGTTGGGGAAGGGAGGCACCAGCACAGGGTCCCCGTGGTTTCAATGTTAATTGTGAATTCACCCCATCTCAGCCTGTTTCTTCCTGCCTCAGTTTCCCCTTTATGGACTCAAACAGGGCATAAGTGTAGAATCTGGATATAGGAGAGGAGAAATCGGCCCCTGCACCCATCCTTCAGACCCAGAGCATGTTGGTGGCTGCTCTTCTTGGAGGCTGCTGTCCATCCCCGTGCCCCCCCCGCCTGCCTCTGCACTCCCAGGCCTGGCTGAAAGCTTTGCTGACACGTTTCCAGCCTCCTTTCTTGCTCCCCAGCCACCTTCCCAAGAAAGCAAGGACAAGCTGAGGCAGGACACATGGCTTGGAGCATCCCTGCTCTGCTGAGTCCTCCGTGATGCTGCAGGCCAGGCTGGGAGATGCGATGCCCTCAGCTCCTGGAGCTCTCCACTCATCCCAAATAGCAGCCTATCCCCAGCTGGGGTCGACGGGAGCTACAGGGTAGGGATTAAACCTCCTGGGTGTAGCAAAGCTTCTCCTTCTCTGCCACTTCCCTGGGTGGGCTGAATCCAGGCTGTACCACGTGCCTTGGACCTGCTGCGGTGGTGTAAGTGCAAAGGGATACGGTGATTGAGGGCTGGCTCTGAAAGACTCGAATCTGTCTTCTAAAGAGGAAGGAAAAATGCACATGGAAGAGAATTCAGGTCATGAAGGCGAAGGAACGGAGCTGAATCTCCATCTGGCAGTGCCAGGGGTTTGCTATCTCTGCCCAGCGCAGCGAGCTCCTGCTCGTCAGCTGAGCCGCCGCTTCCTCGCAGGGTGGATGTTATTTTTGGCAGATGAATTCTTGATCCAGTTCCCTTTCCAATGGAAGCAAGGAGTGGAAATACCTCTCCCGGGGGGATTCAGACCCTGCTTTCCAATTTGAGGGGTGCCGAGCTTGCGGGTGATGCAGGATGCTGGGGAATGCTGACCTCGCTGCTCCCAGGATCCAGTCTCTGTGCCGTGTGTACCAGTGGCTTTGTGCTGGGGTTGGCTGGGCTCCTGCCATGGTTATTCCCTGCTCTAGTTGAGTTTGGGTGCATCCCCCATGGCTCGGAAGTACCTTTGCCATCCCGATGCCTAGAGAGCCCTTGCTCCACCCCAGGAGAGCAGCCAAGCATCCCAGATCCTTTGGGAATGTTGCTGTCATGGGTGTCCTCCAAGGTGCTGAGAGCCCCTGGGGCTTTGGAGGTGCTTGAAGAAACCTTCTCCTCAAGGACCTGCCGCCTTTCAGCTCCTAAGGATGCTGGGGGGACCTAAACTGAGGATGGGGATAGGTGGAGGTCCAGGGAGAGGTGCTTTGGGCTCCATCCTAACCCCAGTGTGCTGGCCTGGCTCAGCATCCCTGGAGCTGGGCATCTCCAGGCTTTGCTTCAAGGGGTTGGGCTGGTCCAGGGGAGCAGTTTCGGTGCCTCTTCCATGGGGCTCTGAGCTCTGGGGGCTCAGGGGCTCAGCCAGGAGATCCCAGGTTTTTTAGGCTCTATCCTTAGTATAGGGAGAGATTTTAGCCCCAGAGGCTGAGTCCTCCTGAAGGTCTGAGTTGCCTTTGCTCAGAAGGAGCTGAAGCGGCTGCTGAGCAGCCAGCGAGCAGCAACCAGCTCGTGGGTGACTGAACCAGGTTTGCACCAGTCCATAGAGAGCCTGGCTCAAAATCGATGGAAATCCCAGTGGTTTCCTGGCAGCTGGATGAGGTCCTTCCCTCCCCTCTGTGCCTGTGTCCATCCCGGCTGAGGATGCTCCAGCCACGTGCCGGTAATTGCCACGATTGAGCTGTGAGTGCTTTATATGAATGAGCCCTTGTTAGGAAATTAAACATTGCTGGCCCAGGCTTGAAGGAATAATTCAAACGGCTTCTCCGGAGGAGCCGGATCCAGGGAAGATGCGGAGCCGACACCGTTGCCTGGCAACGGATGCAGCCGACGGCCAAAAATAGCTTTTTTAATAGGAACAGGGCCTGGCAAAGGGGGAACTTTCTTCAGGGGTGAAGAAACACCAAGGTGAAGGCGAGGGAGGGTGAGGATTCCCATTGCCAATGCTTTGCTTCCCTCCCGCTCCGGGTTGGATCCGCTGTGTGCTGGTTGGGAATGAGCTTTCCTGCCCAGGCTGAACCTGCTCCTCTGAAACAGGCTGAATTGGGTCTAAAAGATGGATGTTGGGTGAAAGGGAAGAAGAGCTGGAATGGCTGTGGGAAATCATGGGAGAGATGTACCTTGGCTCAGCACAGGGGACAGCGGGAGGTCCATCCTGTATCATCCATCCTGGTAGCCACTGGTTACCTGCTCAGGGTTGGCTGCTCCCAAGGCTCTGCTGGTGGGTTATATCACCTCTGAGATGCCGCCTTGCTCTTATATGAGCTCTGAACTGAACGGTAAAGCCCTCAATGTGAGGTGATGCTACAGCTCCATTGGGCTGGGACAGGGCCCTGAGCACCACCTGAGTGTGGTGGACACCAGCCTGGTGTCCTCTGGAAAGGGAGGACAGAGGGAAGAAGCAAGCATGGCCCTTTGGGAGAGCCATTTCTCCAAGATGTGGGGTTTCTGGTGGGGTTTCTTGTGTTTCCTCCTCCCCAGCTGGTGAAGCACCACGGTCCCTACTAGGGATGGGAGCAGCCACTCACCCGCAGTCCTCCCAGTATGGAGAGAAGGCCCCAGTGGAAATGTGTGACCCACCACGCACGTCTGCTCGTCACCCACGCTCCCTCCTTGGGTCCAAAACTTACCCTGCCTGAGCCCATCCCAGCTCTGCGCCCATGGGAACTGGTGCCATTGGTTTTGGGAATGAGGTGGGGCGGGCAAACTGGTGTGAACTGGTGTAACCACATGGATGCTGCGGGCTTGGGGCTGGTACGGCTCTCCCTGGCCTGTGACCAAGGCTGGGAAGGTGGAGGAGCCGGGATGAGTGATGGCTTTGCCTTGGCGGCTGCTGTTTTGCAGCCGTTATCTGCTGTAAAGCTGCCTGGGAAGATTTAGCTGCAGATTCCCAGGCTTTTTAAGTCACTGCTGATAACGTCCAGGGACAGAGATACAGCCTGGGCGCATGTCACCATCCCGTGAGTGCTTCCAAGCTGCTGTGGGGCTAAGCCTGGGCTCTGCTGATGGGCCAGGAGGGGTGAGACCAGTGCTGGATGTGGTATCAGCCCTTGTGGGGGATCAGCTGCTGGTCCAGGGTTGTTAGAGAGGAAAAGAGGCATCGCAGTGATGTGACCGGTTCCATCACTCACCACCAGCCCCTGCAGCCAAGGGAAATGCCCTCCTGTGGGTTGCAAGAGGTTCTTGTCCATGAATGTTGAACCAAGGGGTGCTCCTGGTCCATCAGTCATGAAGAAGGGGGTCTTTAGCATCCCCCGGTCCAAAGGGAGGTCTCCAACGCATGGGGGTGATGGAGACCCTGGTCCCACCAGCAAGACAAAACCATCTTACCCTCTGTCAACCCCTTCCCCATCCAGGTCCTGCTGATGAAGAGGAGGTGAGGCCCGAGCTGTAGCTCACCCGGGTGCCATTCCCTGTGGGAAGTTCCTCTTCTCCCCTCGCCCCATCCCGCCCCTTGGGGCTGCGTGGAGCCATTCCGATGCCGAAGAACAGCAAAGTGACGCAGCGGGAGCACAGCAGCGAGCATGTCACCGAGTCAGTGGCCGACCTGCTGGCCCATGAGGAGCCTGTGGACTACAAACGCAGCGTCCTCAACGTGACGGGGGAGACCTGGGACAAGCAGAAGGATGGGGATGAGGAGCTGGATGCGGAGAACCGGCCGGCGTGGAACAGCAAGCTGCAGTACATCCTGGCGCAGATCGGCTACTCCGTGGGGCTGGGCAACGTCTGGCGCTTCCCCTACCTCTGCCAGAAGAATGGAGGAGGTGGGAGAGGGGCTCAGCCCTTGGGAAGGGGATATGGCTCAGTCCTGCCCTGCTGCGCATCCTGGGGCTTATTTGGGCTCTGTTGTGGGGTTTGGGGGCTCTGAAGGAGGAAAGAGGCAGTCAGGGGCTGCTCAGTGCTGAGCATTCATCCCTTCAGGGATGCAGACTCTTCCTGAAGGATTTCCACCCACCCACTCCACAGTCAAGGGGAATCTCAGCCTGGAGCCAGGATTTCTTGCTGCAGCCCCCAGTTCCTGCTGGGGCAATTTGGAAACTGGGGTTAAAATAAAGCGGGAAGGAGGAGCCCCACCATTTCCCTGTGTCCTGAAGCCATGTTGTGGAGGCTCCAGCACTTTCCCAAGCCCTCCTTCCAGCCACCCCATCCTCCCATCCCACCCCATGCCCCTCCTTGAGCAGGAGCAGCCCAGAGGGCCAGGTCTTTCCCAGCCATGCTGAGACCCGAGACCCTTCATGACACTGATGAGTTGCTCTTCATTACTCCAAACCCAGCCCTCAGCCTTTGCAGTGATGAGAAGCAGCCCCAGCCAAATAGCATTGAATAAGGCCAGGACCAGCCCAGCTTCCCCCTTTTCCCCTTGCACTTCCCTCATTCCCAGTGCTGCATCATTTGATGTGCCCCAGCCTGGGAGCCTGCAGTGCTCTCAATAATTAAAACATCTCTGGTGTCATCTTCAGGATGAGTCATTCCCCCAAAGGAAAACCTGTCCAGTCAGCACTTCCCACCCCAGGGCTGCTCCCACTCCCATTCCCGGCTGGCATGGAGCTGCGGTCAGCTCCTGCATCCCTGCATCGCCATTGGCACACGGCTCCCGGTGCCCTCAGTTAGGGTTGCTGGGTAGCCTGGAGGAGGTTGAAGGCAGAGCCTGGGGTAAATCCAGGCCTGGGATAGATAGATGTGCTCAGATGGATTCACTACACAGCTCCCTGTGCCTTCCAAGCAGGTTTTCCTGATTCAATGAGCTTAGGAGGCAGCTCAGACCCAGAGCTGGAGCTCCAGAGTTCTGCTGCTGTAAGCCCTCAGCCCAGCCGTGCCTCAGTTTCCCCACTGGCACAGCAGTGGAGTTAGTGCTTACACCGAGGTCTCTGTTGCCCTTTGTGTCTGTGGGGCTTTGGCTCGGCTGGTGTTCCCAGGCTGGATTCATCGTGGTGGATCTGCTGTCAGCATCGGGGGAGCGTTCAGCAAGAGTTTTTAGACAAAAGGGCAGATGTGATGGGAAGTGGGGACAGGGAATTGACCCTACAAGAGGCCTGAGACCTGCTGCAGCGGAGGAGATGGGCAGAGGCTGGGACACGGAGCTGGATTTGGGAGCAGGTCTTCAAAAAGGCTTTACAAACAGCACCAATCATTGCCCCTGGTTTATGGATAGAGAATCACAGAGTGGGTTGGGTGGGAAAGGACCTTAAAGGGCAAGGATCCTGTCCAACCCCTGCCACACCAGCCACCACCACCACCACCTCCCAGGGCTGCTCAGCACCCCCAGTAGTGTCTGCCCATCACACCCCATCTCTCATCTGTCTGCCCGGCACCAGCCTCACAGGACAGGAGCCAAGAGGGTTAAATGCTGTGGGAAGAAAAGGCAGAAAATCAGTGTCTGCCCCATGGGGTAGGGGAGGGGATAACACTCGGCTAAAAGGGAAAGCTCAGCAATCTGCTGCTCAAGCCAGTTCTCTGTGCCTCAGTGTCCCCATTTATCAGTCTACCTACACCTGGAAGGGCAAACAAGAAACCTGGAGATGGCAAGGGGAATGGCTTTAGCCTGCCAGAGAGGATACTGAGATGAGACAACAGGCAGAAGCTCTTCTAACCCAACCCATTCCATGATTCTATCAACCCCAACGTGCTGGCTCAGGACACTATTGCAGTGCTCGGAGCAGCAGCATCTGCCACAGGTCCTGCCCGGTGGCTGTCACCGGAGCATAAATCCAGCTGGGAATTTGCCCAGCGCAGCCAGGGTCCCTCATGTGCCTGTGGATCCCCTGCCGTGAGCTCCCGAGCCCGTTCCTCCGCTCCTGGCAGCAGCCGGAGCAATCCATCAGCCGGGCGCTGCAGCGTGAGCCATTGCAGCCTTTACGGTCATTGGGTTCCGCTTCGGGAGTTGCTAATTCCCCTTCAGCCTCCTCAATTAGGCAGAGATTAATTCTGCTCCTACCAGGGCACCTCGCTCCGTGCCGGTGGCACCGGGATGCTGCTGCTGGGAATGTGGGGTGTCTATGGGGGGGTGTTGATGCAGAGGGCTCGGCTGTGCTCTGACACGTGTGTGCCTGCAGGACCTGGGTGAACAGGGAGCTGCTCCCTGCCGTGTATCTGAGACGGTCGGGATCATGTGCACGTCTCCATGGGCTGGCTCATGGAGGTGTCTCCCTGTGGGGGGGGGTGATGTGTACGCATGGATCCAGTGTCTTTGGGTGTGTTGGGGTCTACCCCACACAGGCTCATGCTGGCAGGGGATGTTGCACACACTTCCCTTCCATGCACAAGTGTTTGCTCCTCTCCGTGGCTGAATTCTCCTGCCCAAGCACTGATTTGCATTCCCAGATCCATTGCAAATGAACTCATGGACCAGGCAGAGCCTATCCCTCCATCCCTGGCTGCATGAGAGCAGGCAGACATGGGTCCATGCTGAGCTTTCTCTCCCCTGCCAGGTGCCTACCTGGTCCCATACCTGGTCCTGCTCATCATCATCGGGCTCCCCCTCTTCTTTCTGGAGCTGGCGGTGGGGCAGAGGATCCGCCGGGGCAGCATCGGTGTCTGGAATTACATCTGCCCGCGCCTGGGAGGCATTGGCTACGCCAGCTGCCTGGTGAGCACACCCATGGGTGCCCTTGGACCCCTACCTCAGGGAGGTTCTGCTGCAAAGCTTGGGGGGGGGGCCTGGAAGCAAACCTTGAGGGTCCCCATGTGGAGGTTTGAGAGCTCAAAGGGAGTTTTTCCAGCTCCATTCATGGGTTTAGGGCTGGTTAGGGAATAGGCCCTGGGTCCCCATCCAGCCAGAGGTGTGCTGGGGACAGTGTCGCTGCCCTGTGATTTAATACCATGCCCTTGTTCCTCCTCCAAGGTGTGTTTCTTTGTTGGTCTCTATTACAATGTCATCATCGGCTGGAGCATCTTCTACTTCTTTAAGTCCTTCCAGTACCCTCTTCCTTGGAGCGAGTGTCCCATCGTGAAGAACGGCTCCGTGGCTGGTAAGGGATGGCCACTGGCATGGGGGGAGCAGTCCCCAGAGCAGGGGGCTGTGGGACAGTGGGGACACCCAATATAAGTCACAGGTTGGGCACACTGGAGGTTGAGATGTCTCTCGGGACATTGGGTCCTCTCTGGTCCAGCTGCCTTGATCATTTGGAGATGCTTTCCTTGGGTTGGATGAGCCTTTCCCCTGTTCCCCCCTTGGGGTCTGTGCTCACTGATGGGGTTTGATTAGTTTGGGGATTCAGAGCTTGGGTCTCCAGGCTGCCTCAGTGCTCGGAGATGGGCTCTGACCCAGGATCCTGGAGGGAAGCAGCCAGAGCTGGGCAGGGCTCACCTGGCTGCTCCATCGAAGCCTGACAGATGCTGATGGAGCTAATGGTGTTTAATAACATCTGAGCATCTCCTTGGGACACTTTAGGACATTTTATAGCACATGCAAATGTCTCTCTCAGTATTTAACGTCTCATTTGGGCTTTATGGCCCGTCTTCTTTTTCCTGCTAACAATGAGCCCCATGAATTCCTGTCCCTCAGTTCCCAGGGGACCTGCCCTCTCTGGCCAGCCCCAGCAGGTCTTCGACGTTAGTTGATGTTCATCCCCCACGAGATGGTGGTGACTCTCCCCCAGCCCCTCATGTTCTCCTGCCTATGCTTGGTTGCAGTTGTGGAGACCGAATGCGAGAGGAGCTCGGCCACCACCTACTTCTGGTACCGGGAGACCCTGGACATCTCCAACTCCATCTCGGAGAGCGGGGGCCTCAACTGGAAGATGACCCTGTGCCTGCTGGTGGCCTGGAGCCTTGTTGGCTTGGCCATGATCAAGGGCATCCAGTCCTCAGGGAAGGTGGGTATCGGTGGCCACCTGAGCCTGGCTGGGCTCTGACCTCAAAGCAGAAACCTCCTGCCTGGACCACAGCCTCCTGCCCTGAGCTTGGTGGCTGGGCAATGCTGTGTCCCCTGGGAGGCTCCCACCCACTCCAGAGTTGGGGCTGTATCTGGGGGGATCCAGAACAAGATCAAAAGAGGGTGTAGGGAAGAGGCTTAGTCCAACTGACACTTCCAGCCACATCAGGGTAGCCAAGTCACCTGCCCAGCCCCTGCATGGGGAGCCATCAGCTGTCTGATTCCTTGATGCACAACATCTCGAAGGATGCTCCTAGGATGGAGGAGTGAGAGCTGAGCCCTCCTTTGCATCAGGAGCACTGAGTCTCTGTGCAGGAGAAGGAGGGCAGGGAGGAGCAGAGGATGCTCTCGGCCTGCAGAGGCCACTGATGTTTCAAGCAAGGCTGTGTAAGCAGTGGGGTGGGATGCAGAAGGGTATGGTCTCCTGGGACATTTGAACATCCTTGTCTCCAGATGTGCTCTACAAAACATCTGGTGTGTTAGCAGATAGCAGAGGGCAGTGAGACCCCTGCCCTGTGGCCCTGAGAGCGGACGGATGGTAGTGAGCTGCAGAAGCAGGACCACAGCAGCAGGTTTTCCCTGGCCACGATGAAGTCCCATCTGCATCTGCCCATCATGCCAGGAAGCAGGACCATGCCTGGAACCTGCAGCCTTGGGAGAAGGGGATGGGGGTGCAGAGCTCTCCTTCCCTTGAGCATTCTGGGCACCAGCAGTTTGTGTTTCAGGGCTTTCCTGAGCCAACACCAACATCTTCACATTCAGCAGCCCCAAGAGATGAAGTGTCTCCAAGCGCAGCGCAAATCCACTTGGGCTTCAGCACTTACAGAATCATAGAATCAACCAGGTTGCAAAAGCCCTTTCAGCTCATCCAGTCCAACCATTGTCCAGCACTGCCAAGGCCACCCCTAACCCCTGGCACTGAGGGCCTCAGCTCCACGATGTGTGAACACTTGCAAGGGACGGTGACTCCAGCCCTGCCCTGGTAACATCCTGCACTGAGGAGTTCCACAGCTTAACCCTGCACTGTCTGAGGAGCAGACCTTGTTTTGGGGAGGGTAAACCCCTGTTGTGCTGTCCTTGGGTTGGATGGGAGGTGGCTGAGCTCAGCCGGTGAGATCATGCCCACGTTGCATCCCTCTTGCCGTAGGTGATGTATTTCAGCTCACTCTTCCCCTACGTGGTGCTGGTTTGCTTCTTGGTGCGGGGACTTCTGCTGCGCGGGGCGGTGGATGGGATCATGCACATGTTCACACCCAAGGTGAGAGCCCCCAAGCCCAGCAGACTCTAAGCAGGTTCTCCTGGCTCGTCACAGCTTATTCCCCTATTTCCAACCCCAAACCCTAGAGTACCAACCCCAAACTACCTCAGAGATCCTGATCCAGAATCAGGATGTGCCAGCAGCACCCTGAGCACAGGGTATGGCCAGGAGAGCCAAGAACCTTGTGAACTCAACACCCTGGGGCTGCTTTGAGCCTCAGCATCACTCCTGTCACTTTTAGGTACCCAGATGCCGGGGGGGGGGACATGGGGGTGGCCAAAGGTGGTCTATTAAAGACTTCATGGGAAGATGGCAGCAAACCCTCTGTTGGTGGCATCATTAACCAGCTAATTAATGAACTAAGCAGAGATGTTGATGAATCATCTCAGCTGGTGTTAGAGCCTCTCAGAAGATATTAATGATGATCTCGTGGTGAATGATGCTCAGAGGCCTCCAGCTCTGGCTCGCAGGAGAGGGGGGATGTGGTCTGGGAGGTTAAACAAACCCAGCAGCCAAGATGTTTGATTTCAAGTGCTCCCTTCTCTGGAGGCAGGAGATGGCCAGGGGAGGATGGAGAACCATCACTGGGTGACATGTGGAGCCCTTAGGTGGAGGGATGGGGACGCCAGCTCCCCAGGGCTGCTGGATGGTCCATTGGGAAGCTGTACGGCTTTGTACTGGAAAGCTGGACATCCAGCTTGGGCAGATGGAGCGCCCAAAGACATGGTCAGATCAAACCTTCTCCTGCCCATCTCCATACCTCAGTTTCCCCCTCCGTAGGAATGAGAAAAAGGACCTATAAGAGCTGGGTAATGCAAGACCTGAACGTGGTAGATCAAAGCATGCCCATGGCTGCTCCCAAACCCACCTTTTAATTCAGCTCTGGCTCCACTGGGATGAGTTGTGGGGCCACCAAAGCACTTGGCAACTTCTTCTTATGTCTTCCTTCCAAGCTGGACAAGATGCTGGACCCCCAGGTGTGGCGGGAAGCAGCTACACAGGTTTTCTTTGCCTTGGGGCTGGGCTTTGGGGGAGTCATCGCCTTCTCCAGCTACAACAAGCAGGACAACAACTGCCACTTTGATGCCACCCTTGTCTCCTTCATCAACTTCTTCACGTCTGTCCTGGCCACCCTGGTTGTGTTTGCTGTGCTGGGCTTCAAGGCCAACATCATGAATGAGAAATGTGTGGTGGAGTAAGATTTGATGCTTTTCTGTTTGGGGTGGGCAGGTCTTTGCTTGTGGTGGTGATGGGTCGGGAGGCAATAGAGTAACTGCTCTGGAGCTGGGTGATGCTATGTTTCGGGGGACACAAATCCCTGATGGTCAAGACTTGGATCTCCAGAGGTATAGCTGAGGGAACTGGGTATTCAGCTCCTCCAGCCTAAAATCCAGCCCTAAAATGGGCTCTTAGTCTGCACATTGAGGGTAAATCCAACATGTCTGGTCACATCACCCAGCTTTCCTCCAGTTCCTGCACATCGTAGGATCCACTTGTCTGCAAGGTGAAGGGACCTGCTGAGCTGTACCTAGAAGCAGCTGGAGGAAGGTGAATTTATGCGCTCCGTGTTATCTTCAGACACTGAGCAGCATCCATAAAACATCTGGGCCATGCAGTGTGGAGCCCCAGGGCAGGAGATAAACCTGAGAAGGAAGCACAGGGAACCCATTCCCTGGTGGGCTCCCATCTGCATCCTCTGTCATGTGGCCTAAAGCACTGTTTACTTACAATAGAGGTCCTCTGACCAAGATGGAGGTTACACGACCCAGGGGGGGTTCATCCTGCCTGGAGTAAAGGGCTTGCCATGGTCAGGCCCTGGGAGAAATGGGACATCTCTGGTGACCAGGCTCCTCTCCCCATTAGGAACGCTGAGAAGATCTTGGGCTACCTGAACACCAACGTGCTGAGCCACGACCTCATCCCGCCCCACGTGAACTTCTCCCACCTCACAGCCAAAGACTACAACGAGATGTACAGGGTGATCATGACCGTGAAAGAGGCGCACTTCAAAGAGCTGGGCTTGGACCCCTGTCTCTTGGAGGATGAACTCAACAAGGTACCGGAGGTCACCTTCCCCATTGGCTCTCCCTGGTGGGAGCTGCTCCACTTGTGTCACTCCTGGCCCATGGATTAGGAAAAGCTATTTTTAGGGACCTTTCAAGAATGGGGATTCCATGTGGTTTTGCCCAGTACACAGTGTTCCTTCGTGGGGTGGGGAAAAGCACTGTCCATGGCAAGTCCAGTAGGGTCATCACCACTTCCAGGCTCGGATCCAGGCTGGATTTTTCTTTCCTTGAAGAATCTTAGAATCCCAGGTTGGAAGGACCTCAAGGGTCATCTGGTTCAACCTTTCTAGGCAAAGCATAACCTAGACTAGGTATCCCAGCACCCTGTGCAGCCAAAGAGTGGTCCAGTGAGGCATGCAGGGGCTTGCAGGCTGACCTGGACATGTTCCTTGTCATCTTTTGGTCCTCTCTCCCCCTGAACAGTCGGTGCAAGGAACTGGCCTGGCCTTCATTGCCTTCACAGAAGCCATGACTCACTTCCCAGCCTCACCGTTTTGGTCCGTGATGTTCTTCCTGATGCTGATAAACCTGGGGTTGGGCAGCATGATCGGGACCATGTCAGGCATCACAACACCCATCATCGACACCTTCAAGGTGCGGAAGGAAGTGTTCACAGGTGAGGTCTTTTCTCCTGCAACCTCCTTGGGAAGGGGTGGAGGGTCCCTGTTGTCCTGGGGAATTACTCCAGGGGAGTGTGGACATTGTGGCCATGTAACTGGACCCTGCTAATGCAGTGGATGGACCTTGCGGTGGAGGCCTTGGCTCCCCTTGGGATGCTCTGACCATGCCTGGTTGCTTCCCGCAGTTGGCTCCTGCATCTTTGCCTTTGTGGTGGGACTGATCTTTGTGCAGCGCTCTGGGAATTACTTTGTCACCATGTTCGATGATTACTCAGCCACGCTGCCACTCACGGTCGTGGTCATCCTGGAGAACATCGCTGTGGCCTGGATTTACGGCACCAAGAAGTAAGACATTTGTACAATAAGAATACTCTTGCTGTAACTCTTGGCTTTAATACAATTGCTGGTAACACCTGCCTTTCCAAACCCTCCTTCCAGCTCTTTTCCATAGGATTTCTTCCCCAAGAGGCCAGCTCTGACGGAGCAAATACTCCAGGAGAAGCTACCTTATAGGCAGGCATTTGGTGCACCTTGATTCTCTTGTCCTGCCCTAAGCGTAGCCCAGCCCCAGGAGCAAGTGCTTCTACTGGGTATCTGCTGTTGGTTGTAGTGCTCTATCAGTTGCAGTTACCCTTTTATCTGAGGTCTCCAGGTCCCTCTGGAAAGAGACCTTGTTCCCTTTAGTGCCTGTTCTTGCTGTCCATAAGCTGGCCAGGGCAAAGGGGGCTCTGGCTAATGTTCAAATGGCCTTTTCCTTAGGAGGTTTCCAACCAGTCCTGCAGGCTTGATGGACACTGGGATGCTTGTCTGGATCAGCTGAGTTTTTCTTCAGGCTCTACCTTGAGCATAATTTCCAATGGGGGCTCCTGGAGGGGAGTCTCTTACTAGTAGGTGGGGAATGGCATGGTTCCATCTCTTCTCGGCAGGTTCATGCAGGAGCTGACGGAAATGCTGGGTTTCCGGCCCTACCAGTTCTACTACTACACCTGGAAGTACGTCTCTCCCATCTGCATGGCCGTGCTCATGACCGCCAGCATCATCCAGCTGGGAGTCAGCCCTCCCGGCTACAGTGCGTGGATCAAAGAGGAGGTGAGCACACATCCCTTCCCCACCGTCACCTCCTACTGTGGTCCAGGTTGAGCAGGAATCATAGAACAAGTTGGGTTGGGAACGACCTTGATCTCATCCAGTCCCAACCACCTGCCACGGGCAGGGACACCTTCCACTAGAGCAGCTTGCTCCAAGCCCCTGTGTCCAACCTGGCCTTGAACACTGCCAGGGATGGAGCATTTACTTCTTTGGGCATCCTGTGCCAGTGCCTCAGCACCGTCACAGTCAGGAACTTCACTGCTCTGCTCATTTCTCCTCTCTTCTCCTGCTGGGAGACATCCTGCCTGTGGCCACTCATCCTCTGCAAGCCATCAGGTTTGTCCACATTGCCCAGAAGCCTTCAGCCAGCTCTGACGTTAGAGCTTGGCTTTGGTTGGCTTCCACAACTACACGCTGTGTGCAGGACCATGGCCTTTCCCTTGATTTGAACCCACCTTCTGACAGCTTCATGTGGTGCCCCTGAGGATGAAGTGTGGCAGCAGGAATTGTCTGGAGATGGCGTGCATCCCCTTTGTTGTAACAGCCCCTTGACCCTGGTGTTTGTCTCTTCCAGGCTGCAGAGAAGTTCCTTTTCTACCCAACTTGGGCCATGGCCATCCTCATCTGTCTGATCATCCTGGCATCCCTCCCTCTGCCCCTGGTCTTCATCCTCCGGCAGTTCCACCTCGTGTCGGATGGCTCCAATGCCCTCTCTGTCACCTACAAGAAGGGCCGGATGATGAAGGACATCTCCAATTTGGAAGACAATGATGAGACCCGCTTTATCCTGAGCAAAGTGCCCAGCGAGACCCCATCCCCCATGCCCACACACCGCTCCTACCTGGGTCCTGGGAGCAATTCCCCCATGGAAATGAGCAGTGCCCCCAATGGACGATATGGGAGTGGGTACATGCTGGCCAGCACCCCGGAATCCGAACTGTGATGGTTGCCTGTGGACCACCCCCGCCAGGAGAGGAATTCACTGGGGAGTGGATCCTGGCTGTCCAGGCAACAGGAACATTACTTACAAAGGAAGATGAAGAAGAAACCCCTCTTAAAATCGTAACCAAAAGCAGCCATTTCTAGGATGACATCAGGAAGAACGGGTTGCGGGAGGGGCAGGACTCCTCCAACAACCCTGGGTGGAAAGGCAGGATCTCCCCGAGCCTTCGGGGAAGGGAGGAGGAACAAGAGATGCTGCGATACCTTTCCAAGAGTTGTTCTCAATGCAGCTCAAACCTGAAGCAAAGAAGCTCCTTTCTAAGCAGCTGATGGTTGGAAAAAGGACCTGGAGGCAGGTGGAAAGCCAGCACACTTCCTCCTGTCCCAGCGCTCTTCCCTCCCACTCTGTTGTCCTTTAGCAGGGAGGAGTCATGGCCTTATTCCAACGAGCACAATTACCCATCGATGTTCGGAGCACAAAAAGGTGCTGTTGTTGTCACCATCGTTGTTGTTGTTGTATCTCCTGTAGGTTTTTATAGCTGTGGACACACCTAAATAACCCCCACATTTTGACCAGGGTTGCCAGGGAGCAGCACGGGGCTAGCTGAGACGTTGCAAGGTGTGAGACAGTGGAAGGTGGACCTTTGGT
Source organism: Psittacula echo (assembly GCF_963264785.1). NCBI lineage: Eukaryota > Metazoa > Chordata > Aves > Psittaciformes > Psittacidae > Psittacula > Psittacula echo. The sequence goes on from NC_137758.1 coordinate 5,809,525, forward strand.
ATCTGTTGTGTTGGCACCAGCATGGCGACAGTGTCTGTGGGTTGTTGTGGGCCATGGAGATGCCACATCCATGGGGTGCTCCATGGTTGGGCAGTTATTGTGCTGAGTGGTAGAAGGACCTCGAAGTGAGCGTGATGGAGACGGGTGAGCGTGTGGGGTCTGGATGGGGTTCCCATGATGGGGCTCAGGAGCGCTCTCTTGGAGTTACTCCTGACATGTGGGATGCTCTGCTGAACCAAACCCCTGGCATGGTGAGCGTCTCCTCTTGCCACACTCTTTAGATGTCCCAGAGGGACAAGCAGAGAAGCATCCAGCTTCTCCAGGGGCATCCAGCGCTACCACAGGCCTGGTTTAGCTCTCAGGAAACCACCTCCTGACTTACTTCCCTTGCACCCACCAGTGCAGTGACCTGGGCAGCAATTAGCTCTGGGCACATCCTCATTTCTCATAGCTTCAAGCCAGGAGGTCTGTAACACCTCCCGTTGCACCTCCACAGGAGCCCACCAGCCTTCAGATGGGGGTAAGCAGCTCTCGGGGGCAGCAGGCATTTGCTGAGCAGCAGTTGTTGGGAATCAGTGCCAGGTCCTGCTGTCCCCGCCAGCTCTTGATCCAGGCTGGTGAGCCCTTGTTAGAGCCCAGGGGCTTCTGTCATCCCCATCCACATTGTCTGGGGACCAGACTGATGGGACCTTATGTTGGTTTTCCCCAGGCTCTCTAGGAAAGGTTGGGCTCTCCCAGCTCCGAGTCTCTCCCACTGCACCTGAGGGTCATTTCCTTGAATCCTACATGTAGCCAAGCATTGCTGTCAAGTATTAGATGGCATCTTCCTTCTTTCCCAAATGGGACAGGAGAGCAGCAGCTTCTTTGCCCCCTCTCTCCTCTCAGCATGTTACTATGGCCTCCAAAAGCTGAGGGAACTCCTCATCCTTGGTTCTGCTGGGCTTAGATCATGCATGATGGTGCTTCAAGCCAGTCTGAAGGCCAAGTTTGTGGGTGCTTGCCCATGAGCCCTTTACTCCTCTGCTTTCATGTCAATGGGTTTTACTCCACCATGTTTCTCCTTTCGGCTGGGAGGTGAAGTCAGAAGGTACATTCTCTTACCATCCTTGGGGCCATGAGGTCCCCACAATGACGTTTCTCTTGTGGGTTGTGATCCTTTATAATCCTTCTCCATGGGCTTGGCTGGTGACCCTAAGACTCCTCCTGGACAATTAGCTCAGGCTCTTCATTAACCATTTGCCCAGGGGAAAATGGAGACATGGCCTGAAGCAAAGCAGCTCAGTCTTTGATGGCCCTGAGAAGTGCCAGCCCTGTGTGGTCTCTCCTGCAGTGGTCCCCCCTTCACCATCCCGGCTGCTGCCCTTCTCCTTCCCCTGCCCATGCAAAAGGACATCAAACATTGTCTTTGAACGGGACAAGCACAAACCCTGTGGCATTTCCCCATCATTAGGCAGGATGTTCCCTCTCATCTCTTACTTCTCCCTCTGTCCCCACTTTCCTTCACCCAACCAGCAAGACAGAGGATGAGCCAAATCGTTGCCCAAAGTCACCTTCCCAATACCCCTAAGTGTGGGGCTGGATTCCTACCACAGCTCCCATGGAGTTCACAGAGCAAGACACCAAAGGGCTTAGTCCCATCTGCTCCCATGGTGTGATGCTCCTCAGACCCTGGGAGGAAGGATCCAGCCTTCCATCTCTCCCATCACCGTTCCCAAGCCAGCCAGGGAGGCGTTTGCTTTCCTGCCCTCTTCTTGCAGCGTCAATAAGAGGCAAAGTCAATAAGAAGGTAACAATAAAAGCTCTATTATATAGATACATAAAGCATATACAGAGAGAGGAGATGGAATCATAACCTAGAGAGTCTCTATTTCTATTGTATATTTATTCTGTAAATGTTACTGTAAATGCTGTTAAATGACAAAACATATCCCAAAGTGGCCCGTGCCCTATTTCCAGTCCCAGTGCTGTACAGATCCATTCTCATTGTATATTGGGACCTATTTCTACCTTTTGATTTCTCATGTGTGGCTCTTCCTTCCCCTCCCTTAGCCCAGGGCATCCATCAGCCCTGGGGCATCCAGCAGAGAGGAGGAGGAGGAGGGATGACACCTTCCTTTTTATCTGTGGCAATACTGTATTCCTTCGTGGCATTTGCTCGGTGTTGGACACGGGGTGCGGGGTTGGGGGGGGTGTGTGTTACAAGTGGAAGTGATCCTTGTCGTTGCCGTGTGAGCGTGCGCGTGTTGGTCCATAGATGCCGTGTGTGTGTCCGTGTGGATGGGTTTGTTTGGGATTCACTTTCTCGCTGCCCTCGATCACTTTTGGAGCCTGGGGGGGGGTTTCTCCTGCTCACCAGGGCAGGTTCTCCCTCCACACACCTCCTCGGGGACCTGAGCTGCGGATCGGGCTGATCCTCAGTAGCTTTCAGCCCTAGAAATCACTTGTTCCCCTCTTTATCCCCACAGAGGCACAGGAAATAGCTGCTACTTGTGAGCACAGGCACTTTTCAGTTCTCCTTCAGGCAGTGGGAGAAGGAGGGAGAACCACTGCTGATATTCCTGTCCTGCTTGGTGCCCAGCCTGGATCCTGTTGCTCAGAGCAGGATGGTGGGGGACAAGGATGTGCTGGGTGGATCAGGAGGGGTCAAACCACTGTCCCCTCCCCGGGGACAGACCTGGGGAGGGGTTCAGTGGGTCTGGAGAGGGGATGGCTGGTGCTGGTGGTGCTGGGGGTCTGGGGGTTCATGCAGTCCTCACAGGGCTGGATCTGGGATGCTCCATCCAGAGCATTGGATCTGCTGTTGGTGCTCTGGTGGGGCTGGACCTGCCCTTCACCCTGATGGGGATGGCTGGAGATGGGTGTACTCTGCTGATTGGCACCATCCCTGGGTGTCCCTTGGCTCTTTCCCCTCCAAACCAGCCCCTGCTTCCCCTCCTGGCCTCCTCCCAGACCCTGGTAGGTCACGTTAAACCCCTCCATGGAGCAACCCCAATGACTTCCTCTCATCCCCCATCCTGCCCCGAGCCTGGATCTCACCCAGAAGAGCCAGGTGGCCGTGGTGGCCGGGGGGGGACACACACATGGTGTCATGCAGGATGTGGCCACCTCCCCTGTGGGCAAGCACAACGCTGGTGAACCCCTCCTGTACAGGCAAAAGCACAGATCTCGTAGTAACTTGTCCCATGTATCCTCGTAGCCGGTGTATTTACCATGCGTGCCGTGCCGGCCCGACTCCTCAGCAGTGGAGAGAACCCTGTAACAGGTGTAATGGAGTCTGATTAAAGTCTCTTCTTACCAAATCTCTTCTCACCACGTCTCTTCTCTGACTCTTTCCTTTTGGGGCTCTCTGAGATTTGGGGCTGGAGAGAGTTAAAGCAATGGGCTCTTGGCACCCATGGGATCGGTGTCTCTGTCCTTGCCTGGCCTGTCCATCGCCACTGGTGTCCATCTGTTTCCCCTCATCCTTCTTCATTCACTTCCTCAATCCAGCATCAGCCCCTGCAAGGGGCTCGCTCAGGATGCTTCAGGAGCGTCGTGGAGGTCATCTTCCGTCCTGGATCAGTTCAACCAGTACACACTGGCACGCAAACTGGTAAGATGCAGCATCTACTCCTCTGCACAACACCCTTTTCTATTGCTGGTGGCCTACCTGGAGCACTGGGGGATACTGGGAGTCTGGAGATCCCCTCTGGAGAAGGACCAGGGATTTCCAGCAGCCTCAGATGAATTCAGCTGCTGAGTATCTGCTTAGGAACAGGCTTGGCTGGGAGTGTGGCTGCCTCTTTCCCTCCTTCCCATCTTCTGTAGCTCATTTGGTATCTCCAGGGTCGGATCAGTCCTGGGGAGCAGAGAACGAGGGGAAGAAACAGGATGGATGGGACCCGACGAGATGCACCAGTACTGGAGATGCCATCAGGGTATTGCTGTGGCTGTGATCTGAACTCATCCCTGCTGCAGTGGCAGCCATGAAAAGGCAGAGCAGGTTCCCTGGGCACATCTGCACCATCTGGAGATGTTGGTGTAGGACTGGGGCTGAGTGTGTGACAAGGGGTTGGAGCAGCAGCACTGGCCATGGTGGAGGCAGGAGGTGGCCCATGGGTTATCTCTGCTCAGGTCCAGGACCTGGCTTTGGGGGAAAGCATCCCCCAAGCGTGATGACCAGGACATGCAGAGCAGCTCTGAGCCCCAGTGTGGCCCTGGTCAGTGGAGCAGCAACAGAGATGTTCCCAGCTCCTCCTCCTCAGTGTGATGGCACAGATGGAGGATTACATTGAGCCTGGCTCAGTGGGGATGCCTCGGGCTCTGTGGTACCCACAGGTGGTGCTCACTGCTGCTCTGAGCTGTCCGGCCTCAGCCCACCCTTGTGCTCCCATTGCTGTGTGTGCTGGGTGGCTCTGGGCTTGGCAGGAGGCTCAGATCCCGGACCCAGAGACTCTGGACAAGGCTCATTGTCCCCGGGCCACCCCACAGCATGGAGAGACCTCGATTTGTTTGATCCCTCTTTCTGCCTGCAAAAGCAAACCCCAAGCAGTGCCTCTGCTGCATCCTTGGGGTTGCAGCTATCACAGGGATCTCAATGAGCTGCTGCCATGGAAAAGCCCTGGGGCAGGAGATAAGTGGGGCAGGATTTGGCTTCATGCACCCCACAGAGTGCCAGGGGCTGGGAGTGGGTCTGGAGGGACCTGTGCCACAAAACAGCTGCATGAGACAACCTGCAAAGGGTGGTTCTGGCCCTTGTGGGGTGAGGAAAGAGACCCAAGTGTGAAATTTAAGCCAACCCCATGTGTTTTGGGGTTTATTCTTTAAATGATGTCTCATGACAGTGAGGCGGGGAACCTTCAGAGCCTGGTGGGAGGTGAAGGCTGCTGCTGTTGGATCAGGAGGTGGGTTTTGGGTGTCCTATCCCAAAACAGCTCTTGGCCAGGGTACGGACACACGGTGGAGCCACTGACAGCATCGTGCTGCGGTTCCCTGAGCACCCCGGAAAGGAAAACAGAGCCTTAAAGATGGGGAAACCGAGGCTCAGCAGGCTCATGACCCGTTCCCAGTCATTCCAAAGGCAGACGCTCACCATCCCCATCCCCGCTCCAGCGCAGCCTCCTCCTCCTGCCCCCAGACTGTGTTTATGGAGCACAATTACATCAGTGATGCTGTGGATGGAGCCAGATTCGCCGCCGGACCGAGACGCCCTCGTCTGCTGTGGTTTTCCTTTGCCTTGGCTCCGGCTCAGTGGCAGGACCCACAAGGTGGCACTGTGCGAGAGCAGCAACGGGCACCCAGCACTGCGCTCTCCGGAGTAAGCTGGGATGCAGGCACTTCGTGGGGATCACGGAATGAGCCGGCTCCCATTCCAGGCAGAGCATGGGGAGGGACAGGGCTGCAAACGGTGTCCATGCACCCTTGTGCAGCCCAAATAGCGCTGCTTGGCTGGAGGTGAGCAATTTAGTGGCAAAATTCCCCCAGCAGAAGTGGACCTTGCCCGCAGGCTGGGTCGGATGCTCTGGGAAGATCTGCCTTCCAAGAGAGCATCCCAAAAGGTTGCTTGAGGCTCATCCCCTGGGGAGCTGCTCTGCCACCATCCACAGACCTGCAATGGGACCTGTCCCACCAAAAGCATGAAGGGAAGAGGGCAGGGGCCTTGACTGGAGCATCTAAGGGGTTGCTGAGGTTCAACGTATCTTTTTATGAGCAGAATCCTGAGCTGGAAGGACCTGCAGAGGTTGCTTTGTCCATCTCTACCCTGAAGCAGGATTGTCTCTCCCTAAAGTGAGCTGAAGTCCAGTTTCCTCCTTCGTCCCTCCATGGATGGGGATATGGCATGATCCCCAACCTCTCCTTTAGGCCATGCAGCCCTTGGAGCATCCAGCGGCCTGTTGTGCTGGCCTTGGTGTGCCAAGCTGGGGACATGTCCTGTGTGCAGGGCTCAGGGTGCTGTGCTGGATCAGGGGGAGAAACAGTGCAGAGACCTGGGGGGACACCCAGATGTCCCCTACGCATCCTCAGGACCCACCTGAGGGCTGTGGGACCCACCTGCATCCCAGTGCATCCCCCTGTGGATGTTATCTGAGATGCCTTCAGCCTTGCAGGAGGCCCCTGCAGAAGTGACTCCCTCTTGCTCCAAAAAGGCCCTTTTTAATCAAAGCAATTTCTCTTTTCTCTCTCTCTTTTCCTTTCTGTTTTTTTCATGGACATTAACAATCCGAAGGCATATTTCGGGAGCAGACAGCTTTGGGCGGGTGTTGCTGGCTTAAAGATCTCTTCTTTCCCCACATACAACCCATTTGTCTGCCTGGCCACCTCCTCCCACCCCGGGATCAGCCACGCTTGGGTACACCAAGATCTCCATGGGATGAAAGCCACCGGGATGAAATATTAGCAGCAGGTCGCAGCATTCCTTCCCTCCCGGCCGAGCCCGCGCTCCGGGGATGAGGAGCTGAGCTGCAATGCCTGGCCGGTGATGCAAGGCTCCATCTTTCCAGCACGGTTTTCCCTGGGGCTCCGAGCTCTCCCACTGGTGCAGCCCCGGGTGGTTGGGGTGTGGAGCTCCACCAGCCTCCCCGCGCTCAGGATCCGGCCCCGGAAGCTGTTGCGGTTACTCTTGGAGCAGGGCTTTCTTGGGGGTAAGATCTGAAGCGCGGCTCTCACGCCTCGTGGTGGTGGTTTTGGGTGAAGCTTTGCCCCCAGTCCGTCCCCCCCCAGCACCCCCAGTAAGGGGTGAGCGTGGCACCGAGGGGACAGACTGGGGCAGGGGGTGAGGAGGGACATGGGGGGATGCTCAGAGCCTGGGGAAGTGCAGAGGGGATGCTGGAGTGGGGCAGCATCCCCCACTCACTGTCCCTTCACCCTGCACCAAGGACCCTGTTATCCAAGTGCTGACCCCCCCGTTCGCCCCCTGACACCCCAATAGCGGGCCTATGCTGGGCTTGGATCCCATCTGCGACCCCAAAGGACCCGCCTGCACCCCCTCACCCTGGCAGCATGAGGTCCCTCGGGTCTTCACTGTGGTGACAGCCTTGTCCCCTGGGCCACCGCAGCTCTTCACCTCCTCCCCAGCCCCAGGAGATGGGGCTGAGCATCCCCAGGAGATGGGCTGAGCATCCCCAGGAGATGGGGCTGAGCATCCTCAGGAGATGGGGCTGAGCATCCCCAGGAGATGGGCTGAGCATCCCCAGCACCCCGGGGGTGCAAGACCCCCCCCAAGGAGGAGGGTTTAGGGGAAGGGCCCCTGGTGCTGGGGTGGTTGGTACCCTGCTCCCAGCCTCGGGGTGCAGCCGTGGGGAAGGGGCATCTTCCACTCGCGAGCTGAAAGAGGACGGGGAGATGGTGAGGGAGGGTGATGGGAGGGAAGGGGGGGTCTGGTCTGTCCGCAGGCACCCGGCTCCCCACCGGCCACGGCTCCGCGCTCGGGGTCGGTCTCTCCTGACCTCCCGGTGAGCGAGGGATTGCGAGCCAGGGAGGGATGGGATCTGCTCGAGCCTCTGCCAAGAGCTGGCTCCGGATCCGCAGGCAGCTCCGGGCTGCATTTCCCCTCCGGCGCGAAGCGGAGCCGGGGTGTCCGGGGTTCACTCCTCGCTGACACCGAGCCCCGAGACCCTCACCCGCAGCCGCGGGGAGGTGAGCGGGGCCTGAGGGTGCGGGGGGCCGGGGGGCCGGGGCGGAGGGCTGCGGGATGGAGGGAGGGATGCGGGATGGAGGAGCGTGGCTGGGAGGGAGGGATGGAGGGATGAAGGCGGGCGGGGGGCGCAGCGGGGGGCTGTGAAGCCCGGCTCTGGGGATGGGGGGGGTCCCCGGCCCCCCCCGGAGGGGCGGTACCGGCTCCCGTAACCCCGCCGCTTGCTCCCAGCTCTATAAAACCCCCGGGGGGGCGGCGGCGGCGCCGCTTCCCCCGCCGAGCCCCGGAGCTGCTCCAGCCGCCGAGCTGGGAGCGACCGCGGGGCGCAACAGGGGCCCCCCGGCCCGGCCACGCGTGAGCGCGGCCCCCAGCGCCGCAGCCCCCCCCGGGGGAAGGCAGGGCCCAGCTGGGGAAAGGGAGGGGGGGACAGCGGGGGGGGAGGCGGGGGGGTCGCATCCATCACCCCCCCCCCCAGTAGGGAACCAGGAACGCGCCCCCCCCACCGCTGCCGTCCCCCCTCTCCCCGAGCGCGGCCCGGGGGGGGGGCGGAGGGAGCGCGGAATCGGTGGAGCGGGAGGGGCGGGCGGCGGGGCCCCCCCGCGCCGGGCGCTGCAGGTACCGGAGGGGGGGACACGCTGCCCGGTGTGGATCGGGGCTCAACCCCCTGTATCCACCCTCCCCCGGCCCGGCCTCGGCGGCGGCAGCAGCAGCATCAGCAGCATCCCCAGGCGGGTCTGCATCCCCCGGGTCAGCCGCTGTGTCCCCCCCCGCCCCGAGCCCCCTCCTGCCGCACTTGTTGCTGCCCGGAGGGGCTGGGCTGGCTCCTGGGGTTTAGGGTGGTTTTATTCGGGGTTGGGGGGTGGTTTTGGGGGGGGGTGGAGGTTGCAGCCTCCCCTTGCTGTGCCCCCCCGCAGCCAGCAGTGTCCGGCTCGGCTCCAGCTTGCTCCCTTCTGAGGCCAGAGCCAAGGCTGAGCCCCCCCTTTTCCCCCCTTCCCCAGTCCCATCTGTGCCCCCCATCTCCCGCCTCCGCCGACCCCCAGCTCCTCGCCCGGAGGAAGGGTGCGCGTAGCGTGCATCTCCCATCCACCGAAATCTATGATCAGCTCGGTGTGTGTCTCCTCCTACCGTGGACGCAAGTCTGGGAACAAACCACCCTCCAAAACATGCCTGAAGGAAGAGATGGGCAAGGGGGAAGATTCGGACAAGATTACCATCAATGTAGGGGGCACCCGGCATGAGACCTACAAAAGCACCCTACGGACTTTGCCGGGCACCCGCCTGGCCTGGTTGGCCGACCCCGACGCCCAGAGCAACTTTGACTTTGATGGGAAAAGCAATGAGTTCTTCTTCGACCGTCACCCTGGGATCTTCTCCTACGTGCTCAACTACTACCGCACCGGGAAGCTGCACTGCCCCGCGGACATCTGCGGACCCCTCTTCGAGGAGGAGCTGACCTACTGGGGCATCGATGAGACGGACGTGGAGCCGTGCTGCTGGATGACCTACCGCCAGCACCGCGATGCTGAAGAGGCCCTGGACATCTTCGAGAGTCCTGAGCCTGGTGGAGGGGCTGGTGGAGAGGAGCCTGAAGAGGAAGGGGGTAGGGAGATGGCCCTGCAACGCCTGGGCATGGATGACAGGCCCCCAGGCGCGGCGGGGGCTGCCGGAGGGGCCGGCTGCTGTCGGAATTGGCAGCCCAGGATGTGGGCGCTCTTTGAGGATCCCTACTCGTCCAAGGCAGCAAGGGTAAGCTCCTGAAACACAGTGGGAAGGTGGGATGGGACAGTACTGGGGTTGTGTCTTCATCTCTCCGTCCCCGTGGGTGAGATGGGCTTTGCTAGTGGGCCCCACCATAGCCATTCCCCTCCTACGATGGGACACATTGGCCATACCTCATCCTACAGGAAATCTCTTCCATCACCTTCCCCATCCCCTCCCAGTGCGTCTTATTTGGGCTGAAAATGGGAGCAAACCCATCCCCTGCCCCCTTTGCCCACCTGCTGGGCACACAGAGGTGAGGGATTGTCAAGGAGGGTCCTTGGCAAGGCTGAGTCCTGCCGGAGTTTCAGGATGCTCCAGGACAGGCAGGGTTGCTTGGGTTCCTCTCACTGGGTTGTGTGCAAAGCCACATCTAATGGCCCAGGTATGGAGTGGGGAGATGGGGCTGGTGCCTGCTGGCCTCCAGATCAGGTCTTGAAGCAGATGGAATCCTCATGGTTATCCCTAGGGAGCCTGTGCTCCTCTTCTAGAGCCTCAGCGGCCCCAAAGGACACCCTATGCCTCTGCACAAGCACCTCTCCCTGCACCTCACCAGCACCCTGGTCCCATCACCCTGGTCCCCACCATCACCGCATCAATGCTGTCCACACGCAGCATACGGGGCCCATCAGCACGTGTGAGCACAGGCTCTGAGCCACAGTAACACACAAATACCTCCCCCCAACCCTCCTCATCTTCATGCATCCCTGAGGACCAGGTACACCGGGTACACACACAGGGGAGCACGTACATGCACAAACACCCCCCTGTGACCCTCCTTGGCCATGCACAGTCCCTACCCACAGACACTGACACGCTCAGGATGTATCCCACGTAACCAGGCGCATCCTTGGGCTCTCAGCCTGACCCGGGCACTATTCTGTGCCTGTGTTTCCTCTCCCAGCTACTCTTAGATCATTCCCAAAGTGCTGCCCACAGACCCACACACACACCCCCATCTCCACCCCATCCCATCCCGGCGTGTGTATCCCCCATCACACAGCTTATAAATCCACCACATGCACACATCCAGGCATTTGGGCTCTAAATGAATTCTGGATGTATTTAGAGGTGTAAAAAAAGCCCCCAATGGTAAGAAATCCTGCAGGCATTTCACACCCACGAGCAGCACACGGGGCAGGGGGTCACTTTGTCAAGGCAGTGTTTTTGCTGCCAACACAAAAGCAGCACACACACGCAGAGGATGCTTGGCCAGCAAGAGCTTAACTTGTTTTAAAGGGGTTACCTGATCCTTTGCCCATCCCCGAGGGCTCATCACCTCGGAGAGATGCTCTGAGTGGTGCAAAGCTCCAAATAAAACAGGGAAGAACCCCCAAAATAAACCCAAGCACAATAATTCAGCTCAGATTTTTCACACTGTTCTTTGGTTCTGCTTCTCCCGTGTGCTGAGCTGCTCTTAGAGAGGCATTTGCTTTAGCAGGAGTGTGTTGGAGGGAACAGTGAGGGAACAGGTTGTGATGTGAGCCCTGGGTTGGAGTGGGACCAGTCTGCACTGGGAGCTCCCCACTTCCTTCTTCCTGCTCCAGGGTAAAGGCTCAGCTCAGCGCTGCCATGGGGATGGTGGCCTTCCAGTGCTATCGCCTGTCTCTTCTGTTCCTATTTCCCACTCTCAAATATCAGTATAGCTCTGCAATGGCTTAGAACTGCTTTGGCCAAGGGGAAACTGAGGCACGGAGCAGTGCCTCCTACCCAGTACATCCAGTGAATGTGGGGAGCTGCTGCTGGCTTGGAATCACCATCCATAACCTGGATGCTCCGGAACCCATGAGCATCTCCTCGTGTGCAACGCTCATGGTGCTGCCGTGGTGTTTTGGGGTGGCTGAAGTGGCATTTCTTTAATGCTGCCCCATTTTAGAGCCTCCCTGTTCCTTTTTGGAGCAGAAGGGGTGCTGCTGACCACCACGTTTGGCCTGGGGATGCATTGGAGGGCCGGGCTTCCCAAACCCTGCCAGCACTGGGCAGGAGAGCGGCACCAGGTTGTGTGTGTGAACCCTCCCCCTCCATTCTGACAGCAGCGACTCGAGGGCTGCGTTTCTCCAGTCCCTGCTCCTCCTCATCCATGGAGCAGCCCCTTGGGCCCTGACTCAGTTGGCTCCTGGCTATTTCCATCCTTCCCTCCTCTCTCCCAGCACCTCCTGAGCTGGCAGCTGTGTGAGCGTGTGGTTAGAAATTCTCCTCCCCAAGATTTTAGCCTCTTCCTTGTAGCCTCAATCCCATGGGATCAGTGGTTCCTGTGTCTCTTCCAGTCTCAGTGGAAATTTGGTCCCTAAAATCCCAGTTGGAGTTTAAAACTCCTTTTCTCCCCATAAGCTGCCCTGGTTGTGATTTCACCTCTACTTCCAAGCTTTGCTTATTTGTAGCTCCTCATTACTCCTTTGCAGCCCAACTTGTGGGGTCCTGAACCTCACTTCCATTGGGAATTCCAAGCCAGTGACCCGCTCTAGGGTCATGGAACATCCATCTCAAGCTGTTGCGCACATGTTGAGATCGTGTAGATCACCAGCAGGTTGTGGAGGGTTTGTTTGGTGGGACTTCCAGCACTGTATTGGTGGTCACTTGAGCTTGGAGCAGAGGCCAAAGCTGCGATGAGCCATCTCTGGTCTGATCTGCAGCTGACACAGAGCTGGAGCAGCACCATTGACTTCACAGGGGGACGATGGCTGGCACCGGCTGTGAACCTGATTCATCTATTTTTAGAGGTTGCTTTTGCTCCTGGGGCTAAATCAGGTCTCACCTCCATGGCTCATGCAGCAGTTGCTTCATTCCCACAGTGTTCCAGGGTCTCACTCTCTTCCTTGGTAATTTCTTTCCTTTTCTGTTGCTTTGAGTTGAAGTTTTTCTCTTCCAGTTTTCCTGTGATTCCCCATTCAGGAATGTTCCTCAGCCTTCTGCTGAGAAGTGGGTTATTTTGGCCATGTGTGGACATGTTTGTCTGCTTAAACTGGTCTTGCTTTGAGATCCCACTTTTCTGTTTGGTTTGCTTCCCAAATTGTCCACGGCTGATGGGTGAGGGCTGCCTTTGGAGCTGCCCCCAATGGAGCCACATCACAGCATGTGGTCCAGTGTGGTCTCATCTGAGGGGCATGGAGCATCTCAGAGCATCCCCAAGCAGGTGTCTGTCACCAGGGCTGGAGAATCGTCTTCCAGAGGTTTCTCCATCAATTAGAGCCTGGCTTAAACTTTATTCCTAACTTAGAATCATGGAATGGCTTCTGTTGGAAGAGACCTTAAAGCTCCTCCAGCTCCAACCCCTGCCACGGGCAGGGACCCCTTCCACTGGAGCAGCTTGCTCCAAGCCCCTGTGTCCAACCTGGCCTTGAGCACTGCCAGGGATGGGGCAGCCACAGCTTCTCTGGGCACCCTGTGCCAGCGCCTCAGCACCCTCACAGGGGAGAGCTTCTGCCTCAGATCCAGCCTGAACTTGCCCTGTTCCAGTTTGAACCCATCACCCCTTGTCCTGTCACTACAGTCCCTGAGAAAGAGTCCCTCTCCAGCATCCTTGTAGCCCCCTTCACACACTGGAAGCTGCTCTGAGGTCTCCACACAGCTTCTCTTCTCCAGGCTGAACAGCCCCAATGTTCTCAGCCTGGCTCCATACAGGAGCTGCTCCAGCCCCTGAGCATCCTCGTGGCCTCCTCCGGACTTGCTCCAACAGCTCCATGTCCTTCTTATGATGGGACACCAGGACTACACACAGTGCTGCAAGTGGGGTCTCATGAGAGCAGAGTAGAGGGACAGGATCCCCTTCCTCATTCTGCTGCTCCCGCTCTGCAGATGCAGCCCAGGGTACGTTTGGTTTCTGGGCTGTGAAAACCTTTGGAGGGCTGAAGCTCTCTGTGCTGCACCCACATGGGTTTGCCCTTGGGGACACCCCTCAAGGGTGCTCCCAGCAGGCTCAGGGCTGCTGGCACATTGCTGCTGGTGGCCAGGGCTGGGTTTCTCTCAAGCGTGACTCAGGCTGTCTCTGCTGCTGATTCACTCCAGCGGAGGACCTGGGCTGTGTCTCGGTGCCGCTGCCTGCAGAACACAGCCAGTCGGGTGGCACAAGGTCACATCCTGCTCGGGTGTGTGAGCAGCAAAGGGTGCTGAGCGGGATCTGCTCAAGGAAGCCAAACCTGCGGTGCTTTTGTGCTGGAGGAAGGTAGAAGAAGAGCTTTTCTGCTCAGAGTCTTTTCCTCCGGGGCTTTTGGAAGCAGATGGGTAATGGACTCATCATGAGCTCATCCTGTCTGGGAGGGCTGAGCAGGATTGATGGGGGGACAACAAAGTGGTTTCTTTCTGACACAGTCTGAGGTTGCCATTGTGTGTTGCTGGCCCCTTCTCACTCTCATCTGAGGCAAAGCACGGAGAAGGTGATGTAGAGGGGATGGAGGTCTCCATCCAGTCCAACTGGTCTCACTGGTCGGGCATAGCGGAGAAATAGGAGCACTTGGGTGACACCAGCCTCAGGCATCTGCAGGACACTGAACTCTGCCTATCCTCTCCTCCTTGTCCTGCCCTCTCAGTGCTGGGAGCATTGATGGGCACATCGCCTACCCTTGACTCTTAGGGAGCAGGGAGGGGACAAAAGGCCATCTCCGATACATCCAGACCCCAAACCTCACAGCTATGGATGATGTGAACGTCTCATCTGGGGGGGCATTGGGATGAAAGTGGGGGAAGGATCTTTGACTTAGTCCTCTCAAAGTCCCCTTTTAATGTGTGTTCCCAGTGAAGGCTTGCTCCAAACCCATGTGTTGTGAGTCTCCCTTCATCCCCATCACTGTCATTTCTGGCACATCTCCAGCCACATCTGGAGCCCAGCACATCTTCACCTGCACCTATCATAACGCTTGGAGAAAGGTTCTGGACTGATGGCCCCAGACACTGAGGTTTGCTGTCAACTCACGGGACAGTCCAGGGAACCCTCCTCATTTTCAGTCCTTATGCTTGGGGAAGTGGGTGGCAGCAGCTTAGCTCTGGGGTGTTTTGAGGCTGGCGCACTTGTTTCTACTGATTGAGGTCTTCTCCCATCCCTACTATTGCTATTCAGTAGCAGGGGTTAGAAGAGATGGACCAAAGGTGGGCGACACCAGAAGTGTGTCTCAGGCTGCCCCAAAGTTGTTTGTCACGGTTGTTCGTAATTGCTGCTCTCCTCCAAAGAGGAGAGGTTGTCCCAAATCAGCTAATGGCCCATGTGGTTTCTGCTACTGCAGGTCGTTGCTTTTGCCTCGCTTTTCTTCATCCTGGTATCCATCACAACCTTCTGCCTGGAGACACACGAGGCCTTCAACATCGACGTCAACGTGACGGAGACCCTCGTGGTTGGCAACACCACGACCATCCTGCTGACGCATAAAGTGGAGACGGAGCCCATCCTCACCTACATCGAAGGGGTCTGTGTCCTGTGGTTCACCCTCGAGTTCCTGGTTCGCATCATCTGCTGTCCAGATAAGCTTCTCTTCGTTAAAAACCTGCTCAACATCATTGACTTTGTGGCCATCTTGCCCTTCTATCTAGAGGTAGGTCTCAGTGGCCTGTCCTCCAAAGCTGCCCGGGACGTACTGGGCTTCCTCCGGGTGGTCCGTTTCGTCCGGATCCTCCGGATCTTCAAGCTGACCCGGCACTTTGTGGGTCTCCGGGTGCTGGGCCACACGCTCCGGGCCAGCACCAATGAATTCCTGCTCCTCATCATCTTCCTCGCTTTGGGGGTCTTGATTTTCGCCACTATGATCTACTACGCCGAGCGGATTGGAGCCAAGACGTCTGACCCCCGTGGGAGTGACCACACTCACTTTAAGAACATCCCCATCGGGTTCTGGTGGGCTGTGGTGACCATGACGACCCTGGGCTATGGCGACATGTACCCCAAGACCTGGTCGGGCATGGTGGTAGGGGCTCTGTGTGCGTTGGCCGGCGTGCTCACCATCGCCATGCCCGTGCCTGTCATTGTCAATAACTTTGGGATGTACTATTCATTGGCCATGGCCAAGCAGAAGCTGCCAAAGAAGAAGAAAAAGCATATACCCCGTCCGGCCCCGCTGGACTCCCCAACCTACTGCAAATCCGAGGAGAACTCCCCCCGGAACAGCACCCAGAGCGACACTTGCCCCTTGGCGGTAGAGGAGGGGGCAACTGAGAGGAAACGGTCAGGTGAGACCCCCAAAGTGGGGCAGAGGGAAGAGGAGACCTCCAGGAGGAGCCCCCAAGGCAATGTCTTGGTTCCCTGTGTCCCAAAGTCCCCGAGAGCTGCCCTGCTGCTGGATATACAGCCCCCAGCTCTTGGGTTGGTGAGATCTTGGTGCAGAAAGGGCTGAGGCCCTTGGGTGTCCGGGTGTTGAGTGCTGTGTTGGTGGACCAGGATGCTGCAGATTAAGATCAGAGGAGTAAAGGCCAAATCATGCTTTCTTGATGGCATAGATGAAGTCGCAATAGTGTGATTCAAGGTGTCCCTACCCAGCCCATCTCTTCCTCACACTGGCAGAAGTCACTTGCCTGATTCCCATCTTAGCCTGGTAATGCCCTTGGGGTGGATTTTGTTTTGCTTTCTCTCATCATAAATCAGGACAAGCTTCACCAGAAAGGATAAATCCATGGATATTCCCTGGGACTTGACCCCACCTCCCCATTCATTTCTAGTAGATGCAGCATCCCTGCCTGGTAAGGTCAGCGCTGCTCCAAATCCCGTGCTCAGGCAGGAGCAAAGTCAGCCCCTCTCTCTTCACGGTTTGGTCTCATGCGCTGAGCTGAAGTTTGGGGGTTGGCCAGTCTTTCCTTCAGGTCAGGAGAGTTAATTTGCAGCAAGGAAACAGGAGAGACTCTTTTAAGGTTGTCTTGCACTGATGTGGCATTCACTGAGGTCAGCCCTGAGCAGCCACACATCTGGCCACATGTGTGTAACAGTGATGGTCCTTCACCTATGAGGACACAAGGAGCTCCAAATGCCCTATAGCAGTTTTCCGTTACAAATCTCCCTTTTCCACATGCCTACGCATCCCAACTGCTCTTGAGGAAGGGGTCAACCCCATCCCTTCACCCCACCACTGATCCAGGAGCTCAGGCCAGACCCTGAGCATCGCATCCTCTCAGCTAACAAACCGCAGAGTCAGATGCCATCAATTAACGTTTCACCACTAACCCGAGCAGCCCTTATCTCGGCTGTGGGAGGTTTGGAGAGCTAATTCCCACCAAAGAGGTGGGTGGATCTCAAAACCCAGGGATATTTCTTCTCTACTTGGCTTTGCAGGGTACATAACCCTCAGCAGGAGTAAAAGCTGCTCTTTGCTGCTCGGGTTGGGATCTAGCATGGTCCTGCTCCCCAGTCACTCTAAGTTAACATGTCCAGGCTGGGTTGGCGACCTGAATTTGTGGGTGTTGCTTTGGGCCACTTCCAAAGTGGTCTTCTGCTTCCTTGCATGGTCTAAGCAAACCCTTCTGTCCACCCCAAGCGCCTCATCCTGCGGGTTTCTCGACTGCTGATGGGTCTCTGCCACCTTCTTGCAGACTCGAAGCAGAACGGTGAGGCCAACGTGGTGCTGTCGGATGAGGAGCAGCCGCTGTCACCCACCGAAGAGGAGAAGCGGCCCATGCAGCGCTCCAGCACCCGGGATAAGAACAAGAAATCCTCCACGTGCTTCCTGCTGGCCACAGGCGACTTCTCCTGTGCGGCGGATGGAGGCATCCAGAAAGGTATGGCTGATGTGGGAAGTGTGAGGTGGAGGTTTGTTGTATTGACCCAAGACAGTGGCTCATGTCCATCTGCCCGCCTGGATGTTGTTCTCTGCTCCCCAGATCCACTTGTCCTCCTGCCTCTCCATCTGCTTCATGTCTGTCCACCACGTCTCTCTGTGCTAGCTCTATACTTTTGCTTTTTGCTCCCCCCAAGTTCTCCTCCCCTATTGCCACCGTTTGGGGTCTGTGACCCAGGGTGGCTGCACTGCCCTCCTTGGGGACAGCTCTGTCCCTTTGCTTCCCAGTGCTCTAGCTTCTCCTGTCCTTCCAGCTCTTCTCCCTGGGCTTCGATCACCCATCTCAGGGTGGTGTGAGGGGGGCATCTCTGCTGGGGCTGGGACTGAAGGTGGTCAAAAGGTTTTCCACAGGGAAAAGAATCCACAGGCTTCTCCCTTCCTTTTCCCCTCTGATGCCTTCTGGTGGGTTTGAGCGTGGGGAGCCGCGATGTGTCAAGTGCTGCCTTGCCAAAAGCACCGGGCTGCCAGCAGGGCTGTCTCCTCTGGGTTTGGAAAGTGAGAGTTGAGTGTTGAGGCTTCCAATGGGAAACTGTGGGGGAGATGAGTCAGGAAAACACAAAACTCTTCTTTCCCAAGACAAAACAATCTCCTCTTCAGCCTGATCCCTTCAACCGGCCTCCAGCCTTCTCTGCCTCACCACTGAGCATGCCTTGGGCCTGACTCCCAGCACCCCAGCCCCCAGGAGCGTAAAACCAATCCCAACCTTCACCCACAAGATCCAGCTGCATCCTCGAATGCTGGGGTAATTCTTAAGACACAGCTCAGTTCTTTAGTTCTGTAGTTTGTCTTGTGTGTCCAGGGTGGTGTGGGATGAAGATCTACCTCTACCTCCTTGGTACCATAATCCCAGTATCTCACAGGGAATGGGGCATGGGAGCTAGGACCAGGGAGGATGAAAGATCATGTGCAGCATCTCTGAGCTGCACATCCAGGCCCGTTGGCTCATGGTGGTGGTGATTCGGAGGCCCTCAAGGGTTTGTTGCTGTAGCATTGCTTGGGATGGTAAAGGCGAGATGGGCTGTGGCACACAGGGAGGTGTTTGGGGGCAATCACATTTATTATGTCAGTAATAAGAAGCAAATTGGCTGCTTCTTCAAGGGAAATCAAGAATTCCCTTTGGCATTCCTGCTCAACCTCTTCCCTTAGGAAGAGGGAAGAAATGCAAAGCTTTGCTCGTCTTTGGGCAGGAGGCTGCTAGACAAATATTGCCTTGAAATGCCTCGTGTTTTTCCTGGAAGTTGTCTTTTCCTGTGCAGTTCATCCCTTAATGCCTGCTGATGGAAAGGGGTCAGGAGCTCTGATCCTGCTCCAGTCTGGGGGGATGCTGAACTGGAACGAATGAAGGAGAAGGATGAAAGCCAGTGCTGGTCTTCATCCTTACAAGATACTCGCATCAACTCACGTCAACTGAAGCATTTGAGCTTGGTCCTGCTGAAGTCAGGACAAGTAGAGTAGATCTAAGAGCTGAGGATCCAGTGCTGCTTTTGCTGTGCTCCCAAATCACATTCCTCAGTTGCAGGAGACCAGGGGGTTCTTCTCCTTGCCTGGTGGCAGCAACAGCTATTCCAAAATGCATTTTGGTGATCTTTCTTGGTTTGTTCTGGTGTCTTTCCTGCAAATGGCATCATTAAAACCAAATGCTGACATGAGTCACTTACCCCCACATTGCTGAAACGATCTTTCACCTGGAGAAAGGTGGATCTGGTATCCAGAGTGGCTTGAGTGACTCATGAGACCTTTTGGGAAGAGGGAACCTCAGTATCTGGGACCAGGGAGGGGAAGAGATGATGGTCTGTGTCCGAGCTGCATACCAGGCTCTGTTGGCTCGTGGTGTTGGTGCTTTGGAGGCCCTCAAAGGTTTGTTGCTGTAACACTGCTTGGGATGCTTGGGCTGTTGGGGATGGACTGGTGCAATGCTTCCATGGGAGCTCAGGGATGATGTCTTCCCTGTGAGATGCTCCAGCTTGGTCAGGGTTAGTGGTGACCAGAGGTGATGAGTGGGGCAAAGCAATCTCATGTGCCCAGCCATCGGGAGCTGCGGAAGTGCCTCTTCCCTCACTCTGATTTATCTCCCACTGAGGCTGTTTGTTCTGGTACTGGGATGTTGGCAGCTCTGCAAATTGAGATGAGCTTGGTTCTAAGCCCGGCTTGCTGATGGCCATCTGTCAGATCCTGGGACAGGTACTGGTGTCTGTACAGGCTGTGGAAATCAGGAGCTGGAGCTAGTTCAGGAATATGCTGCAGATCTCAGTATCCATCATGGTTCAAGCCCAATTCCAGTGGTTGGTCTCATTGGAGCAGCTCAAAAAGAGAAGTTACCCCTGCCCACCACTCTTTGGACATGGGCCTTGGAGAAGATAAAGCTGGATTGCAGTGGATTGCTGCGTGGCATGTGTTTCTTGTCCCTGTTGCTGCTTCCTTGCTGCTGGTGACATATCCAGACCCTTTATCTCCCTTCAATGCTCAAAGCCTGCTCAGGAGTCCTCCAAAATGTGTCCTGCTGGGGCCCAGACACATTGGGACGGGTCTGTCTTGGCACATGAACCCTTATCTTCTGCTTAGGTGGAGGGATATGGAGGTAGGATGAGTCCAGCATCCTCCATGCCACTGAGACTGGTTACGATGGTCTAAGGAAGAGGTAGTGATTGCAACCAGAGTGTACAAGGGGAATGGCTTTAACCTGCCAGAGGGGAGGCTGAGATGAGCTTAGGCAGAAGCTCTTCCCTGTGAGGGTGCTGAGGCGCTGGCCCAGGGTGCCCAGAGAAGCTGTGGCTGCCCCATCCCTGGCTGTGTTCAAGGCCAGGTTGGACACAGGGGCTTGGAGCAAGCTGCTCCAGTGGAAGGGGTCCCTGCCCGTGGCAGGGGTTGGAGCTGGAGGAGCTTTGAGGTCCCTTCCAACAGAAATCAATCTGGGATTCTGTGATTCCAAGAGGAGCCACAGGCAGTGGGGTTATATGGAAGGAAGGGGATTTACCCTCCTCCAGGTCAGCTCTCGCAGCACCTCCCTTTGACTGCACACCAGCATGGCAACGTGGCAATTTTTGGCTTGGTTGCCAAACCTCAAAGCATCACACAGCTGATTTTGAGTCTGATGCTCACTATTAGTGCAGGGCTGTGACCAGCATGTGGCTTGAGCAGTGTGGGCTCGAGCGCGGGGATGCTCATGTGAGTGATGCTTGGGTTAGGGAGGGGGGAATGAAGCAAGGACAAGCCCACGTTTGCATGGGAACACACGTGTGAGTACATGCACACACAGCTGAGCACCAGGCCGTTGTTATCAACAAGCACAGGCGTTCCCGGGCAATGCTCCTGCTTGCATTACCCCGTCCCCATCTGCTGCTGGCTCAAAGCATATGTGAGTGTGCACGTGCGAGCGGTTGCTAGTGGGCAACACGGCATTGCCCCACTGCTCTGCTCAAAAGATGCCTCTATACGGCTCCTTGGCAACAAACCCCTATATAAAGCAATCCCGGTGACCTCAGTTGGCACCTATGTGTGTTACTGGCATATCGGCTCCGTTAGGCAACAGCGCTGGTGGCAATTAGCACAGCACAAGTCTCTAGTGCTTTGCTTGAGTCCGTGGTGGCACCTTGCCCTGGGTTTGGTGGCATTGAGGGCTGGAGCCCTGAGCTCCTTCCCAGCTGCTCCCATGAGTGTGGTTTAGGAATAAATTGAAGGAGAAGATGAAATGATGGGTTTGCCCTTGGAGTCCTGTGCAGAGGGACCCTGGGGCAATCAAGCATCTTTGTGAAATGCCACCCCACACTGTGATACTTGAGACTTAATCCAACCTGGCAGCAGGGCTTTGGCCCTGTTCCTATGCCCATTGCCATCCTTTTCTATGCAGTGATCTGAGCAAGAGGGCGAAGAGCATCCCTATAAAGTGCTCAATCACATCAGCGGGTCCTTGCATTGCCAGCAAACCCTGTAACATCTCTCTGCCAAACTGATGTTTGGGTGCTGGATCCATCCATAAGCCCAAGCTTTCAGGGACCAGTTGCATCTTGGCACGGTTGCTTCCTGTTGCATAGGCTCAGGGATGGCAGGGGAATGCGTGAGCTCTTCGAGAAGCCTCCGTGCTCCTGGGAAAAGAGCCAGGTTTGCAGAAGGATGAGCGTGAGAGAGGTTTTTGGGGGTTATTTGAGGAGCAGGGGCTCTTTGCATCAGCTGCAAACATCCCCGTTGGGAAACATCCCCTGCTCCCACCGGCTCAGCACTGCGCTCGCTTTCCTCTTCACTTGCTGGGTGGATTCATGCCAAGAAGGAAATAAGGAAATTGCTCTTCTTTTCTTTGGGGCCTAATTCTGCTCTTGTTTCCAGTGCGGGAAGTGGAAAAGCTTTGCTGAAGTCAGCAACAGGTTTAGGCAGGGGGCATTCTGTGCCCTGGACATGGGGGCTGGCTTATCCCTGCCGGCGGCTGCTGCTGCTGCTGGAAATGGCTAGGGAAAAGGTATTAAAAGGGGATAAAAATCAGATTTAAAGGCACAGGGCTCTGGAGCCTTTTGCGGATGATGCTCATGTCTCAGCATCCTCCTTAGGGGTGATGCCATGAGCATTAATCCCTGATCCAAGCCTAAAACCGCCTCGACAGGGCCAGCTCCCGCTGTCGGTGCCTTTGCATGGAAGCAGAACCTGAGGATGCGCCACGAAGTCCCCGGGGGGATGCGGGGCCGGTTTCGAAGCTTGGCGCTGCCGAAGGGGCCATCCATCACCTTGTTTTTCTGCTGTCAGGGAGCCGCCTCCCTCCTTCCCCGCCCCCCCGTGTCCACACACTGGTGCTTGCGGGGAAGCCAAAGGCTCGGCTGGATTTGCTCATCCCGGGAGGATGCAGCAGGGCGCAGGGTGATTGGGCTCGTCCTGGTTGGGACCATCCTTATCTTTCCGTATCTTGGCAGCAGAGCTGTCCCTGCAAGCTGCAGCGATCCAGAGAGCGGCTCTTGGGGCTCATGTCTGAACAGGGCTGCTGAGGAGACCTCAAAAGCCAATTTTCACTGCAAATAGGTAGTTTCTGTCCAGAAAGACAAGTGGCTTTTGACCTGGGAGAGCACTTGTTCTGGCTGTTGCTTTCCAATAAAAGCTGGAGCAGTTTCTGGCTCTTTGTGGGGGGTGGGAAGGATTCTTGTGCTTAAAGGAATAGAAATATCTGCTCTTTCATGCAGTTTCTCATGGAAAATCATGAGCGCATCTACCTGCTCCTTTCCATACAGAAAGGTGTCAGCAGCAGCTTGCTGCTACAGCCGGCTTAAAAACAGGAGCCGGGGGAATAACTCCTTCCAAATCCCATGTTTGAGTTCTGCTGCTTTTCCCCATTTGCTTCAGCCCACAAAACCCCCAGATTCATTCCTCATTCAGAGCAATTTGGGAAACCAAACCCACACCCCCAGGAGCAGTTTGGTTTCCCAGCATCAGCAGCTCCGGAGTCCTGGATTTGGCTGGCACTGCTTGGGGAGCTGAGGGCAAGGGAGGTGAAGGTCTGGATGATCCCCAGAAGCTTGGCTGCCCTCAACAAACCCTCCTGGATTGCTCTTTAGGGGGTTGAATTGGGGTGTGGGGCTGGGCGATGCTCACCCTGGTGCTCTTTGCTTTCCGAGCCTTAGGAGGGAGGCTGCTCGGCTCTAACCTGTCCCGTTTTCTTCACCAAGGCTATGGAAAATCCCGGAGCCTAAGCAGCATAGATGGCGTGGCAGGATCCACGGTGGGCTTGGCTCCCCTCACGTCCCACTGCAGCTCTCCCTGTCCTCTGCGGCGTCCCTGCTCTCCCGTCCCCTCCATCCTCTAGCGCCGCCCGGATCCCGCTCTGTCGTGTCGTGTCGCTCCGTCCCCCCCCTTCCCCGCTGACACCGGGTCTCCGCGGCGCTGCCCGTGCCCACAGGAGACCGAGCTGGGACATCTCCAGCCCTGAGAAGCGGCTTCTGATCCGATCCAGCCCAGCGCCGCCGCCGTGCTCCCCTGCCTGGTTTGCAGGACGTGTAACGCCTCCGTTGAGCTCGTCTCCTCTCCATGTGTTTGGGACAATCCCTGGCGTAGGTGGGGTTTTCCCTTCTCCCCCCTCCCCTTTATTCCTCCTAAATAAACTGGGCCAACCCATGCGATTCCCTCTGGTGTCAAGCCCTCCTTCCCGTGGGCTGTTTGCACTTGGGTTAAAGGGTGGTAGAGACTCAGGGAGGACGCGTTGGCTCATGCAATTATAGATCATTGTGCTGGAAATGGCTGAGTTCCTATCGTTTTAGGTCTCTTGGCGTTTTAAAAACAGCTTCAGGTTTCTGGGGGCAACAGATGAATAAACCTCGATTCCCTGCCCAGCAGCATCTCCCCTCTGTTCTGTGCCTTTTTCTGCCTAAATCACACTTCCTCCTTCCCTTCTTGTGTCTGCTTCTCTGTCCAACCTCAGGGATGGTTGTGGGGCCGAATGTGGCGTTGACATCCATGAAAAACAGACCACGGAGGTTCTAGGGCCCTGGGCTGGGTGTGGGGAGAAAAAGGAGTTTGGGGTAAAGGTCTGGAAAATAGACATAGATGCTCCCATGAAGGGCTGGGAGGTGGTGGGAAGAGGAATATGGATCCCCAGGAGTGGTTGGAGAAGTGCTACTCCTGTTGAATAGTGGGGAAATGAGAGACTTGCAACAAAACAATGCCTAAATGGATGGGGGGATGAACCCTCTTTTGAGATGGATGTAGGGTGCTATGGAGAGAATCCCCATGGGGATGGGAGTTGAGTTTGAACTAGGTCATCCCCATCCTTGGGAGGATGTGGTTGGAGTGCCCAACTCCCTGTTGTACTGCTGGTTTTTGATCACGTATGTTGGGGTTTGGGATTATTTTGAGTGATATTCCTGAACTGGAACAAAACCTGTGGTTCCCTGAGTTCTGGCGCATTTCATAGATTCCTAGACAGGTTTGGGTTGAAGGGACCTTAAAGCTCCTCCAGCTCCAACCCCTGCCACGGGCAGGGACCCCTTCCACTGGAGCAGCTTGCTCCAAGCCCCTGTGTCCAACCTGGCCTTGAACACTGCCAGGGATGGGGCAGCCACAGCTTCTCTGGGCACCCTGGGCCAGCGCCTCAGCACCCTCACAGGGAAGAGCTTCTGCCTAAGAGCTCATCTCAATCTCCCCTCTGGCAGGTTAAAGCCATTCCCCTTGGCCTGGCCCTACAGGCCCTTGTCCCAAGCCCCTCTCCAGGTTTCCTGCAGCCCCTTTAGGCACTGGAGCTGCTCTCAGGTCTCCCCTTCAGGAGCCTTCTCTTCTCCAGGCTGCCCCAGCCCAGCTCTCTCAGCCTGGCTCCAGAGCAGAGCTGCTCCAGCCCTCGCAGCATCTCCATGGCCTCCTCTGGCCTCGCTCCAGCAGCTCCACGTCCCTCTTGTGCTGCTGCCCCAGAGCTGGATCAGGGCTGCAGAGGGGGTCTCATGAGAGCATTGCAGAGGGGCAGGATCCCCTCCCTGAGCTGCTGCTCACCCTGGGGATCAGCCCAGCACTGTTGGCAATACAATTTCCAGCTCCATCAACCCAATTCTGCCTCTCTGGAGGCATCTGGGTCTTGGGTGGCTGAAAGGAGCTGGCTTGGTGGGTGCAGCCCTGCCCTTGACTGACATCCTCCTGCTTTCTTGGCCTCTTTCCTTACTCTGAGTACATCCAGCTCAGTGGGGCTGGAGCCTGGGGACTTTCAGTCAGAGGATGGGGAGCAAAGCTTAGCTTTGGCTGTGTTTTAGAATAACAAAAGCCCCAAGAGCTTTCTGGGGCTCTCACCCTTCTCTTCCATCACGGCCAACCCAGAGCTGGTGCTCAGGGGAGGCTGCAGTGTGAGGATCCCTTTGGTGGATGACTGCTCCCTGCACCTTGAAGGAGCTGAGCTGCATTTTGACAGACTCAACAGGCAGGATCCCCCTGCTCCTTCCCAGGCTCCCCGTGCCTCAGTTTCCCTCCTTTTAGACAAGGGTGAACACCTGGAGCCTCCTGCAGTAGAACTCCTTGCAGCCACAGTGCAAGAGCTGCTCCACAAGGAGGAAGCGTTAAGTGCTTCATCTGGCTCGGTTTGTTTCCTTCCTACCGAGTTGAAGGAGCTGCCAGGAGGAGCCAGCCACCACATCTCCAAAACCCCCCCCTCCAAGCCCTACACGGGGCCAACAACAAGCACTTGCCTTTGATTTTGCTTTTCTTCTTTCCTCCCTGCCTTCCCCTGCCTCAGCCGTGGGAGCAGAGCAGCCACAGGTGAAAGGAAGCAGAAAAGGGGCAAAACCCCTTGGTGCCATGAGCTGGGTTATGGGGTTTGATGGCAGCAGCTCAGCACCACATAGACCCAGTGCTGCGCTTGGATTCTGTTTGGATTCAGGGAGTAATTAGAATGAGCATCTGTTCTCTGCCCAGGGTATCCTGCGGTGGTTTCTGTGCCGTGGTATTGATTCACCCCTCACCAGCAGCACCCAGGTTGATGATGTGCGTTGGTGTAGCTGCATTCCTTGGATTTCGGTAATTAAAAGGTATTCCCACCTCAAACAGTTGGGCAGCTCTCCCAAAACCCCAGGAACAGGGTGAAGGGGTGAGTACGGTAGCACCGTACTGGTGTTTGTCTGGTGCATCCTGCCCTTGGGAGCTGCTCCTCTCGAAGTGGGAGGAGTTGGAATAGCCCCAGCCCATTGAAGAGGGAAGGTCACCCTGGCTGCTTTCAGTGGTCTCTGAATCATAAATGATTTAACCAAGGTCATGCACTGACTTTGGGGATGAGCCAGGCATGAAAACCCAGTGCTGTTGCCCTGTTTCTTACAGAAGCAGCACATCAAGAGCCTCAGACTTTGGGGCTGGAGTCTCTTGAAAGCAGAGGATTAACCCTAGAGCAGATCCACAGCCACAGATCCCAAGAGATCCCATCCTCTCCTTTCCCAAAGCAGCTCATCCAAACACTGGAGCTGCTTGCTCTGTGTGGAAAAACCTTTGGTGGAAGCCCCAAACCCCTTCCTTCCCCATCAGAGCAATGAGGCTTGAGTGTGAGAGCTGCCATGGAGCCGGTAGGAGGCAATTTTTAGCAGTGGCGTTATGCAACTCGGGAGAAGGGATGACTAATGTGCAAAAAGCTCCTCCAAACCAACCCAGCCCCGAATGGGAGACGGAGGGATTTCAGTGGGAGGCACCAAACTGTTGAGAAACCCATCGCATCTTGTCCCTCTTCCTCCCCGCCGCCTTCTGAGCGAGTGATTTGGGGGATGCAGGAGGGGGAAAGCAGCATGTTGTTATTTTTAGGTGGGGTCTGGGTTGGTTTTGGGGGCGACTTGGCAGGGCTTAATTCCCTCTTGGATAGCACTCTATGAGGAGCTGTAGCGGAACAGAAGAGCAGACCACTAAATATCTCTGGAGCTCAGGGTTTTATCTCAAACAGCGGCCAAAATTGGCTGCCTAGAGAATAGGATAAGAATAGAGCAAGAATATACGATACTTCCCCCGAATATCCTCCCAGCCACTTATCTATGTTTAGGGATCTGGCGAGGAGCACACGTTCCAGCTAAGGGGAAAAGCAGGGAGAGAAAGGAAGGGTGCTTGATTTATGCCCAAGTCCTAAAATGGCATTTAAACCTCCCCTGAAAATCAACTGGTGCGCAGTGACTGTCGGGCAGTGAGCTCACCAGCCTGGAAAAGAGGCTTTCCCATGGGATGGAGGGAGTGTGTTGGGTCTGATCTGCTGTTTTGTTCCCAGTGGGATGCTGTGATTGAGTAGGAACACGCAGATAAAGCATGGTCAATACCATATATACAGCACGGTGCCAGGTTGGATGGGGCTTGGAGCAAGCTGCTCTAGTGAAAGGTGTCCCTGCCCATGGCAGGGGGTTGGAACTGGATGAGCTTTAAGCTCCCTTTCAACTCCAACCAGTCTCATTCTATGATATACACGTGCCCCTTGCCTATGGGGCTGCTGTGTGATGCCCAGCAGCGTGGTACCAGGGGCAGCTTTAGTGCCCTATAGTCTTCTCCCCATCATGGCTGCAGATGTATGTGATCCTCAGCAGCAGGATCAGAGATGCTTCAGTGGGATGATGTTGGTGTTGCTGCCATAATGTTGAGTCCTTGCATCCCTCTGTGTGTGTGTCTGCTGAGCCCAGCAGCATTTTGGATCCAGCCCCTCCAACAACCCAGCCCCAGTGCACAGCGCAGTTGTGCAAGGAGCAACACCAGAGCAGCCTCGTCCTGTGGATTTGGAGGGATGTGGGGACAGTTTCCCCCTTCAGCGGCAGCTTTTCCCTTCTCTCTTCCTCCTGGAAGGCTCGGAGCCCAAGTGCTGTGTGGAGGCTGTGCTGCCATCCCGGGCTACATGCAAATATTAATTGCTATTGGTGCAACAACTGCTCTGTTTCTCGGGAGATGCCTGAAAGAGCTGAGGAAATAGAAAGGCCTGTCAGGCAGCCGGGCGGGAGGTGAAGATGTCAAGAGAGTAATTGCTCTACCCAGAAGCAGCCTGGTTCTGGCTTCCCCAGCACTGCCAGGAAAAATCCTCAGCGCTTATTTGATGACAATAAACCCGAATGCAGAATAAATAGCAACCCCATCCCTTGCCCATGCTGACGAGGAACAGGGAGAGCAGAGGCAGATGCAAAATAAGATGCAGTTGAGCTTATAAATAGGTGCCTCCCAGCTCCCAGTCTCTTACTTAACCTGGAGCAGACGCAGCCACAGATCCCAAGAGATCCCATCCTCTCCTTTCCCCCCACGGGGCTCCCAGAGCAGCTCATCCAAACACTGGAGCTGGTTGCCTGGTGTGGAAAACCATAAGGCCAGGTTGGATGGGGCTTTGTGCCCCAACCTCCACTGGGGATGGGGTTCTTATGCTTTTCCCCCATGGGAAGGTATATGGAGGCTTGGAAAATGTTTTGCTGACTGCTGGGGAGTGGATCATGCTCTTCCCCTCATGTAGGACAGGCTGGGGCAAGGAATATGTCTTGCTGGCCATGGAACATAGAATCCTTTGGCTTTCTGTGGGAAGAGAATCATCCCGATGGCAACACCACGCCAACACAAGGCTTGGGACCAGCTCTTGGCTGGTGAAGAGGATGCCCAAGGTGGCTTTGAAGATGTGCAGGCCCCCAAGGTAGCATCTCTGGTCCTCACAGATGCAGGTGGCCACTGGCTTTTGTTCCACCATCATGACATCCTCCATTGTTATGTGGTCCATGGAGATGGGCATTGTAGGAGATGCAGATGTGGCCTGGGAGGTGTTTGACTCCAACATGTGGGGAGCACGGTGGGATGCTCTGTCCTGTGAGGCACTGCTGGCTCTTCCAACCCCTCCTGTGTCAGTGGTGGAAGGAAAAGGACCTGAAAAGTGTCCTGGGCTGGCCCAGGGAAGCCTTGGAGAGGTGACCATGGGGGCCATCCCTGCAGGAGTGTTTTGGCTTTTGGTGATTCCTCTTTCAGCAGCTCCTGAGCCTCTTGTCTGCAAACAATGTGGGGGGAAAGAAAAAGAAGTCAAACCAGAAGCAAGCGCATTGGCAAAGCAAGAGGAGTTAATGTAGGACCTACCCAAACACTGTGATGGAGCAGCTGGAGGCTGGCAGCCTGTGAATGCAGCGCTTGAGGGTGTTTGGGGAGATGCTTCTCAGGGGAAAGGGGGACTGTGTGAAACCCAGCAGTGTGCCTGCACCTCCAGCTCAGGGAGGGGATCCTGCCCCTCTGCGGTGCTCTCATGAGACCCCCCCTGCAGCCCTGATCCAGCTCTGGGGCAGCAGCACAAGAGGGACGTGGAGCTGCTGGAGCGAGGCCAGAGGAGGCCATGGAGATGCTGCGAGGGCTGGAGCAGCTCTGCTCTGGAGCCAGGCTGAGAGAGCTGGGCTGGGGCAGCCTGGAGAAGAGAAGGCTCCTGAAGGGGAGACCTGAGAGCAGCTCCAGTGCCTAAAGGGGCTGCAGGAAACCTGGAGAGGGGCTTGGGACAAGGGCCTGTAGGGACAGGACAAGGGGAATGGCTTGAACCTGAGGAAGACGCCATACACTGTGAGGATGCTCTCAGGGCTGGAACGTGCCGCTGGAGCTAGGAGCAATAAGCTGCGGCAGGAGGGCGGTTTTCCCGTGGTGGCTTTGTCTGGGGGGCAGTGATTTAACAACGAGGAGAACAGAATCTCTCCGCTGTTGTTATTTATTTTTAGTGGTGCTAATTTCCTCTGGGGCTCGGAAGCTGCTTTCCAAGGCAGGTCCCTGGGGGCTGAGGGCAGCAGGGCTCGAGCTCACGCACAAAATGGCTTTGAACGGGGAGGAGATGGGAGTTAAAAGCCGAGTCGTGTCCCTGGGAGATCAATCGACCTGATGGGGAGTGTTTCGAGCAGGCCACAAGCTCTGCCAAGAGCTTTTAGCTGCTCGGAGAAGTGATTGAACCAGGAGTGGGGAGGTTTTGCAGCAGCCGCTTCGTACGGGTCCCTATGCTGCTGCTGGGGGATGGCGATGGGTCTCCCAAACCAGTCCTTTTGGCAGCTCTATATGTGCGGACCTCTCCTGCAAGCCCTGGGATTGAGGGACTTCAATCCCAAGGGGTTTTTCCTGGATGTGTGGCTTTGCAAAGCCTCTGCATCTGGATGCTGCTCATCCAAGCTGCGCAGTGATGCTCGATAGGTGATGAGACCTCTCTGTTGGGGAAAATGAGGTGCTTTTGGAGCTGTGTTTGGTGTTCAGGGGGGAAAGTTGGGTCAAAGCCCTGCTCAGGAGCTGGGGGGGGGGGGGGTTGCAGCCAAATCCCTGGGTGTAAAGGGCCTAATCAGGTGGATCAGGCACTGTCTCCCTGTCTGATGGCCCCTCGCCTGGAAGCTGGGCCCTGGCACATGGGGAGAGGCAGTGCTGTGACTCAGAGCTCCAATCAGTGGTAATTAATTCAATGATAACGAATGAAAGGGACAAGGAAAAACACTGTGGGATATTAATGCACCAGGCTTGGCTTTGGGACATTTGGCTTGGGAAATTTTTGTCAAGAGCAGCTTTCTGTAGGAGAGGGCTGCAGCAGGGACAACTTCTTTCCTCTGCTCATCATTTTCACCCCCAGAATCAGCCTGGCTCCACGTTGTTTCCCAAGTTTCCATCTCTGGGTCCTTTCTGAGGCTTTGTAAAACATTTTTCCTGATGTACTGAGGGAATAGCAGCATTTTATCCCTCTGGAGAAGACCATTTCACTTTGTAGCTACCCTGGTTTCTTCACCCTGCAATGTTTGGTCCCCTGGAAGCTCATTCTCGCTCTCCCTCTCCTGTTTCTCCATGTCAGCTGATGAAAGCAGTGTCTAATGTGTTTAATCCTTGTGTCTTTAATTGCAGATACCTGCCAAGATGTCCTCTCTTCCAGTTACCCCCAGGGTGAGGTGGTCACCTTCTCCTGAGCTCTGGCTGGATGCAGGCAGCACCTCGGTGAGGGATGCTGGCCCTGAGGGATGCTCTCCCCAAGGGATGCTCTCCCCAAGGGATGCTTTCTCCAAGGCAGAGGGATGCATACCCTGAGGGATGCTGTCCCCAAGGTGGTGGGATGCTGTCCCTAAGGATGAGGGATGCTTTGCCCAAGGGATGCATTCCCCAAGGCCAACGGATGCATTTCCCAAGGCTCTGGGATGCTCCCTCTGAGGCCAAGGGATGCTCTTCCTAAGGCTGAGCTATGCATTCCCCCAGGGATGCTCTCCCGGTGGCCAAGGGGTGCTCTTCCTAAGGCTGAGCTATGCATTCCCCCAGGGATGCTCTCCTGGTGGCCAAGGGATGCATTCCCCAAGGGTGATGCTATCGCCAACGCTGAGGGATGCTCTCCCCAAAGGAGATGCTCTCTCCAAGGACAAGGGATGCATTCTCCAAGGGAGGTGCTCTTCCTGAGGCTGAGGGATGCATTCGCCAAAGGAAATGCTCTCCCCAAGACTAAGGGAAGCTCTCCCCAAGGCCAAGGGATGCTCTCCTCAAGGCCGGGACATGCATGCCCCCAGGGATGCTCTCCCAGAGGAGCTTTCCTTGCCCACCACAGAAGCCCAAAGCTCCAGCCACCAGCTCTGTGGCCGGGGCAGGGGGTTGGCAGCCGGGTCCCCCCAAGAGGTGCTGCAGAGCTGTGGGGCCAGGTTGGGGTCCTGGGGGTGGCCCCGCTCCCCTGCCTGCTGCCAGCCCTGCCACGTACACGCTGCCCATGTCCCCAGTGCACCCCCGGGCTGCCCCCTGCCCCTTGCCCATTGCTTTTGGATGCACCTCGCTCCTCCGGCTCCGGAGCCTCACCGGGACATCACCATCCACGCTCTGACCCCTCCATCGTCACACAGCCGCTGGGGACCCTTCTCTGGGGCTTCAAAGGCTCCATTTGAGGTGCCATGAGCAGGTGGCTGCCCCATCAACCCCTCCCATGGGTGCTCACCCCAGGGCGCAGACCCCAGAGGATGATGGGGACGAGTGGGTCGGTTGGGCGCAGGGATGGGGAAGGGGATGGGGATGGGAAGCGATCAGTGGCTGAGGTGGGGTGAACCCGGCTGGCCTGGAAGGGTCAGTGTCTTTCTAATGCTGTTACATATCTCTGTGATCAAGGCAATACTACTCCCGTTTCTGTCTGTCCTGTTCGCATGCCTCTACCTGTCCAACCGTACTAGAGTTCAAATAAAGACATCCGTGAGCTGAGTCAGCTCCTGCACCCCTCCTGCCGATGTGTTTCCTCACCATCAGCATCCTCTGTGCCCACAAAGCCCTGTCCCAACCCTGGGATGTCCCTGGCAGTGGGAATGGTGATTGCGTTGCCTGGATGTTGTGGCCAAGCTCCTCACTTTATTGCACATCTTGGAGCAGAGCCCACTGGAAAGCCCACAGCAGACTGGTTTCACCATCCACGCAATATCCATTTGTTGAAGGAGAGGCTCTGCAGAGCTGACAAATGCATTGGCTCTCCCCGCTCTGACTATCAAAGATGAAATAATCAGCATTATGGCTGCAGCGGTGCCATCCTTAGGGTTCAGAGTGAACAGCGCATTGAGGTGAATGGGCTGGTCCTCCTTGAGCTGGCTGGGTCTGGCCGCAGAGCCAAGCAGATGGCACTAAGCTGATCCATGGGTTAATATTTCACCCCAGTTTGGGGCTGGGATGCTCCTGGTGTCATCTTTTGACCAGCTCTGAGAGGCACAGCGTGAGCCCCAGAGAGCCAAGAAGACCTGGAACAACTCCAGCACTTCAAACCACTGCTGCAGTGAGTTGGAGGGACCTCAGCTGACACGTCCAGGGTGGAGATTTTGGGGCTTAACCTGTTGACAACAACGAGGGCACAAGGTCTCTTATTTGAGATCAGGAGAGGTTGGGATGGTTAAAACCAGGCGAGGGAACTGAGAAGCTGCCAGGGAACTGCAAAGAAAGCAGTCACAAATGTGAGTCAAAAATGTCAGTGGCTGGGGGCCAAAGAGCAATTAAAGCAAGAGGCCGGGAGCGAGATGCTCTGCTTCCCACTGTGGCTGCAGAGAGCCCTCGTGACAGTCCCGTGGTGCTTCTCTGACGTGGCTGTGGTCATGGATGTACCCTTGGATCCTGGCTGACCAGGGATGCTCGGTCAAGTGCTGCTGAACACCTGCATCCTCCCAGGGGCAGGCTCATGCAGCATTTGGGGCCTGTGGGTGCTTGGAGCGTCTTGGGGGTGCTCAGGACCTGCCAGGCTGCATGAGGGGGGACCTCAAGGGAACCAAAAGTTCTTTGGGAACTTTTAGCGACAAGGTGGTTGGTACAGAGCCGGATGGAGATGTCTCCTTTAGCAGGACAAGGTCCCTTCTCTATCCTGGACACAGCCTCTTCCCATCCCTGTTTTGTACCACATCGGTTCCCCACTGACCGCTGGACCAAAACTGATCAAGAGGAAGAAACTGGTGGCTCAGAGACCCCAGGGATCCCCCAGCTTTCCATGGTGCCCTTCTCCTTCCTCCTCCCTCTTTGCCTGTTGGCTTGCTGAGGGAGTTAAGTGCCTTTACACCCAACCTTGGGGCAATGGGATCAGAGTGTACAGCCACAGCCCAGATGCGGGGCAGGAGGGGGAGTGTGAAGTGCTACCAAGCCTTTCTGAAGCTGCACGAAGGTGGACGTGAGCCTTCACCCCACAACGCTGCGGTGGGGGTTGAGTGCAGAAGAAGGGTGAAGCTCCCATCCCAACCCCCCTCAGGTGGTGCAGAGCTTCCTTAGCTCTCGCTCTGGATGCTCCGTCACTGGGCTGGGGCTGTGCATTGGGCAAAGCCAAGGGCATCCCAACTTCCTGATGGACCATGGAGACACAGGAGGGTTGTGGTGAGTGTGGGGATGGAGATGGGAGAGACCAGACCCATAGGATGGGGGGAAAACCCACTTGGGGAAGCCCCTGGACCAGGCATGGAAGAACAAGGAGGGAGCAGAAAGCCCAAAGGGGAGCAGAAAGGTCAGTCTCTTGATGCTTTTGCTGTTCCCATGAGGGCCTCAAACCAGATTTGGACCCAGCCATCCAGCTCCCCAGTGGACAGTGGGATGCTCCTGGTGTTCCCCATATCCCCAGCTCCAGCAACCCAGCCTGGGGCTCATGAGGACCCAAATGCAAACCATGAGGCTGCTCATTTGGAGCCTCATGGTTTGAATTCAGGTGCTTTTGGCGTGTGTTTCTTGGCTCTCCATCCCTCTTGGTATAAATCCAGCACCAGCCAAGCAGGAGAATCGGGATGAGGGATGGGGACAGAGCCTGGCACCAGCCCCTTTCTTTTCCCAGATAAAAATCACCTTTTCCTCCATTTCCAGGAGCATTTTTGACTCTTTCCTTTGATTCTTGAAGCCAAGCAAAGACCAAGCAGGGATGGAGGCACACACAGCACCCGGGGACATGGAGCAGATAGGGAACATGGGCAGAAGGACAGGGGGACGGGGGCAGGATTGCTGGGATTAGCCATTAGGTGCACTTAAAGGAATTTTAATCAGGGAAAGATGGTGCTGTCAATAAAAACAAGCGAGAGGCTCCGTGCTGAGGCTGTCACTGGAATCCGGGAAGTACATCCCAGAATGACAGATAGGAGGTGATGAGCACACGGGTTTTAATCTAGGAAAGTAGCTGCTGGGAGGGGATGGGACATGGCTGGGCAACAGCTCCTGGGGTTGCATCCATGCCAGAGATAACAAAAGGGCTGGATCTTGGCTGGGAGAGGGGCCTTCCATCCGGAGCCAGGCCACCCTTTGAGGTGCTGTCTGCAGGGGAGGTGATAGGGAAAGGTATGGAGGGTTTGGTCATGCATTGGGATGTTGGCATCTCTGCAGGTAGCTCTCAGGAACTGATCTGTGCCTCAGTTTCCCCTTTCATAGACTCCCAGCCTGGTTTGGGTTGAAGGGACCTTAAAGCTCCTCCAGCTCCAACCCCTGCCACGGGCAGGGACCCCTTCCACTGGAGCAGCTTGCTCCAAGCCCCTGTGTCCAACCTGGCCTTGAACACTGCCAGGGATGGGGCAGCCACAGCTTCTCTGGGCACCCTGGGCCAGCGCCTCAGCACCCTCCCAGGGAAGAGCTTCTGCCTAAGAGCTCAGCTCAGTCTCCCCTCGGGCAGTGAAGAGGCTCCATCAGATCATCATCCATCAGATCATCATCCATCAGATCTCATCCATCAGAGACCAGCAGATTCGCTGGGTGGGGTATACAGAGAGCGGCTGCTTATGGGGTGCTTTGAAGGCAGCCACAGGCTGAGGGATGAGCCCAGGATAAGGGCAGCAGGAACTGAGCATCCCACCATGAGCAGATACTTACTTAGGAAGGGGGAAGGCTCCCATGGAGCCAGCTCATCCTTCCTATTGAATACCTGTGGAAAGATCAGGAGATGGCTTCCCTGCCCTAATCCCAGCTCTTAATTGAGGGTACCTGTGCTTGTCACTGCCTGGCGGAGCCTGTGGCCTGCAGGACATGGAGCTGGGAGCGCTGGAGACATAATAAACCCAGCCTGGAGCAGCCTGCGAAGCTATCCAAGTTGATATCACTGGTCATGCCCTTGGAGCAAGGATAGTGAAGGTAAGAGAAGCGATGCAAGGGGCTTTTTTGTTCTGTTCGGGATCAGTGGGACCCTATGGAGCTTTATTTCCCCCATCCCCATTTTGACTGCATCACCTCACTCCAAACCAACTGGAACCAGTTTGCTGCTGGGAAGAGGGGCTCAGGGTTTCTTCCAGGAGGCAGCTCAGTGCCCGTTGACCTCAGTGTGGAGATTTACAGCCACTGGACTCAGCAGTGGTCCCTGGCTGCTGCATCCCTGCGTGTCCCTTTCCCATAAGTGACGCTTGAGGCTCTTAATTTAATAGGGCTGGCACTGAGGGTTTTGGCGGGGAGGGATGGGGATGGTGGTGTTGAACGTGTCCAGTTCCCACTCTTTTAAGGTAAATGAGGAACTGTAATAAATAACTCAAGCCCAGAATGATGTTTCTTTACCGTCAAGGAATGAATGAGACTCGCAGCCCATTTTTGGCTGGGCCACATGAACCTTGCAGGGATTTATTTTGCTGTTCTGGCTTTATAGAGCCAACGGCCTTAATCCCACCACTGCTGGAGGAAGCTCTTAGAACTCACAGAAAGTGACCTAAAAATGTTCTTTTCTTCCCCCATCCCTACTTTGTACTCTTGTAACATGTATTGAGAAAGCCAGATAAGCAAGAGAGAGCCTTAGGAGGGGATGGGGGGGGGTGCTGGGGATGGCTGAGCCCTCAAATGGGTTTTACTGGGGAAATGGCTTTCCCACTTTGGGCAGGGCAGGGGGGAGTTTTCCCCTGCAAACCCCCATTTATCACCCGCCCTAAGTGCTCTGTCTGCTGGGGATGCCGCTTCTCCTGCTTCTCCAGTTCCTGGTGGAAGCAAAGGTTTAGAGCAGCATCCTGGGAATGCTGCCTGTTCCCAGCAGCTGGGCCAAAAGCAAAGGTGTAAATTCAGAGGTTCTCCATAAAAACCAACCCCAACCCTCCAGCCACTCGCTGCGTGGGATGAGGCTCCACAAAGCCACTGGGATGGGGGCTCATCTCCCTCCCCTGAGCTTTCGAAAGCCTTTTAATGGGGGTAGGAGAGCTTCTGTGACGGGTGCAGCGGGCTTGCTTTGGAGGTGAAAGGCAATGCCTGTCCCTCAGCATGGCTGGGGGAGCTGGGAGGCGTGGATTGACTCCCAGCTTGCACACAGGTCCTAAGCAAGCAGGCTTGTGCCCCACTTTCCCCATCTGGGTGCTCCTTCCAGGGGCAGGATGTGCTGCTGCGAGAAAGCCTCTATCATATAAAGGAGGTCTTGGTGTCTTCTACAAAAGGAAGCTCCTGGAGTCAGCTGAGGACAGTCCTGGCTAACGCGGGGAGGAGACCAGCATCTCGCTTGCCTATTACGGCCCCAGTCCCGCTGGGCTGACACAGGGCTGCGAGCACAGCGAGGGCGCTGGCAGCGATCACAGCCCTCACGGCCCGGCCCGGAGTCACCATGTGCTGGCCCTCCCCATCCTCTTCTCAAAGAGTAAGAAGGGAAAGCACGGAGCCAGGTCACAGCTCACCAATGGGCAGCCAAAATCACCCCTTCCCCAGCTGGTCCCCAGACCCCTCGCTGGGGACAGCTGCCTCCTTCCCCCAGCCTGCATTGGTGCTATGTGTTGAGCTTGGCGTGCCAATGCACACACCCGCTGCTTGGGGACCACAAACCCCTTGTTTTCCTGCTTTTACACCTGGAAAAGGACATCTTATAGAGGTGAAACAAAGCCCCAAGGACCCATGTGGTGCACAGCTCCAAGTGCTCCTTCTCCTCCATCCCTGGAGTGCGGGATGGTCTCTTCCCCACCGCACCGGTGCTCCTTATGGCGTGATGAAGGTTGAGACCCCGCCATTCCCTCCCCATGCCTGTTTTTTTTAGCTGATTCATGGAATTTCTGCTCTGGCAGCACCATGTTGCTTGAAGCTGTTTATGTGAGTTCAGGAGGCGACAGGAAGCTATTTTTAGCTCGCTGGGGAGCGGAGCAGGATTAAAATGCAGTCAGTGTTACAGACGCTGGGGCTGAATCAGTATTCCTGCACAGGCGTCTCCGTGCCAGCGTTTTCCGTTGAGTGTCTGAAAAGCCCAAGTTTCCATGGAGACCCAGCTCCAGGCAACCCGTTTCCCTTGCAAAAGGAGAAAGCAAAAAGCAGCAGGTAGGGAGCAGGCAAAGGGATGGCCAAACTCTGGCTGCAGGAGGAGGATGGTGGCTCTAAATCCCAGTCCTTTCTCACCCAGGATGCAGGCGCGGGAGCAGGGATGTGGGTATCAGGTCGTGAAATGCTGTTCAGAGGTGGTGGCTCTGTTGGCATCCCCCCCTTGGTGGGATTTTGGGGGTTGGATGTGCTTTCTGGGTGGAAGGTTTGCTAAGCTGGTGGTGCAGGGTGGCAGGGGGTCTTGGCCCTGCTGTGAGGCAAAGGAGCAGTGTGGTGCTGGGGAGGAGACGGGTTTGGGTTTGCTCTCCTGGAATGGTGGGAGCAGGAATTTACCCCTTATCTCCATCAGCAGATCCTCATACTCAGGTTGGGACCGTGTCCTTTTCCGCCTGGAGGCACCTCTGAGGGGCTTTGCCAGGGGCAGGTGGTCTCTGGTCCACAATGTGGGAGCAGAAATGCTCTAAGAGGATGTGAGGATTGAGATGATTGCTTAGGATCACTCTGCAGAACCGTCCTGCCTTGGTTTGCCCATTGCTGCATTGGCCACGAGAGTCTCCATGGGGAGGAGACTGAACCATTGCTGTTCTCCTTTATCTTCTAGCTTGGCAAATCTCCCCTTTCCCACCTCCCGCTGCATCCATCTTGGAAATGTATAGGATTTCTCCTGCTTGTCCCCAGCACTGTTGCATGTTGAACCCATGGAGCTGGTCTCTGCTATATTGTCTTCAGAAGTGATGCGTTGCTTTGGGCATGAGTTTTCCAAGCAAGCCTCATCCTTGAACACGTTTAGATCCAAGCTGGAGCCTCCATTTCTTCCCAGTTGCTTTCCCTTTACTACGATGGGACTTCCACGAGGTGATCCAGCATGTAGAAACCTAGAAAATCCAGCCTGGGACTGCTTGTAGGTGCTGCAATGGAGGCTGAAATGAAGCAGTTAATCATGATATAAAGCACGAAGCAAGGGCCAGGTCTTGGATTTGGCCAGCCCATCACTGCATCGGTGCGTGGGGCTGATGGATCTGCAAGAGCAGATCTATGGGTGATGTGTAACATGGTGCAGCTGGGTTGGGATGGATCATCTCTGGAGGGATGAGCTGCTTCCGGGAGCAGAAGGGCTCCCCACATCCAGAGCTCCTGGTGAGATCCCATCCTGCAGGAGGATCTGGTTGGCTTCACAGAGAGATGGAGCAGAGATTTCACCAGGCCATAGACAGACCCGAGCCACCAAACCCCTGCTGCAATGGGGTACATTGAGGCCATGTCCTCTGCAACGTGGTTTGGCACTTGGATCTTTCAAACCAGAACAAATCTACTCAGTTTTCAAAGCTCAGTTTGTGCTTTTCTCATCCTTCACCTGGGGACGAAAAATGAAATCCCATCTGCAGCAAAGCTGCTTCAGGTTCTCAAAGGTGTTTTCATTACAAGGGAAATGGATGTTTCGAGCCCCATGTCCTCTGAGCAAGCTCCAAGCTGAGAAATGGTTCCAACCAAAATGCTCTTCACTGCAGCATTTTTCAGCCTGATTGATTCAGATTTTTGCCCAAGCAGTGAAAAGGCTTCTTTTGATCTAAAAACTGTTGGCATTGGCTTTCTCTAATTGAAACCCATTTCTGCTTTCATCAATAGTTGTTCTCCCATCTCTAGCCTGCACTCAGCATGACTGAAACAGCTCCTGTCCAA
Source organism: Psittacula echo (assembly GCF_963264785.1). Taxonomy (NCBI): domain Eukaryota; kingdom Metazoa; phylum Chordata; class Aves; order Psittaciformes; family Psittacidae; genus Psittacula; species Psittacula echo. The sequence goes on from NC_137758.1 coordinate 5,848,405, forward strand.
CGGGTGATTCCAGGATTAGGAACAGGCGACACGATGAGCTTTTATCTCTGTTCATGGTGAATTTAGACAGACTTGTTCCTGTTCAGGCTGTGCTCAAAAATTGTCTGTTTTCCTTGTTCTGGGGAATAAAAGAGGGAGAAAAGTCATATTTTGGCCCAGCTTCCTGGTTTTGTGTCATCTTGGAAATGGTGCCTTTCCCCACGGTGTCAAGGGGGTGCTACTAGAAGGACTTTGGTGTCTTAGGTTCCTGGTTGAGCTCTTGGATCTTAGCTTGGGCCAATGTTTGGCGTGGGTTAGTAGAGGGCTGGCACTTGTTGTATGGCAGGAGCTTCCCAAGGAGTCCTCCATGTCCCTGGGCTTGGGGACCCTGTGCTGGGGCCATGCTCTTGTCGCTGCCAGATGCTCAGTGGTAAAAAAAGGGCATTTTCTGTTTGGATCTCAGAGGCTGCATGAAACAAATCACCTCCTGTCACTGCTGGTCACCTGGGCTGCTCCATCACGGGCCCTTTGTGCTCTCCCAGGTGAGCAAGGCTTCATCTTTGCTTTCTGCTCAAGGAAAGTTCAATTTGTGGGACAGCCTGGAGCAAAAAGAGCCCAAAACAAACCCAAAACCCCAACCAAATTGTAGCACTCCAGGTATCTACTGCCTTGATGTTTGCGACCTAGCTCAGTTCTCCTCAGGACTCCTCTGGGGAGAGGATGGATGACTTGTGCAGCTTCATCCCCAGCACCAATGGGAAGCAGGGATGGTCAGGCAGAGATGAGCACTGTATGGAGTGAGGAGATGTGTTATAAACCTGTTGCATTTAAGCCTTGATGGGGAAATATCACCCTATTTGCACCAGAGCATCATGTCCTCGCTTGTGCATGGAGACTGCAGGAGGTTTGGCCAAGGGGAAGAAGGGAGAAGCCTGAAGAGCAGCCTGCAGTAAGGGTGCTCTGGTTGCTTCCAGCTGGAGTAAACACCATTTCCATCCAGACTGCAAGCTAAGGGAAGGTCAACGGTGTCCAAACAGCTTTGCCAGGCTGTGGCGGCACCTCGCAGGGTCAGCATCCCTTTTGAATGTGTTCCCTTGGTCTCTCTCTGTGGAACCCCCACACTCCAGCCTCTGCTTTGCATTTATAGCTGCCATTGGCAGCTCTGTTTGTTATTTTCTGCTGTTCATGTCAAGAAAATAAAGCAGCAGCTGACACCATCTCCCTGTTTGTGGAAGGAAACTATTTAGGGACATAACTAGTGGGTTTTGGAGAACTCACCATACCGGGAGAGCCGTGGTTCCTTCCAGCCTTGCATCTGCCCAGCTCCCTGCCAGCCAGCTCTGCTTAACAGGATGCTTTCAATGAGATGTTAATGACTGCAAAATAAACACCACGGAGCGATTTCGGAGCAGAATAATTGGGAATCAGCTGGAGCTGGAGCCTCTTTGTGCTTCCCAAGTGCTTGTCCCTCTCGGAGAAGGACGTCACGTTCCCATCACTGGTTTAAACATGTCCTTGGTGCTGACTGGGGTGTTGAAAGCCAGTGTAAGCTGATGAGCTTGGCAGGGCTGGGTTTAGGGGGGAGAAATGGCCTTTTAAGAGGCTGGGGCTGAACTGAAACAACCCCTTCAGAGCAACACTTTGGAAGCGATTAGGGAGAAGCTGGGAGAGATGCAGGTTCTCCTCTTTGGTCTGGATTCTGGCTGTGATGGGAGAGAAATGTGTTGGCTCTGCACAGCATAATGAGTGCTCCTGTACCCCAGGAAATGATGGGTAGAAGTTGGGGGTGAATGGAAAGGAGCCCCTCTGTGCCCCCATCCTCTGCTGAAACCCCATCAGGAGGGACTGTAGGCTAAATGTACATGGTTGTGGAGGTGCTGCTCCGCTCTCAGCATCCACTGCTCCTCACTTGCAATTCATGGGCTTTTTGCTTCTAAATTTAGCCCTTTTGGGGCAGGATGGGTATTGAGAAAGGTTGATGGGGGGAGAAGGAGGGGAAGCAGTTCTCTCTCCAGGTCTATTGTCTAATCAAAGGGAGCCCGACTTGAAAGGCTTCACAGTGCAGAGCTGACAGGGAACATGCATCATTAAAGATGTTCAAGTGCCTCCGTTCCCCAGCACCTCTTTGAAATCGCTGCTGCCTGCCCGGCCTCGGGGGGAGCCGCCTTGTGCCGCTGCCGCGTCCCCTTCCCAGGTACCACAGCAGGGACCCGGCTCCTGTGAAAAGCAATTTGAATGCAGGAGCTCTCCAGGCTGCAGGCATCTCCCCGTCCCGAAATGCAGCACCAGGACTTGTCTTGTTCGCACGTTCGCCCCTCTCCCCATTTCCCTCTGGACTTACACTGGTACCAGCAAACGATCTGGGGATAAACCAGCCTGCTTTGGTCTCAGGGATGCTTTTTTTCTCTCTCATATAAGAAAACAGGTTTGTCCTACAACAACCGTTCCCAGAAAGCCAGCAGGAGGGAGGTGATGCACATGTCGGGGGTCAGCTCTTAAAGCTGCTTATTTGGGTCAGGAGCCGCTTCTCTACCCTCTGATTGGGGCATTATGGGGCCAGGATGCTCTGCCAAAGGATCTGCGGGTGGCTGGGAAGGAAGAGCTGTGGATGCGGAGGTTGGGAGGGAGCCGCAGGGGCTGTGGGTGCTCTCGGGCACTCGGAGAAGCGCGTTGAGCCCACACTGAGGATGCTGCTCCTGGCAAATCGATGCTAATCCCGTTGTCTCTGCTGCAGAGACGGCACCGCCCCGGCAGGCTGAGGCGGGGGCAGGCGGAGGCACACGAGCCTGTAGATCAGGATGGTTCCTGCGTCTCCGGAGCACTTTGGGTCCCTCACTGCTGCTAAAATGAGGTGCAAAGGGGGATCCCCAGCTTCCACAGTGGGCAGGGAGCTGCCTGTGCTGTTGAAGGCAAGTCTTTCATGTGCACAGTCCATGCCCATCCTTCTCAAAGCCTCACCAGGAGGAAGGAAGAAAGAGAAGTTTCTTAGTGAGCCCCATCCCTCTTGCTCCTGGCTCTTCCCAGATTTCCTTGCTGCTTTCCCTCTCTGGTTTTGCAGCTGCAGGACAAACCCATCCCCTCAGCAGGAACCCGCACCTCATCCCACCTCAACACCCCATTGCTGACGGCATTTCCATGGAATCAGCATCTTCCGAGATGCAAGAAGAAGCATTTTCTGGGTTTCTCCCCCATATTTCCCCTGTGGAGGATGCAGGTGGGTGGGTTTTGCCTGCTCTGATTGGAATTTGGATCAGTGTGTCCTGCCTGGCTATCGGCCCTGTGAATGCCCACCCTGAGCTGCTGCTTTGTGCTGATATGACACCGAGTGGCTCCCCAAGACCTCAGCCCCGGTGGGATCATGCACTCAGGAGGTCTAATGGGGGAGAAAACTGCTGGGAGAGATGGGAATAACAATTGGCATGAGCCTATGGCTCTGGGGCAGGTTCATGGATGCAGGTGGGAGAGAAGCAAATCGCCAGCCACGGCTTCTGCCACCCGAGTTTTAAGCCTGGGGCTTAACTCCCAGCCTCAGCTTTGCTATCCCACATCCCGGCTGTTGACGTGCTCTGCCGCTTCCCAAAGGCTGCTTTGTCTTTTTCTTTGGCTGATGCTTCTCTTTGTGGCTGGAGGAGACCATTGTGCTCCCTAACTTTGACTTCCTGCATTAGACGGGCCATAAAGTGCTGCGTGGTGCTAAGCCTTGCTATTAGCATTCATTGCTGCGGAGGGCACAGGCACGGCAAGCGCGGCTCCATGGGAGGGGGGAGCTTTTTAAAGCCATCACCTACGGCCATGCAACCTGTTATGAAAACTCTCTGCATAACCAGAACGGATTTGTTATGTGCGACAGGGGATGGGGGTAATTACAGGAAAATCACCATCTCTTGACTGATAAGAGCCTGATGGGCTTGTTCTGGGAATTAGGGGGTCAGCGCAGTTGTTGTGGGTGGTTTCCCCTCCTCTCAGGGTGGGTTGGCAATCCAAGGTGCTGTGATTGCTTCCACAATGCCTGCCCAGCCCGGGGCTGGCTGCCTGGCTCTCCTCAGGGGCACGGGGAGCCGTGCTGGGTTAATGCCTGGCTAGGGAACAGCAGTGCGGAACACTTGATCATACCTTTGCCTGATCGTTGTGCATTCACCACCGGGCTCTGGGGAGGGTTTCAGCTCAGCTCTGCCTCCTTTGCCCCTGCTGACCAGCGTGGCCAAGAGGGATTTAGCCTGGTACAGCACAGAAGCCACAGTCCCTTTGGTCTTTATCTCTGCCTTCTGCTCAGCAGATTCCCTGTACCCCATCCCACCCCTCTCCTACCCACCCCAGCCCCATTCTCTTGGTCAGGACATCCCCTGCCCCATAGTCCTTGGGGCACAGCACCTCTGGGTGACCGTGCCACCACCTTTAACTATGCCAATACCTGCCCTTGGCCAACCCAACCACCCAAGGTGAAGATTTCAAGAGCTTCTGCAAGACCAAACTGATTTGCAAAGAGGTTTTGCTGCATTTAGGTATGGCTTTTTCCTCCCTCCTGCATAGAGAAGCTTGGGGAGCAGAAAGAACAAAAGGGCCTGAGGAGCCTTTGGGGCTGAATCTAGGCTCTGGGCAATGTGGGGTCCTCACCTGCTGCTGGAGAAGGGCAAGGGAAGGATGGGAGACCAGGCTGACCTCATGGAGGCATCCACAGACTGGCTTCCCTCCTTTCTGACTTGGTACAAATGAAGCCATCTGCCCCCACTAAAGGGTGAATTACCTCAGCTGCTGCCTGTGTCCCTGTGGGGACAGTGGCCAGAGGAGCAGCGGGAGAGGGTGAACGCTGCAGGGCTGCACCCTTGATCTTGGATTTGGGTGAATGACACCCATGGAAGCGGGTGGCATCTCCCCTCCTGCATCGCAGGGATCAGCCCCAGGCAAACGGGAGCTGGTCACCTGGGAAGGTCACAGCCCGGCTCTGCTGGCCCTGGGGGAGGGTTAGGGACTGGTCTCTAATCCATCCAATCAAGCTGAGCATGGTGTGACCTTCCTTGGCGCGTGTCCTTGGGAGTCCTTTTCCGGACGGCAGCGCCTGGTTGAGTGTGAGAGCTCTGACAGTGATGCTGCAGCTTGGAGGATGGGAGGGATGCAGGGGCCAGGATGGAGGCTCTGGAGCTGCCATGGGGAACAGCAACCCAGGGAGGGCTGAAGCAGGACCTGGATTAGCTCAAGGTGGGATTTAGCTTGATTTCTGCCTCTGTCAGTGGTGCCTGCAGAGAGGGGAGATGTGCACTGCTCTGGTGGCTGAGGGAGGAACATCCCCCCATGGAGTTTAGCTTGGAAAGACCTTCCTGGTCCTCCAGGGATGGCTTCAGAGAAGCCTGCCCTAGGAGAGCACCTCCAGTCGAGGTGGGGGAGATTGTGTTCCCTTCGGGCAACGTAGGGCCAGTCTCAAACCCTGCTGTGGGGTCCCAGCCGGGTACCCTCATTGTGGGCTGCATCCTCTGGAAGGATCCCAGATCCACCCTGTGCTGAAACACAGATGCAGGAGTTGATGGAGCATCTCCAGGGCTGAATGTGCAACAGGGCTTTCAAAGGACCTCGGCCGAGAAGCTTCATTTACAGCTCATGCAGCTTAGTTCGCTGGGAATGCACCAAGCGTGGTGCTTATTGCAGAGCGATGGTTACCAGCAGCCTCTACCTTGGGATCATTGGGATCACCAGGGAAGTTACTGGGGAGGGTCTTCAAGCTTTCTGGAGGGATTTGGAGCAAAACGGAAGCTCTCAGTGTCCTCAGCCCCTGGGATGTGTTTGCTCCTGTGTGTGTGGATCCTGCCTCATGGGATGCTTGGGAAGACCCTGGTAGCTGAATCTCATCAGTGATAGCCTGGGGCTGCTCAGCCTGGATGGCGCAGATGCAGGTTAAAATCCTGCCCTGGGGCTGAGGGAGCTCCCTGGGAGACGGGACCTCTGCAGGGATCCAGTCTCTCCCTGGGATCCCCATTTCCTGCTTTCCTCAGTGCTCTTGTCTGTATTTTCTGAGGGAAGGCACGGATGGGAACGCCACAGAGAAGGAACAAGGAGCATTTCTCCCTTTCCTGTTCAAGCCTGCAGACAATCCTGCTGCTTCCCACTCCGGCCACCCAAAGGAGCCAGGCAAAATCCCCACAGCCACATTCCTTAGGGAATGCCCAAACCAAAGCAGTCGGGATCTGCTGCAGGGGGAGCTGGGATGGAGCTGGGAGATAAGGGACACATGGTGAGGGTGAGGGGCAGAGCCTGAAGGGCAGGGAAGATGAATGAGCCCAAGATGAATGACGGTGGCATCCCAAGGGCATCAGTGGGAAGAGGATGGAGAAGGAGACGGTGGTGGAGAGGAAAGGGTTCGTGTGTGCGTGCACATGGACACACGGCCCTTCCCCTAAGGAGCACAGCCTCTTCCATCTGCAGGGTCTGTGCGTGGCTCATGGCCAGGAGGCACCAGGGGCCTTGTTACCTGCAGGAATGGGTGAATATCCACACGTGTCAGACAGGGGGAACTGAGGATGTGAAGCAGGGACCTGGTTTGGCCCAGCATGGAAGGTAAATTGGGGTTTGGGCTATGGGTGGCCCTGCTGTTTGCTCGCAGCAAGCTGGGTGCAGCAGGGATGTGCCTTTGCTTTTAAGCAGGCTGGCCTAAAGCATCAGCACTGTGAGCACATCCCACCCTGACCATGCAAGTTGAATCTAATTTAAGACTCCAGAGGGGCCAAAAGCTCCATTGGGTGCCTGGGCAGGGCTACAGATGGGAATATTCCACCCTGGTTGCTCTTGGCTGGTGATGAGCAGCATAATAATGGTAAGAGGGATGGACCCTGATGTGCTTTGCCCCCAGCTGCTATTCTCAGCTGTGGCTGCTCTTTTTTGGGCTGGTTTTTGTCCTCAGCCAGTCAGGCACCCATCAACCAGACAGGAGAGATGAAAATGAGCTCTCGTCCTCTGCGGAGGAGAAGATCAGGGAGAGACAATGGAAGAAAAGTGAGGGAAATGAAGCAGAAATAGCTCCTGGGGTCATTTAAAAATATCCCCATGCCTCCTTTAAATACATCTTTAGTCAGGATTCATGGTCTCTGCTTGAGGGAGCTCCAGGCACCAAATGTGCAGAGTGGTTCTTGATAAAGACCCACGGCATCTAGCACAGCTTAGAGGGAAAGGAGGCTTGTGGGATGGAGATGAGGTTCCTCTCAACCCCCCTCCTGTGCCCATCAGCTGCACTCACACTGCATGAAACCAGATGTTGAGCCTTTTGGGTCTCTCAACCAAGGTTCTTTTCCATCAACAGGCCAAATCCAGGCTCCTGCTGATGGAGCAGGGCTGGCAATGCAACCCTCTGAGAGCCCATGGGCTCTCACCAGCCTGCGTGCAGCAGCTCTGAGCTGCCTCCACCCTGTCCAGATGGTTTTCCATTCTGGAGAGCCCAGCTTGGGTCCTTGTCCCCATGAAGGCTGGGAGCCAACAAGGAGGTGCTGGACTGGGCCCAGCTCTTCTGGAAGTGAAGTGCTCATGGACCAGAGGGATAGAAAGGCACGGAATTCCATCTGTAACACGGTGCCCATGAGGGGACATGAGTGGCAGGTTTGGTTCCACAGGAGGAAGAGCATGAAGCCACCACAGTGATGCTGCTCTGTGTGTGAAGGAGCCAGGAGCAGCTCTATGTCCCTCACACCAGCTGGTCCATTGGCATTGAGATCCCAAAGTGTTTTGCAGCTCCCAGTCCTTTAGAAGCACGAAGATCCCCTTGTTCCTAGGAGCTAAAGACCCCTCTGGAGAGCAGCCCTCATTGCTCAGCTCCCAGCTCTGCCCCAGGAGCCTCATGATCAGCCAGAGCCCATGAATTATTCACCACTCCTTGGTGTGGAGCATCCCGTTACACTGAGGACAAGGGTCTCCTTGAGCATCAAAGCCTTACCCAGGGCTGTCAGTGGGAAACCTAAGACCTCGAGGGAGTTCAGCTCGCACGTTCCTTCCTCTGGTCCAGCAGTGCTCTGATGGCAAAGTCAGGCGGGTTTTGACTTTGGAGCCCTGAATGAAGGTTGATGGGTGTCTCCTTACAGACCTGTGGGCTTTATTGATTGTCTCCTGCCTGAGTTTCCACCCTGTCCAGGTTGTAACTGCTCCCCTCGAGGTGACAAATGGAGCTGTCAGCCTAAAGTGTAGTTTAATTGTCATCTTTCCCTCCTGCTAGTAGCACAAAGATGTGATGAACCTGTGCTGGAGTACCTGGGATGCACTGGTGGGCATTTGGTGCTTGGTGCGGGCATCGTCCATCCCAGTCTGCCTGGCACAGAAAACCCTCTCTGAAAACCCACAGTGTGGGGAAACTGAAGCACTGGAGCTGGGTAGGAGGTGGGAAATCGCTCATGGGTGACAGGGGAGAGAAAGCAGTGTTGGGCTGCCTGGGCATGGCAGGGATGGTACGGTGGGAAAGGGGATCACTAGGGCAAAACCAGGGAGTTTTGTGGTCAGCACGTGTGTCCTCCAGGCACCTTCTGGGCTCCTCGCATTTCAGCACAACACCTTTGTCACTCAGGAAGCAGTTGGAACGGAGGGAAGATGTCTTGAAGACTTGGTCTCCTCTCCTCTAGGGCTGCAGGCGAAGATGCCCTGAGAGGCCAGGAGAGGCTGTGCTGTTCAGTGGCACACTCTCTGCTCCCACTGCTGCTGGAGCACGGCACAGGGAAGAGCTTCGAGATGTGACAACCACCACCCTGAGGACTAAAGGGAGATGTGGGATGGTAGGAAACAGGGTTTGGATGCTTTCAGGTGCAGAAGAGAGGTGCAAGGTGTCATCTCCTTGGTCCCCTGTGTGAGCACTGGGCTCTCACTGGCTCCTGCCCAGCCTCTCCCTTCCCTTGTGCAGTAGGAAGCAAAATTGGGCTCCTCTGAGCACAGGCAGTGATTGAAGGGCAAAGGAACCAGGTTGCAGATGGACTGGAGGTGACGTGAGCCAAACCACCTGAAGTCCATGGATATACACAGCTCCACAGGGCTCTGCTTGGCTCCCTCGGGCTGCATCCCTGCAGGAGCAGCCCTTCCACGAGGGACCAGGAATGGGCATCCAAATCCAGGTGCCTACATCCTATAGAAACACCCGTGTGCTGAGCAGGGCCAATTCCCTCTCTACTTCGCGGGTTTATTCTTGCCTCTCCGTTAATCTCCGACTCTCGGGTGGAAGCCGCAGCGTGGGGCCGCAGCCCATTCCTGAGCTGCCGTTGCCCTCTGCCGGCAGCGGGACGGGCAGGAGCCAGCAGAGCCCCGGGACGTGGTGCTGCGATCCCCGGGGCAGGAGCCTGGGGAGCACCGCGGGCCCTGGGGCTCCTCCTTGTGAGGATGCTCCAGGGGGCCGATGCGGCGCAGGGATCACCCGGCTCGGGGAACCGCTGCAAAAGCCGTCCTCAAAGTCCTTGGAGCAAAGGGAGCCTGGTTTAGGTTAACACCAGCAGAGGCACAGAGGGGAGGGTGAAGAGGCTTGAACTTGACCCCATCTCGCTGCCAGCGAGTGCTGGACGCCGCATTCCCGGCTGCAGGAAGGAATCTGCTCTGTGCTGGCTTCCCTCGTAGTCGGCTGCCAAACCTCATCCCGCAGGGTGGGTGCTCTCCAGTTGGGTTTCTTGATCCTGCTGGCAAAGGCGAGGGCTGCGCTGCTGTGGGGATCAGCAGGAGAAGCGCCTTTGCGTCCTCCCCGGGTCAGAGTGCGCAAGAGCTCACGTCTGGGTTGGCAGTTCCCTCCCGGGAGGGCTCTTGTGGCCTTACCTAAGTGAAGCGAACGTATTCCAGCGTCTCTAATGGGCAGCTGGGATACAAGCACTGCTCCAGGAAGAAAGGCAGCTCCCCTGAATGCAAAGCGGCAACCAAGCAAGTCCCTCCCCAGCTGAGATGCTCGCAAACCTGCCTGTGCTGATGGGCTTTGAGATCCTGCCAGGGAGCTTCTCCTCCTCCATCATTGACCTGTTCCTCTGAGATCACAGAATCCCAGCCTGGTTTGTGTTGGAAGGGACCTTAAAGCTCATCCAGCTCCAACCCCTGCCACGGGCAGGGACCCCTTCCACTGGAGCAGCTTGCTCCAAGCCCCTGTGTCCAACCTGGCCTTGAACACTGCCAGGGATGGGGCAGCCACAGCTTCTCTGGGCACCCTGGGCCAGCGCCTCAGCACCCTCACAGGAAGAGCTTCTGCCTTAGATCTAATCTGAACTTCCCCTGTTTCAGTTTGAACCCATCACCCCTTGTCCTATTGCTACAGTCCCTGATGAAGAGTCCCTCTTCCCTCCTCCCAGCCGGGATTTGCAGGGCAGAGGCACAGTTAAACCCCCCAGAGAATCCTTTTTTGCAGGAAAACAGCAAATTTCCTTGGTTCTGCAACACAACACAAGTATCCTCCAGGATGAGCTCAGCTCCACAGAGGGACCTGGATGCCCAACTCCCATGGCCACCAAATGTAATTAGATGTGTACATCTAGGCCAGGGGCTCAAGGGCCATCTGGCACCTTAATTATTCATACACATACATATAAGTGCAGACAGAGCACTCTTTATCCAGCCTGGGCCTGGGGGGAGATTCCTGCTTACTCCAGGCCTTCTCTCGTGGCCCGGCAAAGCACGACCCTCTCCAGGGCTTCTCTCTGGTGCTGTGTTGCCTTTTCCCAGCGCCACAACCCGCTCCAAACCACGAGTGCCACCAAACCAAGGCACTGCAGAGATCCACATTGATGCTGCCTGATGAGGAGGTGGAAAAAGCAAGGAGGAGAAGAGTTTCTCCTTGGAAGGAACGGGTCGGGAGGCTTGGAATCAGATGAAGTGTCTGTCAGGACATCATGGTCCCTGCGGGGATGTGCCCCAGCGCTCCCTCAAGGTGTCTTTTCCACCGTGACTCATCAGCTGTCTTTTGTTCTCAACCAACCCCAGGCACCATGAGGAAGCGGTTTGAGGACCTTGGGCACTATCAGTAGCTCTTTAAAACTGATGCTTTTCCCCTCAAGGCAGTGGAGCTCTGCCAGGTTTTACCAGATGTAACCTCAAAGATGAAGCTGAAATGTGGCAAAATAAGGCTCTTGCTCTAGTGGAGGGTGTCCCTGCCCATGGCAGGGGGCGGACCTGGATGAGCTTAAGGCCCCTTCCAACCCAAACCATTCCAAGGCTCTGATAAGCTTCTCTGATCCACAGCCACCTCATTGTTTCTGTCTTCCATATACCTGATGATAATTATCGCCACAGCACCCGTGTCATTGCAGGTCCATCTCTGTTACACCTATGGGGTTAGCTCAGCGCTGTTGCGTAGGAGGCTCTCGTTTTCAGAAGCTCAGTATGGATTTCAAACCCAATTTCTATCACTCCCAGCTCTATATTTAGCCACCAGCTATTTACCCACCACTGAAAAGCCACCCACAGCTTCAGGAGCCTCTGTGTCGTCGCTGTCAGCAGCAGATGATATGACAGGCAGAAATGCAGCCTAATGGACCGCTATTAAAACCAAATCAGATTCAGTTCTCCCCTGTTGGATTGAGCCGGTCCTGGGGAGCGATCTTGTTTCCATGGGGTGACACAGAGGCGCGAGGACATTTCTCTCCAAGGTACAGCAAGGGAACATAGTGCTCTCTGCTCCATGCACTTCAAACCACTTAGGCTGTGATTATAAAACAGGGCTCAGGGGGGCTGGAGCATCGCTGGATAAATGAGGTTCTGCTGCAGCGCGGCTGCAGGGCTTTTTCCTCCTCAGGTACTGCTGGAGTTCATAGATCACAGAACCCCAGCCTGGGTTGGGTTGGAAGGGACCTTAAAGCTCATCCAGCTCCAACCCCTGCCATGGGCAGGGACCCCTTCCACTGGAGCAGCTTGCTCCAAGCCCCTGTGTCCAACCTGGCCTTGAACACTGCCAGGGATGGGGCAGCCACAGCTTCTCTGGGCACCCTGGGCCAGCGCCTCAGCACCCTCACAGGGGTGATCTTTGATGTGTTCTGATGCAGAGCAAAGGGGTAGTTCCGCAGCTCTGGAGGTGTGGAACTGGGGTTTGGGGGGGATTGATGAATTTTGCGGGGATTGTTTCTGATTTATGGGTCTTTTCAGAAGGCTAAAACCAAACCTGTCCTTTCCCGTCCCTCACCTCCTCCTGAGCTGCAGGTCCCGGGTGAAAACGCGAACGGATCAGTAAAGCTCTATTATAACGGGGAACTCTGCGAATGGTTTGAGCGCCTCGATAGAGGATGCGCCTTGCTCCCTGCGCCTTCTCCCCTGGCTCCCACACCCAGACCGGGACCCGGGGCTCCCGCAGCCGCTCCGGTGCCGTTTGTTCCGCGGCCGGGCTCAACGCTGCGGGCTGAGGGCACGGGAGAAGAACCAGACCCTCCCCGCTCCGCGCCGCAACACTGCGCGGTCTGAGCCCGGCGCCTCCGCCACCCAGCGAGCTCTGCCGCGGAACCGCCCACTTCCCCGCAGTGACCAATCAGAGTCAGAGCAAGCGTGACTGATAGCAGCTTTAGCCTATCCCCAGCCGACTGACCGCATCCAATCAGATGCCTGGGGAGATTTTTCTGGCCCAATGATGAGGGAAGGGCGGGGCTTGGGAGCGGCGTGGGCTTCAGCCAACCAGAACCGCGCAGGGAAGCTGAGCGCTGACCAATGAGGAGAGGGGGCGGGGATAGAGAAGCTCGCGAGAGTTTGAGAGGGACGACGGGAACCCGCGTCTAAGTGAGCTGGCCAATGGGGAAGGGAGGGGCGGGGCCTCAGGGCGGCTATAACAACAGACAGGTAGGAGAGCCAATCAGAAGGAGGAGATGAGTTCTGCCCAATAGCCAATGAGCAGGGAAAGTCCTCCCACGGCTTTCACGCTATGATTGGCAGCCAAAAGTCCCCAATCAGAAGGCCGCGCCCTTTCTAACTGCCCAGTGAGAGAGCGGGGCGGGGAGGAGCGTGAGGGCGGGCTCTTCCCGCCCCCTCCTCGCGGGCGCGGGAGGCCGGCCGGCGGAAAGACAGCGTGCTGAGCCAATCGGAGAGGGCGGAGAGAGGGGATGGGCGGGGCGTCACTCCCGTTGGCCAATGAGGGCGGCGGGCTGCCGCCGAGAGACCAATGGGAGCCGGGGTGGGCTGGGCCCGCTGCGGCCGCGGCTTCCAAGATGGCGGCGGGTGCGTGAGCGCGGCGGTCAGTCAGTCGGTGAGGCCGCCGGCGGGAGCAGGGCCGGGGCCCCGCCGCCCGCCGCCATGAAGGGCAAGGAGCGCTCGCCGGCTAAAGCCAAGCGTTCGCGGGGTGGCGGTGGCGGCGGCGAGGATTCGGCGTCCTCCTCCTCGTCGGCGCGGGGCGAGCGGAGCAGCAAGAAGCCGAGCGGCTCCGGCGGCTCCAACGGCAGCGGCGGGAAAGCGGCGGCACCGGCGGCCTCCAACGACAGCAACAGCGGGAGCAGCCGGCGGGCCCCACACCCGGACAAAGCCGGTCGCGCCGGTAGCCGCGAGTACGAGGCCGGGACGGCGGCGGCGGCCGGCGGGGGCAGCCGGCATGGGTACGGCAGCGGGAAAGCGGCGGAGACGTCGCGCAGCAGCAGCAGCCGCGGCGGAGGGGGTGAGTCCCGCGCTCCGGCAGCGGCCCCATCCTCCTCCTCCTCCGAGTCGAGCGGCGGCGGCGGCGAGTACAAGACGCTGAAGATCAGCGAGCTGGGCTCGGCGCTGAGCGACGAGGCGGTGGAGGACGGGCTCTTCCACGAGTTCAAGCGCTTCGGCGACGTGAGCGTCAAAATCAGCCGCCTCCCGCCCGGTACCGGTGCCGCCGATGAGCGCGTGGCCTTTGTGAACTTCCGCCGGCCCGAGGACGCCCGCGCCGCCAAACACGCCCGCGGCCGCCTGGTGCTCTACGACCGCCCGCTCAAAATCGAAGCCGTCTACGTGGGGAGCGGCGCGGGGAGCAGCCGGCGCCGCGGCAGCCGCTCCCCGGCGCTCCTGGATAAGGAGTCTCCCTATGGCACGGCAGCCGTAGGGGTGGCGGCGGCGGCGGCAGCGGCCGTGAGGCACCCTCCGGCTGGGGCGACGCAGCGGGCGCTGTCACCTGCGGGTAGCGGCGGGGCCCTGGGTTATCGAGACTATCGGCTGCAGCAGCTCGCCCTGGGCCGTTTGCCTCCTCCGCCCCCTCTGCCCAGGGAGCTGGAGAGGGAAAGGGACTACGGGGGTTTCTATGAAGCACGAGTGCGGCCGGCCTATGGGCTGGAGCGGGTGGCTGGTGTGGCGGCTGCGGGGGGCTTCCGTGGAGGAGGAGGAGGTGCTGGAGCTGCTGGCGAGGAGGAGATCAGCCCCGAGGACGACCAGCGAGCCAACCGCACCTTGTTCCTGGGCAACCTGGACATCACCGTGAGCGAGTCCGATTTGCGGCGAGCTTTTGATCGCTTTGGGGTCATCACTGAGGTGGACATCAAAAGGCCGGGGCGCGGGCAGACCAGCACCTATGGGTTTCTTAAGTTTGAAAACCTGGACATGGCGCACCGGGCCAAGCTGGCCATGTCAGGAAAGGTGCTTCTCCGCAACCCCATCAAGATTGGGTATGGTAAAGCCACTCCGACCACCAGGCTCTGGGTGGGTGGCCTCGGGCCCTGGGTGCCCCTTGCTGCCCTGGCCAGGGAGTTTGATCGGTTTGGCACCATTCGCACTATCGATTACCGCAAAGGTGATTCCTGGGCTTATATCCAGTATGAGAGCCTGGACGCGGCGCAGGCCGCGTGCACCCACATGCGTGGTTTTCCTTTGGGTGGGCCGGATCGCCGGCTCCGCGTAGACTTTGCCGACACCGAGCATCGGTACCAGCAGCCCTACCTGCAGCCTCTGCCCTTGCCACCTCCTGCTCATTATGAGCTCGTGGCGGAGGCGGCTGCTTTTGGGGCTCACCGGGGAGCCCCACCTGATCCTCTTCGGGGGGCCCGGGACAGGACGCCACCGTTACTCTATAGAGACCGCGACAGAGACCTTTATCCCGAGACAGAGTGGGTGGCCCCCCCACCCCCTGTACGGGATAGGAGTAATCGGGCAGCTGCCTATGACCCACTGGAAAGCCTGGAGCGCCGCCGGGATGGTTGGTCCTTGGAGCGGGACCGAGGGGAGAGGGAGTTGGGCAGTAGTAGTAGGGATCAGCCTAGGAAACGGAGACTGGCGGAGGATGGAGGCCGGCACTTGGACCGCTCTCCAGACAGCGAGCGCTCTTCTTCCTCCCGTAAGCGTCACTGTTTAACCACAACCTCCCCTCCGGACCGCAGCCCCGAGCTCCTTGGAGGGAGGGAGCGTTACAGTAGTGACCCCGAGCGCTCCTCCTCTCGCTTGCTCCTCTTGGAGCGGCCTTCTCCTGTCCGGGAATCCCGCAGGGGCAGCCTGGAGCGGGGGCAGAACGAAAAGCGCGACCGCAAGAATTCCGCCGAACGGGAGCGGAAACATCGCGCTTCCACGGCAGCCACCGCACAGGAGTGCAAAAGTCCAGCCAAAAAGGATGAGCGTGCTATGGAAGGGGGTGGTGGAGGCTCCCGCCTCAAGCCTCCTCCTCAGAAACAGCAGCAGGACGGGGCAGCGCAAGCCGGGGGAGCCCCTAAGCTGTGCTTGGCTTGGCAGGGGATGCTCCTGCTGAAGAACAGCAACTTCCCGTCCAACATGCATCTGCTTCAGGGGGACCTCGGTGTTGCCAGCAGCCTCCTCGTGGAGGGAGCAACTGGTGGGAAAGTAGCTCAGCTCAAGATCACCCAACGTCTTCGCCTGGACCAGCCCAAGCTGGATGAGGTCAATCGCCGCATCAAAGTGGCGGGTCCCAACGGCTACGCCATCCTTTTGGCTGTGCCTGGCGCATCAGACAACCGCTCTGCAGCCGGAGCTAGCGAGGCTGCCACCACCTCCACCCAGAGGCCACTCAGGAATCTGGTGTCCTATCTAAAGCAAAAGCAGGCTGCTGGGGTGATCAGCCTCCCTGTGGGGGGTAACAAAGACAAGGAGAACAGCGGGGTCCTGCACGCTTTTCCACCCTGCGATTTCTCCCAGCAATTCCTGGACTCCACGGCCAAGGCGCTGGCCAAATCAGAGGACGACTATCTGGTCATGATCATTGTCCGTGGGGCATCCTAAGGCCCTCACGTTCTCTGTCCCCAACCCTGCCTCTTCTTCCACACAGACCCCTCCAGCGTGTGCCAGGTGCTATGGGATACAGCCTTAGCCAGCCCTGTTGTTGTTTTAAATTAGATCTTGGTTTGTAGGTGACTTTTTTTTCCCCTGCCCGTTTTTCTGTTACTGTGTTTTTTGTTTCTATAAAGTTAGCAGCCAGAAAGGTTGGATAGCTGTTAGCAAGAATAGGGTACTTTGGGAATCCCCGGCCGGTGGGGACAGCAGGAGGCTCGGCCTGCTTTGATTTACAGAAAAACATAAAAAAGGAGAAAAAAAAAAAAAAAAGAGAGAAGTGGGGGTGGAAAGACCCAAATGCCCCTCTTCTTAATCTCGATTCGTGTCCTTTTTTCATTTCATGTATTTTAAAAGCTCATCCTCAGAGTTCCGAACCTCAAAGACCAGATTTAAAGCACTCGGTTGAAACAGGAAAACCCCCACATCTTTACTAGCAGACTGGTGTCATGGTTTTGTTTTGGAGTCCTTGAAATTCCATTGTGGCCTCAGGTCCGGCGGCCCCGTGGGGCACGCGCGATCCCTTTCCTGAGTGGTTTTCCCTTTGAGTTGCATGGCTCCAGGTTGATGTCCTCCAGGGGAGCAGCACCTGCTCTCGGGTACACTGCAGAACATTGAATTCCTCTTTACTGGGGGTGTGAGGATCTCATCCAGCCCCTCCAAATGCATGCACTGAAAGTATGCTTTTTTTAACACGGTGTATTCCTCCTATTGCCCTCAGTTCTGTTGTATCCCATAAATGCACTTTGGCTTTGTGGCAATGGTTGGTAAAGAGCTGAGGACTTTGTTACAAACCATGAATGTCTTGTGCTTCCTCTCATATGCAAGAAACAAGGAGGTGCTTTAAGAAATAACTTTAGTTCTGTTGTGGGGTTTTTGGTTTTACTGCCTTTCCCCCCCCCCCCTTTTCAAAGAGTTGCAGGTACAGCAGGGTCTGGTTCCACAGTGCAAACTCTGAGCAAGTGTGCTTCTCTCCAGAGATGGTTTTAATTCTGTGATAAGTTAATTACAGGAAAGTTCTCATTAACATTTTACCTCGTTGTTAATAGCAAGGAACTGCTGTCTGCTGGGGACTTTTCAGGTACAGTACAGTGGGCATTACATGAGGTTTTAGCATTTTATAGGCATCTGGAGGAAAGTGGGGTTTAGCATCTTGGAGAAGTATTAAAAATAGTCCAAGATGCTGAGGTTTGAGCTCTCATTCCTGTAATTCTAGGAGGAAACTGCTTATCTTTTCCTAAAGAACTTAGTTCATTTTCTCTTATGCTTTTCCCCACTCATTGGGCACGTTTCTTCAGCTGCCTTGGCCACTCTGCTGATAACAGGTGTGAAAAAGGGATCCAAATCCCTGTTGTTTTATTCAAAAACTGAGGGGATGTTGCAGCTGGCTTCCAAACTGCAGCATAAATCTGACTGTACCTATTTACAGGCCTCCAAATTGTAATCTTGCACTTAAACCCAGAATGTAGCCTTGCACTTAGCCTTGTTTTCAGAGACTTGGGCAGTGTAAAAGTGATGCCGCTTTACTCGGTCCATCCTCTGATGTATTCCTTGGGTAGCTGGTACCCTGTATTTTCTGTTTCAACTTGCACCTCGAAAATCGAATTCAAAATGCAGAATGGTGCAAATAGCAGATGAAGGAGGAACTTGAATGTATTTTATGGGCACAACATGAAGTGTGACTGTACTTGCTTGATATTCACTGTCACAAGATGAATTTCTGTGATAAGCTTTACTGAGCCACTCGTCACAGAGTGCTTTGCTTTAAGTGGGCTTCAGTTTCCTTTATCTGACTGAGAACTTGCACGTGGCAGCATATCTTGAAACCAGATTTTGATTTTATAGCTACTTTTTCTATGGAAACACAAAAGCCTCATTTAATGCTCTTAAATGTTTGAGGGTAAACTCCAGGATTTCTGGGTTGTCCTTCAGCGTGAATGTAAATCGGTCTCAGAATTCAGCCGTTCATCTTACTATTAACAATGAGAGGTTATCCAAATGACACCGGTAACTCAGATGATGATTTGTTTTGGGAGACACGACTTATTTACCACTCGTTGCAAAGAATGTCTGTTTTAATTCGAGCAGGTGCCTGTTGTGTGCCAGCGGCTTATTAACACTGCTGCGAACTCGCTCGAGGTGCTGAGGGAGTTTTCTCATTGCATCTGACCCAAGTCACTTGCAGCCATGGAGGTTTAAAGCCAACAAACTTGAACTGCTGGGAATTCAGATCTGCCCCAAACCAGAAAGTATAAAAGAAGCACTAATGTTGTGTTCAACATTTACACTTGCTGAGGACAGTGTTTGTTATGCTGATATGCAGCAGGCACCTGCTTTTAAAACCCATAAAACTTGGGGTCAACATGGCTTGTCAAAGCAAACTCAGTGTGGGAGCCCTTTTGGAAACAGCATTCTAGGTGCACTTCCCTTTTTCCTTGTAAAATAGAGGTGGTTGTGCCTGCCACGGGTTTTCATGAGTCCAAATTGGGCTGTGCTGGAGGGTGAGAAGAAACAGGAGAGGCTGTATTTGACTCCAGGTTTTCTGGTTCCTTATGGAGTACCTGCTTCTTTAAATCTGGTTTATTTGTGGTTGCTGCTCTGTTCTGTAAGCAAGGATTTTAACACCCTGTGAGGGTTCTTCAATGTCCAAACCTAGTTGACTGGCAGCATTTTGTTTTGCCAGCACTGAAGTTGACGTGCTGCCATCAAGGCTGGTGCAGCTTGGTTGGCTGTGCTTTTCTCTTAGGCTCTGAAGTGTGCACCATTGGAGTAACTGTCCACTAAACGTCGGCTTGGCCAGGGCTGAACAGAAGTAGAAGTGTAATACCACTTGTGTATAGAGCAAAACAGATGTAGCAGACTTCAGCTCTCTCACTGTGTTCAGCATTTACGTTGCTCTTAGCAGAGAGCTCAGTGTTTCTTCCACCGTTGTGTGCAGCTGCTGTTCCTCTATTTCATGCGTTTGTTGAATTAGCGTGGAAAAAGGATGTCCTTTTCCTGAATCATTTCATAGTTTTTGCTTTATGCTTTGGGGAAAGAACCTCAAATGACTCAGACTTTTGTTTAAGGTTTTATTACTGGGGGTTTTATTTTGCATTGGAAACTTTATGCAACTTCTTTGGCTGCCGGCCAGTGGCTTTGTTTGCTCCTGTCTCGTGTGCAGTCTGCTGTTCTCTGGGACTGCGGCGTGAACACCGATGTTACCCTCAACTCCAGAGGTTTCACGCTTCTGGGTTACAAATAGCATCATAGAGAGAAGGGTGTTACATGCCAGGCTCACACACCTCCCCTTCTCTCTTATTTTATCAACAAGGATGTTAAAGGATTGAAGTGTTTTGGGGACTGGTGAGCGGAGAAGGGAGTTCCCTGTTTCTTGCATTGGTTGAGGAACCATCTGGTTGATGGTAACTGAAGTGAAAGGCCTTAAAGTATTAATGGGGAGGAGTGACTGAAAATTGTGAAGACAGGCTCAAAACTTCTGAGGACTCAGGGAAAAAATGGCTTGGGAAATCACAGTTCCTGGCTTTAAGCAAACCAGTGTTGAGGGCAGTGCTCCTGGGGAGTCTGCTGTGTGCCTGTTGAAGTGGAAGAAGTTCTTGCTGTGTGACTAATAGAGCTTTTGGGGTTCTTTCCCTCTTGTCTCCCCCCCTTAGTACTTTCTGCAGATAGCACCAAAGGACAGATATTCCAGTGAGTTATAAACGGAGCGATTGGGATGATGTTTTGCATTAGGCTTAAAGCAGACCATATGGTTTGGAGAATGGTTCATGGAATATTCAACTTCCTACAGTTTTGATTGTGTGAAAATGATGGCTGAGAAATACTACTTGAATAGTAACACTTTTAAATTCTATGAGGTGTGTCTCTGATTTGACCTTCTCTTTCATATTGGAGTTTTCTGCTGTTAGAATTCCACAGCAAAACGAGAACAAAAGAAACATGGAACACTACATTTCCTATTTCTGTTGCAAAGTTGCCTTCAGGAATTGTTCTTTTGAGGAAAGCCAACTGAATTATCCCCAATTCCGTTGGTTTTTCTCCGGGTTAACTGTTTTCATGTGTCCCATTAACTGTTGCTGCAAGTTGAATAATCATCAGTACTGTAAGCCTAATTTAACCTTGGTCCAAAAAGAAGCCCTGCACTACTTGTTCTGCATCTATACCTAGAAGGTGACTTTGTTTCAAGGTTTCGTGCCCATGGGTGGTATTGGTGCTTTTTGAAGTCCAAGTAGAATATTCAGAAAGGCCTCATAGCTCTTTATATTCATCTGTATAATGTAGGGAGGGGTAAAAAGAAAAGAAACAAATCTGTTGTATACATTTGTATTGAAATAACATTTTCTTTCCTCCTGCAAAGCAAAAGCTGGTGGACTGCAGAAGACAACCGCATGGGATACCGAGCTCTAATGGACCTTTGGGAAGAGAAGCTGTGGCTTATGTGGAATTTACATGGGCCTCTTGATGGAAGAAAGCTTATCTGTTTAGTATTTGTGCATTTTACTAAAAATGGCAGCTTTAAAAAAAAAAAAAGTTGTGTATCTGCTATTGTGATGCCAATGCCCGTGTTTTAAGTGGAAAAAAAAAATGACCTCTTTGCTTTGTGCTGTGTACACAAGATTGCTGGAAAAGTAAAGGAATACCCTTTTTATGGCTCACACAGCTTGAAAGTAGCTGTCACTCAAAACATGCGCTCACAGTTGAGCTGATTTTGTTTCATTCTAAATAAATTGTTTCTTTTGAGGAAAAGTTGGTTTTTCTGCCTGGAAGTGAATTGACGACAAACGTTGTGACCCCCTTTGTTTGCAGCGGAGGGGTTCCGTGCTGCTGCTGCTGCTCACTGCTTGATTTCACAGTTGTGGGTCTTGAGCGAGAAGCGACACTTTGGCCTTGACCAGCCTCTTGTACCAGAGCGGAAGGAATCTAGTTGATTGTCGTGCCGTGGCCCCCCCCTTTGGTGGCAGTGAAAAAGGGGGTCACTTGCTGCTTTACTCCTCACCTTGACGGGGAAGCGGTGCTGATGTTGGCATGCAAGAAGCAGGGGAGCACCGCCCTGCATCTGAGAACGGTGGCCAAGTCTGGGGCTTCGCTGGTTCGAAGAGCTGGAGTTGCTGAATTTTAAGTTTGTGATTTCTTTTGTTCACCCACCATGTTTGGCTTTAGTTTTGATTCTGTCTTTTTTTGGTTGTTTTTGGTTGGTTTTTTTGGTTTTTTGTTTTTAAGTTTGAAGAGGAAAAAAAAAAAAAAAAAAGCCTTGCACGTTAAAAAAAAAAAAAACAAACGTTTTGCACCAAAATTGCCAAAAGAAAAAGAGAAATGAGTCCTTAAAAAAGTGTTTAAATGATGTTAAATAAAAGCCTTCCCTGACACGTGCGAGGCGCTCCTCCGTCTCCTGGGGCTCTTCAACAGTTATGCAGTGATGGGTTTAGTGCTGAATGGATGAAGAGTTCCTGAGAGCTAGAGTTGGTAATTTAAAAACCTTTGCGTTGGTGTCTCAGTGCCTTATTTTGACCGGTTTTGAAGCAAATGGTTCCACACGCCTCGGATGTGCATGCACCCTGATCGCGCCCCAGGTACGGCTGCGGCTTTGCTTGCAGTCACCTCCCTGTGTAGTACAGATGGTGAGAGGAGAAAAGAGGCGGCCTGACAATGTTGTGTGCTGTAGTTGCTGCGTTCTCCTGGTATTGGGGGCTCCTGAGGTGTGGAAGGCTGTTCCAGTGCAGGAGTACGACTCCGTGTTGGCTACAGGAGACTTCGGGGCACATTTGACAACCGCAGCTATCAAGAGGAAGCTAACACTGCTGCATCGTTGGCTTCAGAAACCTCTCGTGGTTATGCTGTCTGTTAGAATTAATGTGACATGCAGATGAAGACACCTTGAAATGCAAGCTTGCCCTTGATTGCCTTGACATACTTTAACCTCCTGTGGATAACGAACCTAGTGCTGTCCTGCAGCCATGCGGGACCATTGCTAGGCTGTGCCTTTCACCAAAAGGATGCCGTGGTTGTGCTCTCCAAGGTTCCTGGGGCAGAGAGCTGTCTAAATCCCTAAAACAGGTAAGGGGGTTTAAGAGGTTGAACTGAATTGTAATGTAAAAGAAGATGGTTTTGTTGTTCGCCTTTTTGTCCTCTTGGTTCTCCAGTTTGCTGACTGTTACTAACATACTTGCTTTGGATAATGTGCTGCTCCATCCTCTGCGGGGATGGGAATGAAGGAACCAACTCTTCAGTGTATCTTCTGTTTGCTTGGGATGTTCTTTGATGGATGGGGGGTTTCTCTGCCTACCTGGAGCAAGAAGCTGTGTGGGTGAATCTCCAGGTTTTCACTTGGCAAGCTAGAGCTCTTATTTTGACTTGATAAACTGCTTGAATTAACACTGCTTTAACCCAGAATGTTGTTCATCATTTGTATGTGTTGATATGGAAAGGCGAGCAATGATGAGGCAAAGCTGTTGATGTGTTTATGGGGTGCTGGTATCAGCATTTATGTGAAATGGTTGTAAATGGGAGCAATTGTAGATGTTGCTGGTGATGAGGGGAGCGGGGAGGGGAGACTCACAAGATGCCTTTTCTTCTAGAAGTTGATGTTTGTAGTTAAAATTCACATGTTTGCAATGTATTTCATGTTCTGTTGTAATGTGACCTCTGACTATGCTATGGTTTGAAGTGGCGTACAAAAGGTCTGGGTTTGGTGGACATAACAGGCGGCATGTTTCAACCTCTAACTCAGCTGGGTGGTTGATGCCAACAAGAGATGAGTGATCTGTTCGTGCATCCCGACTGTGGGAGGTGGTTTTGATGGGCTGGTTAGCTGCTTGGGCACGTGTTCCAAAGCCTGGGCACTCTCCCACTTTTTGGGTATGCTTTGACTTGGATTTCACTGTGTGTTTCACCAGGAGATTGTTCCCTGTCTCCTTTGCATTACGTATTTATTCTGGAGACTTGGAGGTATCGTGGGATGTGGTGTGGGATGCTGCTTCTGTGGTTGCTTTGTAATAGCGAATTGTTTTTCATGTGCTGGCTCTGCCCCTCTGCCTTCTGAATGGGTCAGAGGGATGCGTCAGCTGCCAGGTAAAGCCAGGCTTTTGTTAATACTGGTCTCTTTGAAGGGTTAAGTGCTCTATATGCATCGTATTAATTTGGCTAATGAGACTTCTGGGGAAAGTGAATTTATAAAGAGAGCCATTGAATTAACTGCACTGCGGTAGAAAGCGATGCAAGTGGATTAGACGGGGAACCGGTTATTTGAATTCACACGTTGCTTTAGAGTTGTGCTTTTACCAGCCACGGCTGAATTAATCAGGAAGTTTAAGACATCAGATGGCCCAGATTCTGCTCTTTGCTAACAGCAAGCTTATGTTCGCCTCATGCTGCTGGTTTACTAGGAAATGGCAAATGCTCTGTGAGGATACGCTCTCGGCATGTGTCCTGGTTTTGGGTGTGAGGCGCCTGCAGAAAGGCCGGGAAGAGGAGTGGAAAGTATCTTGGGCTGATGGCTTTGTGATTCCTGTTGTGTCTCCTTCTGTTAGTGTCTGGTAGCTGTGTGCTGGAGTGGAATTGTAGCTGGCTTGAGAACTGGGTGAAGTAAACTCTTAAGGCAGAGTAAGCTGCTGAAGGGCTCTTGTGATGGGTTATCCGGGGCCGATTAACAAGAGCCTGCTGGTGTCTGTCCTATTTGCTCATGACCTGATGGAGTTAAGGTGCCTCTTGAAAGAGCAGCGAACATGTACATGGGGGCACAAAGATCTTATCTGGCCCATCCTTTGTATCCCCCTCCAGGGATGTGTTAAGTAAATGTGGTTGAAAAATCAAGGTAGGGATGTGCCAAACGCAATGGTGTTGCTGTGGGTTGAGGAGCTGCCACCTCCCAGCCCAGCTCCTGTGCCTGCGCTGTTGTGTTGGAGCTCGTGTGTGTGTTCCTGGGGTCAGGATGGGTGCACAGATGAGCCGATGAGCCATAGGTTAATTGTGGGTGATGATACTTCACCTGCTTATCTCCCTGCCTTGACCTTCATACCGAGTTCTGCAATCGGATCTGAATATGGGTCTGTTGAGTTTTAGCTATCTCCAGTATTTCCTGTCCCCAGCTCCGGTGATAGGGCAGGTTGACTACAGCACCACGTACAACTGAACCCAGCATCCTGCCCCGAGCTGGCTCTTTTCCCTGTCGTTGCTGCCGTTGGTAGCAGGCGAGGTCTGGGACCTTGCAGTCTGCGTCTCCTTTCCTGTGCAAGGCTGTTCCAAGCCTGTAAAATCAGACGGTTTAGGGACGCCTGAGGACACGCAGGGTGCAGAGGGATTTCTGCTCACGGGCAGCCACTGAGGGCTCATGAAGGTGGTTCTTGAGCTCTGCCTCCCCGTGCACAGAACTTGGCCTTCGGGCTGTGCTGGGGCAGCCTGCGTGGCCAAGGGGTTGGGTTTGGCTGGTGCCTGCAGTGTAGGCAGAGCCCAGCACCATTGCCAGCATGGGGGCTTCAGAGCTCAGCACCACTGCCAGCATGGGGGCTTCAGAGCCCAGCACCACTGCCAGCATGGGGGCTTCAGAGCCCAGCACCATTGCCAGCATGGGGGCTTCAGTTCAGAGCCCAGCACCATTGCCAGCATGGGGGCTTCAGAGCTCAGCACCATTGCCAGCATGGGGGCTTCAGTTCAGAGCCCAGCACCATTGCCAGCATGGGGGCTTCAGTTCAGAGCCCAGCACCATTGCCAGCATGGGGGCTTCAGTGCCCAGCACCATTGCCAGCATGGGGGCTTCAGAGCTCAGCACCATTGCCAGCATGGGGGCTTCAGTTCAGAGCTCAGCACCATTGCCAGCATGGGGGCTTCAGTTCAGAGCTCAGCACCATTGCCAGCATGGGGGGCTTCAGTTCAGAGCCCAGCACCATTGCCAGCATGGGGGGCTTCAGTTCAGAGCTCAGCACCATTGCCAGCATGGGGGGCTTCAGTTCAGAGCTCAGCACCATTGCCAGCATGGGGGGCTTCAGTTCAGAGCTCAGCACCATTGCCAGCATGGGGGCTTCAGTTCAGAGCTCAGCACCATTGCCAGCATGGGGGCTTCAGTTCAGAGCTCAGCACCATTGCCAGCATGGGGGGCTTCAGTTCAGAGCCCAGCACCATTGCCAGCATGGGGGGCTTCAGTTCAGAGCCCAGCACCATTGCCAGCATGGGGGGCTTCAGTTCAGAGCTCAGCACCATTGCCAGCATGGGGGGCTTCAGTTCAGAGCTCAGCACCATTGCCAGCATGGCAGAGGTTTGGTGCAGGATGAGCTCTTCAAACACTGAGCTGCTGTCACGGAGGCTTGCAGGGACAGCAGTGAGGAAGGGAACGTTCTTGTTTCTGCGCTGCTCTTGGGTGGCTGCAGACAAGCTCCGTGTCTCCTAGCTGCAGCCCAGCCCCTCGTGCACTAACACGCAGCAGCAGGGATGCCTTCCCTGCTGTCGGATATCCTTTACCAAGTGCCTTGGCTCTTTCCCCTTGCTCACAGACGTGTGTCCCTGCAGCAGGTTGAGGCTGGTCCTGGCTACCCCATCCCTGCGACCGGCCTTATCTCAGCCAGCGTGGCTGTAGTTCCATTTCCTGCTTGACCCAAGGCTTGCGGGGTTGGGGATCAGTTTGGATGCATTATATTAGTCACTGGGGTGTGGTACAGACAGCAGCTCCCCTGAGCCAGAGCACAGTCCTTGCCCTGTCGTGCCCA
The DNA here is from genome assembly GCF_963264785.1 of Psittacula echo. NCBI lineage: Eukaryota > Metazoa > Chordata > Aves > Psittaciformes > Psittacidae > Psittacula > Psittacula echo. The sequence goes on from NC_137758.1 coordinate 5,874,201, forward strand.
CGTGAGGAGTATCTGTAAGGGAAAGCCTTGCAAAGCTCAGTGCTGGATGGGGAGGCAAAGTCTGGCTCGCTTCAGAGATGGAGACTTTGACCCATGAATTACTTCTGAACCTGTCTGTGGCCATGAGCAAGAGCTCCCATCTCCTCTGTGGCCACTGCAGGCTTAAAAGCTTTTCCGTGAGGAGCTCGTAGCTAAAACCCAGCCCGAAAACCCCACTCCCCACCTCCTGTTGGAGGCTTTCATCTCCCTGGAGGTGAAGCTTTTCCAGTCAGGCTTTGCTGACTTGGAGCCTCACAACCTCTGCATCACAGACACGGCTGCAGGATGCGGTCCAGGCAGGGAGGGAAACAAGCACCAGGGAAAAAGAAGCCAAACGTTGCTGTTATCAGCGTGTGGAAGAGCAAGTAAAGAGCTGAAACCACACGTGCTCTCTGCCAACCATGCGGGCGAAGGAGGAGCAGCCTGGTTTCCTGCTGCTGGAAGCTCGCGTTGTCACATCCTCACCCAGCCATTTTCAAGTGCTTTTTGCCTTCTTCCCATGGCTGAAGGTCAAAGCAGAGACCTCAGCAGTGTTTGTAGCTGGAGAACCTTGTTCGGGGTGTGTTGTGTTCCGCTGCCCAAAACCAGACCTGCTGCAGCCGTGAGAAAGCTTCGTGTTCTCCTTTAAAACCTGAGTTGTTTTGATGAGGAGCCTCCTACAAAGCTGCTGTTTCTCCAATACCACCGTAGGCAAGAAGTCTTGTAGTGGGTTTGTGCATAAAGCATGGGAGATGCTGAGAGCAACGCAAGATCCCAGGGGATGGGTTAGTCCCTAAACTTCTTGCCCCTTACCCTGGTCTCAGGCCTTGGAGCAGCGGCGTGGCTCCTGGTCAGCTCGCCAAGCTCATCTCCAAGCTCCTGTCATTGGAATATCACAGAGATATTCCACATCCAGAGCTCCTGTGTGTTGGAGGAATGACGGAAGGGATTCCAGCCCAGCCCTTGGAGGGGATTTTATCGCGAGAGAAAGATTGTCACTTGTTTGTGTTCAACTTTGGGACCAACTCTGTGTTTAGTGCCTGCGTTTATCAGAGAGGAGCAGGGGGGAAGCCCAGGCCTTAGAATCATAGAACCATAGAATAGTCAGGGTTGGAAAGGACCTTGAGATCATCCAGTTCCAACCCCCCTGCCATGGACAGGGACACCCCATACTAAACCATGGCACCCAAGGCCTCATCCAACCTGGCCTTGAACACCGCCAGGGATGGAGCATTCACAACCTCCCTGGGCAACCCATTCCAGTGCCTCACCACCCTCTCAGTAAAGAATTTCTTCCTTAGATCCAATCTAAACTTCCCCTGTTTCAGTTTGAACCCATCACCCCTTGTCCTGTCACTACAGTCCCTGATGAAGAGTCCATCCCCAGCATCCTTGTAGGCCCCCTTCAGATACTGGAAGCTGCTCTGAGGTCTCCACGCAGCTTCTCTTCTCCAGGCTGAACAGCCCCAACTTTCTCAGCCTGGCTCCATACAGGAGGTGCTCCAGCCCCTGATCATCCTCGTGGCCTCCTCTGGACTTGTTCCAACAGTTCCATGTCCTTTTTATGTTGAGGACACCAGAACTGCACACAATGCTCCAAGTGAGGTCTCACGAGAGCAGAGCAGAGGGGCAGGATCACCTCCTTCGACCTGCTGGTCACGCTCCTCTTGATGCAGCCCAGGATACGGTTGCTTTCTGGGCTGCGAGCGCACACTGCAGCCGGCTCATGTTCATTTTCTCATCGACCAACACCCCCAAGTCCTTCTCTGCAGGGCTGCTCTGAATCTCTTCTCTGCCCAACCTGTAGCTGTGCCTGGGATGAGGTGCCTTGGTTACCAGAGGGTTATTATCAAGGAGAGAGGCTGTGAGAGCACGAGGCAGGAGGGGTTATTTTGTCTGCTGAGGAATGGCTCAATCTGTGTTCTAAAGCTCGACCCTGACTGTCACTGACCCACAGCAGGTTTCCTCAAGCACAGGGAGGAAAGGAACCTGCAGCTCATAGCCAGGGCCCTCAGAGGTGTATGGTGACCGAATAGAATAAGACTATAGAAGAACTCCAGTGTGAGTTAAGGAGCATGTGTGTGACCTCTGGCTGCACCAGCTTCCATAGCTTTGATAGACCTGGGCTGAGTCTTAGCAGCTTTTTATGCTGCTTTATGTGAAATCAGTTGAAGATTAAGACCATGCAGTGCCTACCTCTAAATCAGTGCTGCCCAAATAGCTGCTGGGTGATGGAGGGTGACCAGGACAGGGCTGAGATGGCAGCAGAATCCCAGTGCTCTTGTGTTATTCCCTTTCTGGCTACAGCTCTAGCTCCCAGAGCTGCCTCGCAGGATTATACCTTGGAATAAATCCCTGAATAAGGATGGAAAAGCACTTCCCCTCCCTGTAACTCCAAGGGAGGATGGTAGCCTTGCAGCAGAGATGTTTGGATGAGACAAACCCAGGTGTAACTTATTCCTTAACAGCACCAATGTGTGCTGGCATGAATTTTAGGGTTTTAAACCAACAAATCTATGTTCAGATGATTCCAAACCTGGTTTCTCCTCAGGCAGGCAGCCTGAGGAGCAAAAGATGAGCTTGGGGTCGGGAAATGTTACACCGAGTGATTCAAGATGGAGTGCTGAGGTTGTCATCAGTTCTACAGGTTAGGGTACTGTCTTGGAAAGATCTGTAGGAGGTTGTTATCCATTTCCTTCCAATAGGAAGTGCAGGGATGATGCTTGAGGTACATGTGGCTTGGGAAGCAGAAGGGCATCCCACCCTGTGCTCTTGGGCTTTCTTAGGAGCAGGGAGGAGGACTGGGAGGATGCTGCACTGTAACAGTCTCCAGTGCCTAAAGGGGCTGCAGGAAAGCTGGAGAGGGGCTTGGGACAAGGGCCTGTAGGGACAGGCCAAGGGGAATGGCTTGAACCTGCCCGAGGGGAGACTGAGCTGAGCTCTTAGGCAGAAGCTCTTCCCTGTGAGGGTGCTGAGGCGCTGGCCCAGGGTGCCCAGAGAAGCTGTGGCTGCCCCATCCCTGGCAGTGTTCAAGGCCAGGTTGGACACAGGGGCTTGGAGCAAGCTGCTCCAGTGGAAGGGGTCCCTGCCTGTGGCAGGGGTTGGAGCTGGAGGAGCTTTAAGGTCCCTTCCAACACAAAGCATTCCATGATTCTCTGATTCAAAGAAAGCATTTTTCATGCTGAAGATCGTTTTAAGCCGTTGCTGCTCATTTTCTCTACCCTGTATTCTGCAGTTGAGTAAAGGAGCAGGCGCGAAGAGGATTTGCCAAGTGAACCTGAGAGATGACAGCTTTTAAACTTGTTTGTGTCCCAGCAATTGTGCATTTAGCTGAACAGCATGTGATGCTCTTTACTATGCAGAACTGGCTTTATGGAGTTATTTGCAAGATGACTTCAATGGGATGGAAAAATCTTGCTCCAGGCAGATGTTCCCATCCTCATCTCTGTTTGTTTCTCTAATGTGTGTGTCGTGTGTATTTTGCAAGTAAATAAATGCCTTTTGTTTTGAGCAGCGAAGAGAACTAAAGCATCTCTTCTGTGCTTCCTTTCTCAGCAAAAGGCATGAGAGGAGGGAAGTGTTATCTGACCATCAGATGTTATCCTTAGCTTGCTCCCTTGCAAGGACAAAGGCTCCAAGACTCTTCTCCCAGTTCCCAGCTTGATGGTAGGACTGTGCAGGGCGGCTGGGAGGAGTTTCTCTTTACAGGGACTGGTTTCCTCAACCTCTTTGATAGGGAAGAGTTAATCAGGGCTAGAGACAGGTACTTTGCCTCTGCAGAGTTATGTTTTTGGCAGGAAAGGCTGGTGGTGCCCATCTGTGGGGTAAGATGCAGTGGGGAACGGGAGCTCCTGAGTTATCTGCCCCTTTGCAGAAGGAAAGAGGAGGGTCCAAGCACTTCGGAGACCCAGTTTTCTCACTAAGGGTAAGGAACTGGTTGCATGTGTTAGTCTGGAGAGGCCAGGGACAATTCTCCCCTCCTTAAAACCTGGAGGTTTTGAAGGGAGCCCATTTGTTGGAGCAGATGGGATGGGAGCTGCGGACACCGCATCCCGCTGCTCATCATTCCTTGGTGACAAAAGAGGTGAAAATGTAACAGAGCTTGTGTTGTAAGGAGGGTGGTGGTGAGCAGAGTGGCTTTATTTACAGGGAGACAAATTGATGAGAACATGGGGACAGGTGCTATAAATCAGGTAGAGCAAGAGCAGCAGGGTAAGGATGTGGTGTGTCGGCTTTTGCTCATCACTGGGTCTCACATTATTAATAGCAAACCCCACTATTGAATTCAAATATGTGTTAGAGAGATGCAGAATGAGAGGGAGTTTAAGCTTTTGGGTTGGATAACATGAAGCCAAGTGTTCCTGAGAGTGTCTGTTACAGCAGCAAACCGGTGCTGCTGGTGGTCTTTGTTCAGTAGGAGAGTGATGAACTATAATGTTCCATGAGGTGAACATGGAAGCTTCATTCCAGCTTCAATCTCAGCTGAAGGCTTAATGCGGACTTGAGCCATATAATGTATGGTACCCACTCACCCCTCTTAAACAACCAGTGCCTTAAATGCTTCTTAAATAGTCATCTTAAACCCTGGCTCTCCAGAAATGACCCATTAGAGATCCCTGGCAGTGCTCAAAGCCAGGTTGGATGGGGCTTGGAGCAAGCTGCTCCAGTGGAAGGTGTCCCTGCCTGTGGCAGGGGTTGGAGCTGGAGGAGCTTTAAGGCCCCAGCTTCCAACCCAGTCAGTCTGTGATCTGAGTATTCCTATTGTGGATACAGATATTAACTGGTACAACTGAACTGTGCCCTGCGTTTCATGCAGTGGTTAAGGTGTAAAAGGACCACTTCCGAAGTGTTTGCTGCCTGTGGATTCTTGCAGGAGTTGGGAGAAGCTGTGAAGCAGCATGTGAAAACTTAACCTCTTTGTAGCACTGATGTTCCCCAGCTACTGCAGATTGAAGGCTATTTTTTCCCCTCATTTGAGCACCCTTGTGTCGTTGTGTAACTTCTCAATTCAGCCCAGTATCTGTGAGGAATCCTTCCTGCCTGCGGCAATGTTTTAGCTCCTTAATACCTCTAAAGTGTTCTGTAGCTTTTTATTAAATATAGCCTACTTAATTTGGTGCTGGAAATAACCCATTTGACACTTTAAAGGAGTGTTTCTATAGGGAAACACCTCTCTTTATGTTTTAGTGTTTAAGGGTAATGCCAGTGGCTGGGATAGTGAGGGACCTGGGGGGTTCAGTCTGGAGAAGAGAAGGCTCAGGGGGGACCTGATGGCTCCCTACAAGTGCCTGAGAGGAGGATGGAGCCAGGAGGGGCTGGGCTCTGCTCCCAAGGAACAAGGGATGGGACAAGAGGAACCGGCCTCAAGCTGCACCAGGGCAGGTTTAGATGGAGCTGAGGAACAATTCCTGCCCCAGAGGGTGCTCAGGCATTGGAACAGGCTGCCCAGGGCAGGGCTGCAGGCACCGTCCCTGCAAGGGTTCACACCCCGTGGAGACGAGGCCTCAGTGCCATGGGTTAGGGGTGGCCTTGGCAGTGCTGAGGAGCGGTTGGACTGGATGGGATTAAAGGGCTTTTCCAAGCTGGTTGATTCCATGAGCCTATAAAACCCTTACGATCCCACACTGATATCAGATATCTGGTGGTAATGCCAATATCACAACCTCACAACTGGAAAGGAAGTCGAAGCAGTGATCAGTTACAGCTTGCCATCCAAATGAAACCTATAGGGTGCTGGTTGAGTACAGGCTCAGTGTTGCTGCTTGGTTTTGGAAGCATTGAATTGTATGTTCATTGAATCCCAGGGAATTGATGACCGGGAGGGTGCAGAGGAGGGGAGAGGGGTCTGAGAGATGGATGTGACATTTAAGCTTGTCATATTGTGGTGCTGGCTTTAATTAGAACTGGTTTTGCTTCCAGGTCCTCTGTGCTGTGGCAAATAACACGGTGCCTGGGAGACTGAGTGGCCGCAGTGCAGCATCCTTCTCACAGGAAGAGGGCTTTGTGGAACGACTGTTCTTCATATCCTCGTGGAAGTTTGATCCCTGTCTCTGTCCTTGCTAATTATTCCTATGTGAATAGATTAAGCTAAAATCTCCTGCTGGTTTTGGCACTTTTGAGGTCCCCATCCCAAGAGGTGAGTCAGCTTTGCTCTCTTATGGTGGCTGGGAGAGCTGGACGGGTGGCTCTGCAGCTCTGGAACTGAGCTGCCAGGCTGAACACAGCAGATACAGAAAGACATGGCTCAGGAGCAAAGTCCAAATGAAGCCGTGTCCATCTGGGCCGTTGGCCTTATTTTCCCCCATCAAATAATGCTTTACACAATGTATTTGTTGCATGGCTTTAATCACAGGTGCAGGAGGAATACCTGGATATACAAACTGTGAATCTGTCATCCCAACATTTTTACTTTTGCTGCTGTTTGTATTTCCTGGACCAGAAGGTCTGTGCTGGCAGTCGCTTTCCCACTGTGGATGCTATCAAAGACCATCCATGGCAGAGGGTTGGACCTACATGATCTTTCCGGTCCCTCCCAACTCAAACCATTCCATGTTTCTATGCTTTACAATGTCCACCACGGAATCACCTCAGCCAAGCCCGGGGCCGTTGTTCAGGTTGGCTTTTTTTAGCTTCCATTTCTGGGCCGAAGGCTCAAAGAAGAAAGAAATGGGTGAGATGAGAGCACAGGCTCCAGCAAAGAGGAAGGAGCAGACGTACGTCTGGGTGTAGTCATAGAGCCAGCCTGCAGGAGGAAAGAGCGGTATTAAAGCTGTTGGATTTTTCTCAGAGCTCATTCTGGGAGGTGGGTGGGAAGCAGGGATGTGTGCTCCCGGCTGAGAATTCCTTAGATGTTTCCTTGGAATTGTGTTAACTCTTCATGTGCTGCTGCTGGACTGTTACATCTTCTGCTGTTGGTATTAACCCTAACTTGTAGCTTGTTCTTCCCAGAGCTGACTTCTGATCCTTGTAGTGCACACGGGTTTTAATTGGATTGAATTTCATCCCTGCCTTTTTATTCCTGTTTAAATAAGTGGGCCAAAAGTAACCGCGGCAGCAGATGGATGATCCCACTGGACTAACGAGATGCCTTGCATGTGCTGGTCTCTGCAACATCTGGGCTGCAAAGTCCACATCCTTCTTGTGAGCAGACCCAGTTTAAGGCAACCTGTCTAACACGAGAGATCCCAGGCTGGGAGCTTGATGTGAACTTGCTTTAAAGTAGCTTTGGGAGCACTTAAAAGGGAAAAGTAAATTCCATAGAGGCTCAGGAATCGGTGAAGAGGCAGGTCGCCTTCTCAAGGGTTTTGTTTAGCTATGGCATAGCATCCTGTGTCTAGACAATGCTGTTAAAGGTGGGTAAATCCTCTGTTTAAATCTAAAACAGACAAAGTGATGGGAATGGCTGTTGCACCTGATAAAAGCCTTTATATAGTCCCAAATCTGGCCCGGGATGGTTGGATGTCCGGGGTGGGTTAGCAGCTGAGCCAGATCTGCTGCTGGCATAAAATGCAGCTCCTCTGGGGACATCCCTGGACTCGCACGATTTACACGAGCAGCAGATCTGGCCCAAATCTGGGAGTCTTAAAACCAGCTCTAGGCAGGGAGGGAAATAACAGAGTCCCTGGGGAGCCTGGTCTGAGCCGTGCCGGAGCGTTGCTGCTCTGTCTGGGAGTGCCACAGCCCTCAGGAGGAGAGGAAACGGTGCCAGTGAAATCTGGGCATTGCTGACGGAGCAGAGGTGCTGCTGTTTTCCCTGCTGTGGCTTCCGTGGCTGCAGGAAGGTTTTACGGGACCGAGGGCAGGCTGTGGGCTGTGCTGCCCTGCCCAGGGGTCTGGCCCCGTTGGCTCCTGCCTTTCTCAAGGGGAGTTCCAGCTCTGTTCCTTTTCTCAGGGTATGGGGTGAGCCGCGGCGGAGCTCGGGAAACAGGATCCCACGGTGGGGCCGTGGGTGCTGCTGCCATGACCCTGCTGGGTTTGCAGTGTTCTCCAGGGTGCGATCTGTGGCTGCTGTCTGGAAGTCTCTGGGATTTGGACAGGAAAAGGGCCTGGTCAAGGCCGGGTTGGACGGGGCTTGGAGCAGCCTGGTCTAGTGTAATGTGTCCCTGCCCGTGGCAGGGGGGTTGGAACTGGATGATCCTTTCCAAGCCAAACCATCCTGTGGCACTGACATCTGTAAGCGGTGCAGGACAACGCTCCAGCGGAGTCCTGATTTATTGAAATTATATTTAAGCATCTTTCAGAATGGTTTGAAATCTGGCGGATTTGGGGGGCTGTTGGAGGACCAGCATGGCCCCCCACCACACAGTGATCACCTCACCTCACAGTGATCGCCTTCCACCACATCACACCCCAGCTTTTCAAAGCACCTCTGGTGCCTGTGCCTCCGTTCCTCATCCTAATGAGAAAATCATTGCTGCTGGAGGAAGCTGAGTTAGAAGCTCATGGTGGGCGAATGCCAGCAAAGCAGCACTTTTGTCTTCCCATACCTGAAGGAGCTCCAGAAAACCTGGAGAGGGGCTTTGGACAAGGGCCTGTAGGGACAGGCCAAGGGGAATGGCTTGAACCTGCCCGAGGGGAGACTGAGATGAGCTCTTAGGCAGAAGCTCTTCCCTGTGAGGGTGCTGAGGCGCTGGCCCAGGGTGCCCAGAGAAGCTGTGGCTGCCCCATCCCTGGCAGTGTTCAAGGCCAGGTTGGACACAGGGGCTTGGAGCAAGCTGCTCCAGTGGAAGGGGTCCCTGCCCGTGGCAGGGGTTGGAGCTGGATGAGCTTTAAGGTCCCTTCAACCCAAACCAGGCTGGGATTCTGTGTTTAAACTGCGCTGCTGCTCTGCAATCAGAAGTTTTGTTTATCCCTAAGCAGCAATACCTGGTGTGAGGATGCAGGTAACACTTAAGAGCATCCCAACTCACGTGCCAGCACAGCTTTCAAATGATTCCATCCCCTTTCGCCACCCAGATTTGCTGGGGCTGGTGTTTGGGTGCAGGATGCTGGAACCTGGTTTGTAGCTGGGGGTAACAGGGTTTGTTTTATTTCGGTTGCAGGCTGAGGTACCGATTTACGCTGCTTTACGGAAATAGAACGTACTCGTCTCTCCTTAGCTTGCCTGTGCCTGCCAGATAACGTTTGTTCTGTCTTGTCCTGCTTTGGTTTGGGGTTTCTCAGCAGGGCAGAAGTGTCCAGCAGTGCTGGTGGGTGAGGAGCCGTGATGGAACCTTCAAACTCTTCACCCTGGGCTTTTGGTCAGGCTGCCTCCGGATGTAAGGGCTTGTACTTAAACAGATTTGCAGGTGAGTCACCTTTTGGCTGCAGTGTGACCAGGCTTTGTTCTAGTGTGCAAAATAAGCTTTTTTAACCTTGGTGGCTCTCATTATGCTTTGGGATTCACTGTTTGAACATTGTAATGCTAAAGGGAAGGTTTGAGGGAGGTCAGCAGCCGTCAGAGGCACTAAACCCCAGGATCCCACTTAGCATTTATATCCTGTTCGTATCCTGCAAGGAGCAGATCCTTTGGACACTTCTAGTTAGTAGCTGCTGGTCAGATTCAGTTTTCACACTTGATACTGCAATGGAAGAGAAAATTGCAGCATTCCTCTTGGATCACAAGCCTAGATCCTGAGCTCTGCATTGGTTCCCTCTCGCTCTGCCAGCAGGGAGATGGATCAGCGAGAGTTTTCCTTCTTGGCTTTATCTGGCTTTTATTTATCCCACCAGTATCAAGGAGACTGATTTCTATGGAAGGCTTTTTGCAGGAAACCTGCTTGCTTTACAAAAAGCAGACAGGGTGTTCACAGGGTGAGTGGTTGGCACTTCCAAAGGCAAAAGGCTTGCAATTAGCGCAAATATATTGGAAGCGTATGCAAGTGTAACCACTACGTTAGCACGTGTGATGCATGGATGAGAGAGAACCCAGTTATTTAGCTCTTTTTATACTGTATGTTACTGTGTCAGGGAATTTACTGTGATGGTTGTACAGGGATTGCTTTTGGGTAGATATACATCTTGTATCGGTGGAAGAGCTATCCAATAGAGGCTATGGATCACTGTGACAGCGGAAGGCATGCTGTCAGTGAAACACTTTAGTTGCTTGAAATTGCATCCACATTGAGTTTTATATTGATTAGGGAAATCAATCTGGTGGTTTCCTCACATTAGAGCAGCGTTGCTAAACCTCTGCATGGAGCTGGGGTTTACAGCCTCCTTGGCAGCTTTGAGCAAAGTGCCTCTGCAGGCATGGGGCAGCTGATAGCAGGGGCAGGAAACAATGCATGAAGAGCAAGTCGCCAGGTTCTATTCAGGATCCACTTGCTAGGTGGGTGACGGGACATCGTTCACCCTGCGCTTTGACACTGCAGCCCGTCCTGGTTGGTTTGCATCAGGAGGACCTCAGAAGAGCTCAGTGGTGGTTCCAGCGATGAGGTATGGCTGAAGGGTCATGAGGGAAAGGAAAAGCTTTGGTCCTGGCCAAGATGTTTGGAGGAGAACAAGCCCCTTGCTTGTAAGCAGAACCTGGAGCCTCACTTCTAAGCACTTGAAATCTGCCAGATACTGAGAACTGCCTTGGTTTTCTGGCACAGAGAGAAAGGAAAAGCTTTTCATCCTCCTTATCTTTGGGCCCAGGAGCTCCTGTGGCTGAGCTGTGTAATCTTCAAAACGAGATTACAGAGACTTCTCCTTAGGTTTCAGTGCCTCTGCTTGATATGGGACTGCTGCTGAGCCTGTCCTTGCTCTGCCTTCCTCTCCTCCAATCCCTCTGTTCCAAGTTCAAGGTTATAATGCTCGCTTGGGGGTAAGATCCCTGGCACTGTGGTTGTTACTCTTCTGCTGTGTTAAAATGTGGTGATGGGGGGGGGGGTATATGTTTAGCTGCTCTTTTTCCATGCTGCTTTTTGCCAAACTAGTTGGGTTTTGTGAATTCCTGAGCAGAATTTGTGTAAAAAGAGAAATATCTGAAATGTGGTTGTTTTTCACCCCCCCACTTAGGCACAAGAACCATCCTTGGATGCGCATGGGTAGAAGAGTGAGCCACCAGCGTGTTGTACCATGGGCTGTCTGTGGTGGGTATGATTATACATCACGTAAGAGTTACCTGCTAGAGGAGGTCCTCCAACTGCTGCTATCCCAGCGAAGAAGGCAGCAAACCCCAAGTAGCTGTGGAGGTTTTGCACTCCCACGAGATCCACCTGTTTGCAAACCGAAATGGGTAATTACCGAGTTCAAATGACTCAGTGTGTGAAAGCACAAGAGAGCATTTTATTAGTATTACTATTTTTACCGGCGAGCATCCTCTTCAGCTGCAGTTTCGAAAGGACTTTGCACCTCAAGGTCTCATCCAGCCTGGAAGCCGCTCGCCTCCTTAAGGCCAGCATGGAAATGACTAGGATGGGAGATGCTTTTCTGCCTTCCAGCTGCTTGGGCAGCTCCTGAAACAAGAACCGCTGCTAAGGCTATGAGGAGGGTGTTTTAAACTCTGAATTCCTCCCCAGAAAGAAATGCCAAATGAGAATGATACCTCCATATCCTGATCCTGTGTGACTGCTCTGTGTGTGTTATAGGTAATTCTGGGACTGGGAGGGGATGCGCACAACCCTGTCTTAGCATTAGGAAGTGAATGGATTCATCCCAATACCTATGAGGTGGAGTGGTCTCCCTTAGAAAGGAGGACGTGGAAGGCAATTAAAGCCAGGTCATCACAAATCTGCAGTCAGTTCCCAGTGTTTCTGTTACATCTGGGCTGTGGATACTAGTAAGTGGGGTGGAGAGAAGATCAGGGGCTCCAAAGGTGGGGAGAGCCCTCTCAGGCAGGTCTGGCTAAAGCAGCTTTATGGAAGGGGTTTGGGATGATGTGCGAATACTGCTGGAAATGCCACATCTGATGCTTTATTAACAAAACATCCTACTCACCAGCACAGGGAGGACCAGAGCCATGAACCCACCGCAGAAGACAGCAAAGGCCACCACATAGGTCATGAGCAACGGGAAGGTGGTGGCCAGAGGACAGAGCAGGTTAGTGATGCCGCTGAGGACAAGGTAAGCCGCGTGGTAGTGATACTTCTTGGTCCAGTTCTTGTCAGCCACCCAGCCTGAGAGGAGCTGGCTGACCATCTCCGTGATGCCTGCAGGGAAGAGGAGTCCACCAGAGCCTCAAAGAAGACTTTATTTAGTCTTTAGTTTGCTATTTCGCACTAAACCCCATCTCAGTCCCACCCGCTTGCTGCAGGGACGTGACTGCAAAGGGCTGGGATGCTGGGAAGTTCCAGGAAGGTGATTTTAGACTGATGTAAAATTAATGTTCGAGGGGTTTTTTATCCCTTTTGCCTTGGTGCCTGCTATTGCCAAGTGCCTGTGGGTGCACCAGAGGGGTCTGTACAGATTCAATTAAGGGCTGTGCACTCAGTGGAAGACTCTGCAATGCCCTTTAGTAAAACTAGGCAAGAGAAGCTTCCTCTTTGAGCTCTCTTTTGGGACGGAATAAAAGCTGAATGTTAAGAAGAAAGATGCTGATGAGATGGTCATATCTATAAGGAAGCTGAGGAGGACAGAGACCCTTTTTGAAAGGCTCAGCAGACTTTTGATACTTGGTTTTTACATCTCTTGTTCCATTTGCTTATGAACTACAGATCAGAGGAGTGCTCACTGCCCGCTAATAGCTTGCTGACCATGGTGTCCCTCCCACTCTTAATCCAAATGTCAGCCTAATTGCTGCCTTCTCCTTCTAGATGCCTTGACAGCATATGTCATTTCTAAATCTGATACAGAAGTTTATTTTTGCACAATAAAAACCTTTACAATGACTGAGGTTGGAGCCGCTTTCTTAACCCAGTGCGACTTTAATGTTAATCCCTACTTATCATCAGGCATGTCTGGGGTATTTTGGGGGGCTTTGGGTTGGTTTTCCCCCCCTTTAGAGGTGATGTGCCAAATTCAAATGGCTACATCCAAGTTAATGTTGTTTTCTTCCCTCTAATACTGTTTTTTTCCCTCTGCACACATTCCTGGGTCAAACTTGAGGTCTTTGAATGCCTGGATTCTGTGGCTTGTGGCTTCAGGCAAAGCAGGGCTGGTGGTGGGAAGGCTTTAGGAGGACAGATAGCACCTATGGGTTTGGAAACTGGTGTGTGTTCCGTGCAGCGAGGGTGGGGATCATCTAGCTTAGGCTGAGAGAACCACCCCCATGTGAGAGCGACTTGGTACATGTACAGAAGGCGCCGTTATATTTACAGAAGGGGGGGTATAGGCTGAAGATTTATTCTGGGCGTATTTGGGACTATTTCTTGGCAAGCTCTGTGTTGCTTCTGTTTCCTATTTGAGTATCAGTGTCATTATAAATGGCTTTAAAAGATTCTTTTTGCCTACCAGCCACTGAAACGAGGTAAGAGGCATCCATGCTGCTTATGCCCAGCGTCCTGGCTCTTGCTACCAAGTGGAAGGTGGGCACGAAGTAGGCCAAGTGGCAGAACAGAAAAGACCACGTGAAAATGTAGAAGATGGGATCCTTCAGTGGGGAGAAGTCGAGGAGAGGCTGAGCATCTCCTGTTTGGGTCCCTGGATGGGGTTTGTAGCTTCTCTTGGCCTCGGTGGCTCTTTCTGCTGAGCTCATGGTGGCTTTCTTGACCCTTTCCAAAGTATTTACAGGAGCAGGGACATCTCTGCCATGGGGCATCGTGGATCCCTCCGTGGTGGGAAGGTCCTGGGTGCCGTGAAGCTGTATTTCCTTGTGAGTGCTTCCATCTAAGCATCCATCGAGGGTCTCTGAATCCTTCTTTGCTGTTGAAGACCCGCCATGGTCTTGACTTTGAGCAGGGGGGCGTCGAGGTGGCTGGGTGCTGGCGGGGCGCAGCAGCATGCTGGAAGGCACCAGGTTTAACATGATGCCTCCAAAAACCAGGAGGGTACCTGAGGGAAGGCAGAAGATGCTATTTATTTTCCTTGGCGTGGGAAGGAAGGAGCACAGTAGGAAATGAGCTTTGAGAACAGGGCGTAGTGTGCAGTGAACATGGAGAAAGCTCTGCTCTAAGGAGGAGGTATCCCTATAAGCTGTTATTCCTGTTTTTTCCAGCTGGAAGTCCCTTCTGCTGTGATGCACACAACAAATCCAGAGCCGCCTCTGGGATCTGGCAGCTTGGTTTGTTTCCCCTCATTAGGGAACGTGATGGACCTTCGAGGCGGCCTCGAACTGTCATCAAAACCAGGATTTTCAGTTCTGGTTTTGGTTTCTGAGGTGTCTGTTTTGCCTCTGACGTGATTTAATGACTGATTTAAGTGTTTCGTCATTACCAGGATGTCCCCAAACTATCCTGGAAGAGCTGCTCCTCAGCGCATCCAATGCTAAGTTTTCAAAAGAGCCTCTAACCCTGCCCAGATATCCTCAAACTCCCTCCTAATGCTGATGAATTAGAAGAAACGGGAGCTGGGCTCACCTTGCCAGCCATAGAAGTCGATGAGAAGCTGAGTGAATGGTGCTATGAGGAACGTCAGCCCCATCCCAGAGCGGGCGATGGCGTTGGAGAAGGCCAGCCTTGTCCTGCAGCGTTTGGCCGTCATCACCGCGGCTGCCTGGTAGAGGCAGGCGAAGCCCATACCTGTGGTGAGGGACAGAAATGAGATGTTCCTGCCCCAAAATGGAACTGTTTCTATCATGAGCTTTAGGGATTCAATATCACAACAGCCCAAGATCGTTGTCCGCAGAGTGGAGGGTTCATGGGCTGAAAGGGCGGCACTTCTGCTGGTGCAGTCACTGGAGAGCAAGGTTTCATGCGTGGTATTTAGTGTATGGGGGTATTGAGGCTGTGCACTGTTAGTAAGGGGTTTAAAAGGCCAGGATTCATACTGGGTCCAGAAAAAATCAAGGTTAGTTGAGATTAGTGTGTTGAAACTGGTATTTTACGCTCCTGAGCATGAAGCTGTGGCATTTCACACAGCATCCCATGGGAAGGAGCTGGGGATGCTCTGATAGTAAAGGAACTGCCTGGTGTGATGTTAAAGGAGCTGCTTCTACTCATGGTGCCCGGGGCAATCTGTGCCCGAGTCGCAGGCTGCTCACCCAGGAGGAGTCCCATGGAGATGCAGAGGAAGGGGACGCTGGTGGCCTGAGTGCTGAGCAGGCAGCCCCCAGCCACCACAGCGGCCCCGGCGATGGAGGTCGGCCGCTCGCCCAGCTTCCTGCAGACCACGGCCACGAGCGGGGCTGGAAGGGGAAGGAGGGACAAAGCTCAGGCTGAAGATGACAAAAGGGCTTGGGGACATGGATTGGGATCTGGTGCCTTAGGAAGTGTCCATTTGCCACCTTGGGACAGCGCGAGGGCAGGAACCCCTTCCACTGGAGCAGCTTGCTCCAAGCCCCTGTGTCCAACCTGGCCTTGAACACTGCCAGGGATGGGGCAGCCACAGCTTCTCTGGGCACCCTGTGCCAGCGCCTCAGCACCCTCACAGGGAAGAGCTTCTGCCTAAGAGCTCATCTCAGTCTCCCCTCTGGCAGGTTCAAGCCATTCCCCTTGTCCTGTCACTACAGGCCCTTGTCCAAAGCCCCTCTCCAGGTTTCCTGCAGCCCCTTTAGGCACTGGAGCTGCTCTAAGGTCTCTCTGGACTTGCTCCAACAGCTCCACACCGCTGTTATGTTGGAGGATGTGTTCATGCTCAGGACAGGATTAGTTTGGGAACGGTTATTATTCAGGAGAGCAGACAAGAGCCTTTGTAACCTGGGAGCTCAGGGGTTGGGGCAGGGGAAGGAGTCAAAGCCCAAACAGAGCCTGTTTCCTGATGTACACGGTGCTCAGCCACTGGGAGTTACTCAGGGGCTTCCTTGGAGGTGCCAGCATTGGTGTTAGAGGTGAGGCTTGGCCCTGGGTGTGGACAATAAACCTGGTACAGCAAGGTGTTGTGACACACACGATCCACATGCTTGGACCATGCTCCTAAGGCACACGTGGGCATCAGCCATGCCCAGGATGCAGCAGTCGGATGGAAATGGGATCCGCAGAGCATCCTCAGTGCCCACACATCAAAGCAAATGGGCTTGAGGTTGAGACGTTGCTCCAATCCCTACGGATTCCAGCTCACCTCCTAAGAAGCGCAGCGAGGACATGATGGAGCCGATCCAGCTGATCTGCTCAGAGGAGCCCCCCACCTCCTCTTGGAAAGCCACGAAGAAAATCCCAAAGGTCTTGAGCATCCCCATCACGAGTACATTGACCTGGATTGGAAGCAGATGCAGGTGAGGTGCCATAAACAGGAGGAAAAGCTTTTCCTTCCACTTTCCTTGTGCAGACAACTGGTGTTTTAAGGAGAAACAAGGTGGGACACATGAACTGGTGTGTGATGGGGAACACCAGGGGTGTGGAATACCAGCCGGTGGCCATGCTGCAGTTTCATCTTAGGCTCTCGAAACCACCTTGTGTGCAAACAGGCAGTTCCAAAGAAAGGGAACAAAATAACACCAGAGCCCAACTTTAAACACTGAAAATGAACCTAAATGGGGCTTATTACTATTGAAGGTGCTGGGCAGGGTGGGGATGGACATCAGCCGGGGCAGGTTCCCAGGCTTGCCCTGCCACAGGGGCAAAAGGCAGTTTGTGTCCTTAATGTTAACTCCCTCTTCCCCCCGGGTAGTGGGTGGTTAATGATTGGCAGGGAGTTACTTTGGATGGAGGGGAAGCAGGGAAAGTATTCCTGCGCTTCCCAGCTTTCCGAGCTGGGGGGATGGTGTCTTCCTCATGGATGTGCTGTTAGAGCCTGTGGCAGAGAGAATTAGCACCTTTAAGAGGTGTTGAGGTGCTGGCCCTCCCAGGAGAGAGGAATAGTGCGTGTGTGCTGCCTGCACCCAGTGCTGCTCTGGGGACCCAACTCAGCTCCAGTCCTTCACTGCCCCAAGGTGGGATCTTGCCCTTACCAAAGGCACTGTTGGGTCCGACACCCCAGTGCTGGTGTGTATGAGTAGGGAAGACTCATCTGAGCACTGCAAGCTACCTTTAAGCTGTGGGTTGGGCACCCTCATGTAAATCCCCTTCATAGGGGAAGGTGTCTGCTCAGCCCTGGTGTGATGGGTGATGGTGCTCAGGGTAGCAAAGCACAGCTGATTTCTGCCCTTCCCTCGATGGGCTCAGCCTGCCCCATCCTCTGCTCCATCAAGGTCTTTCCATCTTCCCCAGCTCCAGGAGGGTTTGGTTGAGCTTGTTCTCTGCTTACCAGGAAGAAGTGGAACACCACTGCCCAAGCGCACCCTCCATCCGCAGCTTCAGCCTTTGGGCAGTTCCCGGCTGCCGGAGCCTCCGGCTCTTCCACCTTCCTTTCTCCTGGGAATGAGAATTCCAGGACACATTAACAGGTTGCTCTGTTGCTGTTCCCGTGGAGGCATCAGCTGCCTTTGAGCCCTGCAGCTCCGCTGGTACTGGGGCAGGCACCAGTGCTTTGCATTCAGCTTGTGAAAGCTGTTGGGGGTGGGTGAAGCCTTTACCAACCTTTTGGCCACCAGATGGGAAGTTGCACATTTGCTGCTTGCAAACAGCTTAATATCCTGCAAACAGTTTAATATCCTTCCTCTTTCCCCCCAGATTATTGGAACCACTTGAGCTTTAAGGGATTTTAAGAGACAAGCACCTTTCTGATGCTTTAGGGTAGATGGTTTAGTTGGTTTGTGTCAAAAGTTGGGGGGTCACCGTCTACCTGTGTCCATCTTTGAGCTCTCATGGGAAGCTCTCCCTACCCTGTCCTTCTCTGCTTATCTCCCTTCCATCCTCCTGCCCATCCCACACCTCTGGCTGTGGCAGGATCCTGCCTCAGGGACCAACTGGATCCTAAAGGAGTCGGGGCTGATGAACCTGAAATGTTTCCTTACCCCCTTGCTGCTCCATGCTGGAAAATCCTCCTCAAAACAGGCGGTCGCAGAGAGGAATCATCTCTTCATTTGCTCCAGAGACTAAATCCCCCTTTCCTTTGGCACCCCAAAGCCCGGGCCTTCATTCCCCTCCAGTGAGGACGATGGTGTCCGACCTTCCCAATGAGCCCCACAGTGGGACACGGAGCCTGACAAGCGCTGGGGCTGAGTGGACGGAGCTCGTCCTCCTCCTCCTCTCGGGAGGCAGAGCCCAGCTAGCAAGGCCCCAAGGCCAGGAGTCCCTCCCCTTCCCTGGCCAGGAGCAGGAAGCTCTGAACTTTGGGAGCAGAAATCCTGCTGGGAGAAAAGAGGAAGGGTTGGAGCTGCAGGAAGAGCCCTGGGTCTTGCTGAGCAGAACAAGAGGTGGCAGTGGTGGCTGCAGGGGAGCAGAGCCCCGTCCCTGCCTGTCCTACACAAGCCTTGGTCTGGGAAACTGCATCATTTGGGATGGGATACTGGGGAAAGCTCTGGATTTCCCAGCCAAGGTGCTGGGCACTGGAGCGGAGCAGCCACTCGAGCGCAGCTGTGGTTTGGCAGGATTGGAGTTGGCTCCGTGCCGCTCCTGTAAACACGCACCAGCTCCTGGGTAAACAGAGCCCTCACGCTTCCTCCCCCCCCCGTCGCGGGTGACCCATCACCCCCATCAGCATTCCTGAGGGCTGATAAGCTTGTGGGATCATGATGGGGATCTCTGCTCCCTCCCTCGGCAGGGAGGGCACTGCTGCAGCTTGCGGGAGGAGCCAGGATCCAGCAGAGCCTGTGGAGGCTCTTTCCCTATAACAGGACTTTCAATACGTGCATTAAGCTTTTAAGTGAAATGGGGTTTGCTGCGCGTGTGGTTTAAGCACAGCAGGGACTGTGAGATTGTGAATGCCGCTGATAAACAGAGCTGCTCCTAGCAGCAGAGTCCCAGCAGCGTGACCGTCCTTTTACCTCGGAGCCAGCCCCATTTCCTGGCTCGTGCTCTGCTGTGGAGCTTCCCCTTCACTGCACGCACCAGCACAGCTGCAGGCCAGCTCCTTTCCACCGCCTCACACACAGGAAGCTTTTGAGTGCAGTTTTCCGAGGGGAAAGCCTTTGTGCAGGATTGTTTCCCTGCACCATTTCAAATGCCGGAATCTCTAAGAGGGAGAGAGGCCTGGATTTGTGAGAATGTTGTCAATATGCGTTAACAGTTCACGTGGGGACCAGGCAGCCAGGACCACCATGTGTAGGGCTGAACTTCAATCCAAGGCACAGTAAGCAAGTAACTTACACACAGGATGTTTAACTAGAGGAGGGTAAACATTTCCAAGGAGAAATTCCTTGGGAAGCGTTTGCACCTTGTCTGTTGGAGGAGCCTCCACTACTTCAAGTCTTGGTGCACTATTGCTGCTCTCCAGAGACATGCTAGTGAAGAGGGGAGTGGGAGAAATCACCTCACTTGGCTTTGGAATCAGGGCAAAGCCATGGCCATGGTTTTCACAGCTAGAACAAAGGGAAGCAAAGGTGTTTTTGCAGGTCATTTATTGATTCCTCCAACAACTAAGGCCACGCACACAAATACACCCTGTAGTATCTGATCATTACACAAGCTCGGTGAGTGACCCATGTTTCATCCTCAGCAGCACAAGTGCTAAAAGTGTGAGTCAGAGACCCCGATAGCTGCAGAAGGAGCTGGTTAAGTGGAGAGGGGAACCTTCAGCCCAGGCTTGGTACTGCAGGCGTGTTCTGGGCTGGAGCAGCAGAGGAGGGAGGTTGTCCAGTGAGGAGGAGCTGGGCCAGGGGTGGGAGTGAAGCGCTGCACGGGTTCCTGGTGGTCAGGATGCCAGCTTATGGACTGCTACGGTGATGCTGTCGTGCTTCTGGATCATGATGTTCCTAGATCAAGAAAAGTGCTGGGATGAGGAGCAGCCAACTTGGGTTGGAGAAGGGACAGGGGTATCAGCGGCAGCAGCACCTCCAGCTCAGCACTAGACCTGTGCTTGCTGCATCTTTTCTGCTGGAGAAGTCTTGCCTACAACACTGGCTCCAGCACTGGCTTTGTTACTGTAGGGATCTCAAGTGTGAAAGAAAATAGAGCTGCAGTAACCACTACCCCTGAAAGGTTTCCTACTGCTGCTGCGGTTCCTGCTGCTTGAGCTCCCATGAATGTAGAGCCTTCTAGATCCTGCCTCTCTACTCTGCTCTCGTGAGACCCCACTTGCAGCACTGTGTGCAGTTCTGGTGTCCTCAACATGAGGACATGGAGCTGTTGGAGCAAGGCCAGAGGAGCCCAGGAGGATGCTCAGGAGCTGGAGCACCTCCTGTATGGAGCCAGGCTGAGAACGTTGGGGCTGTTCAGCCTGGAGCAGAGAAGCTGCGTGGAGACCTCAGAGCAGCTTCCAGTGTCTGAAGGGGGCTCCAAGGATGCTGGAGAGGGACTCTTCATCAGGGACTG
Source organism: Psittacula echo (assembly GCF_963264785.1). Taxonomy (NCBI): domain Eukaryota; kingdom Metazoa; phylum Chordata; class Aves; order Psittaciformes; family Psittacidae; genus Psittacula; species Psittacula echo. The sequence goes on from NC_137758.1 coordinate 5,894,507, forward strand.
CAGTGATAGGACAAGGGGTGATGGGTTCAAACTGAAACAGGGGAAGTTCAGGTTGGATCTAAGGCAGAAGCTCTTCCCTGTGAGGGTGCTGAGGCGCTGGCCCAGGGTGCCCAGAGAAGCTGTGGCTGCCCCATCCCTGGCAGTGTTCAAGGCCAGGCTGGACACAGGGGCTTGGAGCAAGCTGCTCCAGTGGAAGGTGTCCCTGCCTGTGGCAGGGGTTGGAGCTGGAGGAGCTTTAAGGTCCTTTCTAACCCAAACCATTCCGTGATTCTAATTCACATGCCCATGGCAGTCAGTACATTCCCCCCTTGGCTTCAGAGTTCTCCCAGTTCAGCTCCGCATGAGGAGAGCCCCAGGGCAGACAGGGGGAAAAGCGGCAGCCCCTGGCTGGGAACTCACCCACTGTCCGACTCCAGGCACACCACGGGGGTGTCGGTTGGGTCAGAGGTGAGCTTGGCTGCCTGCTGGGCAAGCACAGAGATGACACCAGCATGCTCATCCGAGAGGGTTCCTCTGCCTGTGAGAGGTGGGAAACGTTGGCTAAAGCCACATCTATCAGGAACAACAGTGCTTCCTCACTGACAGAGGGCTGCATTAAATGACCTTTATAGACCCCTTCCAACCCAAACCATTCCATGTGCCTTGAGCGAAGCAGCTCCCTTCTGGAGCTATGGGGGCCGCTCCTGCCTCCCTTGAGAGCTGATGCAGCATCTCCCCCAGCCGATGCCCTCAAACCACTGGAAGCCTGAATTCCAGTGGCAGAAAGAGCTGGCTCTGGTAACTCTCAGTGTATGGCGGGGGGGAAGGTGAGTGCCATGGGGCTGGAGAGGGCCCTTGGGGACACCCAAAGGCGGGTAGGAGGCTCCAGCAGCACAGAGCCCAGTGTGCTCAAAGCACGGGGGTCCGGTACCCCCACACTGGGCAAGGCCCAGCACCCCCAGCCCTTACTGTCCGGTGGGGCTCGGTTACTCACAGCCCAGGTTGAGCCCCTGCGAGTCCGTGCACAGGACGCCCACCACGGCCGGGCTCTTCATGCTGCGGGAGGAAGAGACACAGCGGCGGTGAGGGCAGGGCAGCCGCGGCCCTCCTCCTGCCCCGGCTCCGGTGCGGCTCCACAGGCCTGGCCCCGGCCTCCCCCCCGTCCCCAGCGGGTCCCCGCCGGCCCTGCCCCGCTCCCTCTGGTCCCGGTGCGGCTCCACCGGCCCTGCCCCGGCCCGTACGTCTCCTCCAAGTGCTGCTCCAGCGTCCCCTCCATCTTGCCGCGCCCCTTCACTTCCGCCCTCCCTGGCAGTGGCGCCGCTCACGTAGACGGCGGCTCCGCAGGGCCAAAAGGCCTCGCCGCGCAGAGCCGCCCGCTCGGCCACATCGTGCGGGGACCCGGGGTGCCCCCCAAGCAGCCCCCGACCCTCTGGCGCGGAGCCTCGCGGGGTCTGTGTGATCAAGCAGCCGCTTCAGGCTCAGACATGAGCCAGGCTGGGGGCTGGATGCAAATCCGGACACTGCATCCCCCAGGAGGCCTTCCCCTGGCTGCTCTTTGGTGCGGTTCTTGGGGTTTGGGTTATTTTCTCCCCTTTTTTTTCCAGCTTTATGCCCCCGAGAGGGGTTTTTTCGTGTTTCCCTCCCGCTGTGCAGCAGTGCTGGGGTTTGAACGGCAAAATGAAATTGCAGTGGTGGATTAATGATCCTGCACACGCTTCCCCAGGTGGAGCATCCTCTCACAGCTGGACCACAGCGAGGGATGCAGGGACACCGGGGCACAGGCTGGCCTCGCTGACGGAACCCCCGCTGCGGTCCTGATCCGGCCCTGAGGCAGCAGCACAAGAGGGACGTGGAGCTGTTGGAGCGAGGCCAGAGGAGGCCATGGAGATGCTGCGAGGGCTGGAGCAGCTCTGCTCTGGAGCCAGGCTGAGAGAGCTGGGCTGGGGCAGCCTGGAGAAGAGAAGGCTCCTGAAGGGGAGACCTGAGAGCAGCTCCAGTGCCTAAAGGGGCTGCAGGAAACCTGGAGAGGGGCTTGGGACAAGGGCCTGTAGGGACAGGCCAAGGGGAATGGCTTGAACCTGCCCGAGGGGAGACTGAGATGAGCTCTTAGGCAGAAGCTCTTCCCTGTGAGGGTGCTGAGGCGCTGGCCCAGGGTGCCCAGAGAAGCTGTGGCTGCCCCATCCCTGGTTGGACACAGGGGCTTGGAGCAAGCTGCTCCAGTGGAAGGTGTCCCTGCCCGTGGCAGGGGTTGGAGCTGGAGGAGCTTTAAGGTCCCTTCCACTCAAACCATTCCGTGATTCTATGATTTACAGCAGGAAAGGCCACTCTGGACCGGTGCCTACAGTGCCGGGGTGGGGGGATCAGGACTCCCACCCTGTTCCCATGAGGCAGGAGGTGTTCAAAGTGATGCCCAGCCCGGCTTTCCTGCCGGGAGCCTCCCCCCAGAAAGGAGCCCCGCTGCCAGCAGAGAGTAGGAGGTAATTTATGGTGGCTGCATCGCAGAGCTCGGCGACGCTAATAAAGTGCCAGCTAAAGCTGTTCCCGGCTGCGCCTGGCGATAGATCTTGCCTTGTCAAGTTGGCAAATTAAAATGTTATTGATGGGGGAAGTGCAGCAGCAGCTTTGATTTATTTATTATTCTCAATTCCGTTTTTCTTTCTCCTTCATCCAGCTGGAAGCTCTTTTGGCCAGCACCAGGAGCCCCAATCCCCACTGTTCAGTGGCTCCCCGCTGCATCTCACCCTCTTAGGATGGACTTAGATTCCCTTTCTTGTGTTACTCTTTTTCTCCCCAAGACAGGGCAAAAATGTGCCCTACAGAGGCCAGGGGCTGCATCCTCCCTGCCCCATCAGCACCTTCCCAAGGAAACCTCCCAAAACAATGCTCCCGAGAGCTGGATTTATGGCAGGAGGGGCTTTGGGGAGAATTGGGATTACTTAGTTCAAGCCCAGGTGAAGGAGACTTTAGGGAAGCAGCCACATCCAAAGCAGTGCTGCTCTTTGGGCAGAGAAGTGATTAAATAGACAGTTTGGCACTGGACTGATCCTCTACAAAAGGAACTCAGCTGAAAAGGTTGATTTTAAACCATGTGGTTCTGAGCAAACCCATATTTCAAATCCCAACCCATCACCTTGGGCCATGCTTCCCCTCTGGCTGCTCCTGGTCCCTGATTTGCCTCCAAAGAGCAGGTCCGGCAGGGAGCAGCCCCAAAATCAGGCTCGGGGGTGTTTGTTCCTTATTGGGAAAAGCCATAAGGGAATATATTTATAAACTCAATGCTGATGAAGAGCCCTGATACTGCGGGGATGGAACCTGGCAATGCAGGGCTGGAAAAACCCATCTTGCTGGGTCAGAATTGCAAACTCAGCTTTATTTTGGGGGAGGGAAATGGAATTTTACTTCCTGTTCTTCTGCAAAGGGTCTTAGCCATGATCTCTGCTTGCATGGCCCCGGTCAGCGCAGCTCTGGGCATTGGGAACTTGGTCTGGGAGTCCCAGCCAAATCCGGGCTGGACGGTGGGATACCACTGTCTATATGTTGGCCATGGAAAAGCAAAAGGGCCACATGGGAGGAACTGGCCCCAGCTCCATGGGGACATCACATCTCAGAGGCTGCTGAGATTTCTTGCTCCTCTCACATCTGATGGATGTGACTCTTGGGCGAGGGGGTGCTTTTGCCAAGGCCCCCCCGTCCCCATGTCATCCCTTGTGTCCTTCCAGGATGTACAAATTGACAAAGAAGCTGGTAATGCCACCTTTTCTTGCTTTTTTAGCCACTTTAGCAATCCCTGGTCTTATTCCCTTGTGCTCCTAGGAGACGCACCAAATGCAATTTGAGGAATGGGGGACAGACACTTCGAACTATAAATCAACATATTTACACATTAGCTTCTGATTCAAACACACCCTCGTTACTTAAAAAAGATATTATTCCCTCTCTGCCTTCTTTTATCCTCACAAATAAATGCAGCCCAGCCTCTGTTTCTACAGGATATTTATCACAGAGGCACATTATTACCCATTGCGCTCTTATGAGCCCACAAGTAGCAGGCTAACTTTAGTCTTGTGTGCTCTTTTAGCTGAACAATCACAAAGTCTTAATTCAATTCTAAAGTACACCCGTCAAGGGATACATATGGATATAGAGGTGGACTTGGAAAATCCAGCTGTGTTGGCTTGGCTGAAAAATAACCCTGGGAAGTGGCTGTGGGTGGGAGAGGTGGGGTTTTATTTCCCTTCCTCGGTGCTTTATTAATATTTCTCTTCCACCATTAGAGATTCAGGTCTCATCTGCTTCTTCTGAGATCATCGAGGGGGGGAAAAAAGCCCAGGGTGGTGGAGCTGGAAGGGGTTATATAGGGCGGGTGGTGCGGGGCTGCTGCAGAGCTTGGTGGTGCAGGGGAGACGGCTCCTGCCCCGGCACCATGGGCTGGATCCTGCAGACCCTCTGCTTGCTCCTGCTCATCTCCTCCTGCCCCTGCGCTGTTATCACCGGGGTAAGTGCCGCTTCCATCCCCAACCTGGGAGAGTCCTTATTTACTTTGATTATCTGGGGAATGAAGGCAGGAATTGATGCTTTTCAATGCTTTGGTTTGGGTGCTTTTCCGCAGTTTATTACCTGGTTTTCCAGCACAGGGATGCTGTTCCCACAGCCAGCCCCAGCCCATGTGAGTGTAAAGTCACACCATCGAGCTGCTCTTTCTGCTTCTCAGCACTGTATCAACCCTGCATGTGGGAAAACAGGGCGTTTGAGGAAGTTTTTCCAGCAGGGAAAAAGTGCTGTAGGCATCTATATAGGCATGCTACAGGCATCCCCCAGAACACATTCCCAACTGGGACAAGGGCTCAAGCACCCCAAATTGTCTTTCTCCCTCCTAAATGTAGAGAAGTGATGGTAAGAGAGGGGAAGTGTGGGGATGCAAAGGAGAGTGGCAGCGCTGTGTTAACAGGCTGCTGGGGCTCAGCATGTCCCAAAGCTCAGTGCTGCGGAGCAAGCGCTGGACCAAGGTGATGCCAAAAGCGAGAGACAAACCAAGACAAAGTGTTTGTATCCCGGCTCCTCCCTGCCTCCCGGCTTTTCCCAATGGGTGGGAATTCTGTGGTTGACTTTGACTGGCTCTTGGCTCCTTTTTTTCCTCACAATCAGACCTCTTTCTTTCAAGCCTGTGATTCTCTTTGGCTGGATCTGCCCAACCTGGAGCTGCAAAGCCAAGTCGGGGGCAGCCACCTCCATCCAGAGCCAAATAGATGTGGGCTATCGTTCCCAGGGCTTAAATGGCTCATTTTGAATAGCCAGAAAGGAGAGGCTGGATGTGCAGGTCCTGGCTTGCCCGCAGCCCCTATCAGCCCCCATCAGTTTCCCTGGCTTTGCAGGTGAGGGTCCATCATTGCTGAGATTTGATTTTCAATAGTATTTGGTTCTTGCAAGGTGCTTTGGATGCTCAAGGAGAATTAAATTCCCTTCAGGAAAGGGCAGGCTCTACAAAACCCCTTTATTGCCTCCCTGTGAGAGAGCAGCACCCTAAAATCATGTTCTTTCCATTGCCCTCATGGTCTTTTCCCCAGTTGCTATTCCCACACCTCTTTTTCCATATGAGCCATGGACTTGTGGCTGAGAGCTCCTGTGATAGCGGTAGCCTAAGGAGGGGGTGATCCCATTTGGGGTTTGGATGAGCCCCATTGGTTCTTCCTGTGCTACCATAAGGAGAATGGGTTGGAGCAGGGGTTGGGAGGGCAATGAGCTGCTCTTGTGATGGCCAACACAGCCTGGGGAGCAAAATGGGACCTGTTTCGTGCTTGATGTTCCCCCATCCACCTCTTCTGAATGTCCTCCTGGGCTTCCAGGTGTGGTGGTGAGCTGGTGCAGCATTTGCATCCGTGCCTCAGTTTCCCCATCCCAGGGGAAGAGGTTTCTGATTCCCATTTTCCACCTGCCTTGGGTGGAAGAGGCTGAGTCATTGGCATTACTCTCTATTAACAAAAAAAGCCCCCCAAATGGGCATTTGCATTATCAGCAGGTTTTATAGGCTCAGACGGGTGATGTCTGTACACGATGGACAAGGAGTTTATCCTCAGCGCCGGCGCTCTCATTTGGCACCAATTCTGCTTTTAAGTTGGGCAGCTGCAAACTTTTCCCGTGTGTCCCAGCCCCGCATGCACCAGGGATATCCTCCTTCGTTCTGCAAACCCCAGCACCACAGCCCCTGCCCTGCCCCAAAACCTCCCCAGCTCAACCCTGAATGGGAACAACAAACCCTTCTCCCTTAAAGCCCCAGCCAAGGCTTACACCCAGGGGCATTTCTCCCCTGGCCCCTTCCAGAAGTGGGAGAGGGATGTTTTCCCAGGAGATTCCACTCACATCATCCCTCTCCGCAGGCCTGCGAGCGGGACCTGCAGTGCGGCAGCGGGACCTGCTGCGCTGTCAGCCTGTGGCTGCGGGGGCTGCGGATGTGCACCCCCCTGGGGCAGGAGGGGGACGAGTGCCACCCCTTCAGTCACAAGGTACCAGCATGGGGATGCTCAGTGGGGCTGGGATGGGGGATAAGGGCTGGGAAAAGGGGGTTGGTGTTGGGTGGGGTGGATTTGGGATGAAGCACGGGGCAGCATCGTCAGGGTCTCTTCATCAGGGACTGTGGTGATAGGACAAGGGGTGATGGGTTCAGACTGAAACAGGGGAAGTTCAGGTTGGGGATAAGGCAGAAGCTCTTCCCTGTGAGGGTGCTGAGGCGCTGGCCCAGGGTGCCCAGAGAAGCTGTGGCTGCCCCATCCCTGGCAGTGTTCAAGGCCAGGTTGGACACAGGGGCTTGGAGCAAGCTGCTCCAGTGGAAGGTGTCCCTGCCCGTGGCAGGGGTTGGAGCTGGATGATCTTAAGGTCCCTTCAACACAAACCAGTCTGGGATTCCATGATCATGGTGGTTCCTTACCTCAGACAGCATTCATAACAACTGCTGCTTGTACAAGCTTCCCTGTTTTCAGTGTTCCACAGTTATTGCCTACAAGGCTTTCATAACATCCTGCACCTCTGGTTTTCCTTCCAAGGGGCAGATTTATGAACAAAGATTATTCAGGTCTGACACACATTGCTTGAACAAATGTCTACTAAAGGAGTTTTGAGAACTTATTAGATGTTGGCAAGGTCCTCAAGGAGCAAAACAAAGAGATGCTTCATAGCAGGACAAGTAGGAATAAAAGAGCTGGTTTCAGCCTCTGAAGTATTTTGAGCACCCTCCTGCCTGTCTGTTCCAGCCTTAATCCTCAGGATGCCCCATGGGTGCTGCAGACCTTGACTCAGAGCTGGGACCGAGCTGCCTGGCCCATTCGTTTCGAAGAAAGGCACAAGCTGCGCTGCTCCAGATTGAGTTGTAAATGCTCTGCCAAGCGTGGCAAAGCTGAGTTAATGCCACAGAGCTGCCCCAGCGCCGCGATTTCTGTTTGATAAGAACCCCCAGCACACTGGGATTAGCCCAAAGCGCAACGCTGCTGCAATCCCTCATCCGTGGGGATTTAGCAGCAGCATCCCAGCCTTGCGGGGAGCATCCCTCTCCGTGCTCTTGTATTGATTTGGCATGGTGGGAGCAAGATTGAAGGATGCTGAGGCTCCTGCTCACACGAGGAAGGAGCGAAAGGTTTCAGAGGGATCAGAGATTCATTGCAGGCATATCCCTATTAAACATCTGAGAAGAGCCAGAGATTTTCCCAGGGCTTTGATCCCATTTGATAAGGTTCTGGCTGAGCCCTGACATCCTCGTCTCTCCCGTCTCTCTCCACAGGTCCCCTTCTTCGGGAAGCGCCAGCACCACACCTGCCCCTGTTCACCCAACCTCATCTGCTCCAGGTTCCTCGACAGCCGCTACCGCTGCTCCGTCAACTTCAAGAACATTGATTTTTAGGGTGATGCTCCTTGTTCTCCATCCGTGAGCCCCCAACACCCATTTCTTGCCCTCTTCCATGGCCATTGGGTGCCCACATAGTGCCAGGCAACCTTAAAAGTGCTTTTCCAAGGTAGAAAGTGTTGTTATAAACTGTATGTTTTAAAGGAAACTGAGGCATGGTCAGGCCAAACTGCTGTGACATGTGGCTCTGGCCCAGCCTGGAGCAGATTCTGACTCTAGCATCCTCTGGATCGAAGGGCAGTGTGTGTGTGCCAAATGTCTGTGGCCCCAGAAATCCCTTTCATAAGGGATTTGCAATTCCTACTGGATAAATCATTGCTGTAACGATAATTCCTATTGTGATATTTCCTGACCATGTCTTATCCGTGTGTTTCTTCCCTGGAAGCAGCTCTTCAAGCTGGTGATAAATGATCTAATATAGCCTGCAATTAAAAGGAGCCACAGTCAAGTAGCTGTGGGGAATTAAGGAATGGGTTTTCCCAAATTCCCAGCCATGCAATGCTGAGGCAGGGTGCCAGATGTGGGTCTTTGGGATCTTTTGGCCTCAGCATCTGCCTGAGGCTCAGACACCGTATGACGTCTGGAGGCTTCTCTGTGTCAGCTGAATTTGAGAAGAGAATGGGCTACTCAAGTTCCCTTACTAAGAAAAGTGATCCCAGACACGTGCTTTCAGTTTCCCCCTGAAATATATACTGTGAAAAACTTGTGTATCATCACTTGAGCTTCTCTCCTGCTTCTTATAGCAACCCCTGGCAAGAATAAATGCAAAGAAATAAATAAGAATAATCAGCATTTACAGCTGATTCCCAAACAAAATCCCTCAAAACAGCCAGATCAGTTTCCTTTTAAGCAAGGCTTGAACACAAAACTTCTTCTGGGGCTTTGAATGTGCTCAATGCTACCCCTGGAAAGCCCTGGGGTTTGGTGCTGGGGGCTGTGGCACCTCTCTCTGCTCTGGACCCTCCCTGTTTGGTGGGTTTGGGTGGATTTTGGTTCTAGAGCAGCAACAGTTTCTATTTCTAAAGACCCCAAAGGCCCCCAAATGCATGCGTGTGGCAGACGCTGGGTTATCGCGGGGAGTGAAGTAACTGAGATTTGGTGTTTGATGCTGGGTGAAAGCTGTCCTGCCCTTGTTTCTCCCTCCAGGAATACTATACATTTGGTGACAATAAACCACTGCAATGACCAGGTTCATTCTCTTTAGGTGGTTTTTTACACATCAGAAGTTTTGCTTCTTCTTTACAAAAGGAGAGTCCTGCAGTGGGGATGCTGCAGCTGCCCCGGTCCATTGCTCAGCACTGGGACCATGATAGAGGTGTTTGGCAGATGCCAGGGGTTGCCAAATAGAAAGGGATTCCCCACAGCAATATGGGGGGAAGAAGTCAGGAAAATCATAGAATCCCAGAGGGTTTGTGTTGAAGGGACCTTAAAGCTCATCCAACTCCAACCCCTGCCACGGGCAGGGACACCTTCCACTGGAGCAGCTTGCTCAAAGCCCCTGTGTCCAACCTGGCCTTGAACACTGCCAGAAAAGCACAATATTTCATAACAGTGTTAAAAAACCCCTATAGTTTCATGGTTTGGGTTTCTTTTATTAAACTGATCCCTTTATGCCCTCCCATCATGAGGCTTTTACACATCCACAGCTGTGTATGTGTGGAAGTGATGTCTCATTTCAGTTTCCATAGTTTAGAACAATCCAGTCACGCTTAGTTGTTTCTCCGTAAAGAATCTCTATTAAATGCCCCTTTCCCAGTAACGAACCACTCTGTGCTATGAGATGGCCTGGAAACACCAGCTAATCCTAATCTTTACTGCTATGCAAAACAACAGCCAAAACCCAATATATTTATCTGATGTTCATTTTCCCTCCCAATGGTCAGGATGGTTCCTTCTCTAATTTGGTTTCATTGCTCTGATGCAGGAGATTGACAAGGAAATTACCTCCATCCATAGAAAACCCTATTAAAAACTGAGTTTGGTTCTTTCCTCCTCTGCAGCTGCAATGAACGCGCTCAGCAGGTGACCAGGAGAGAGATCCAAGAGCCCAATAGTCCTTGCTGCTGCTTTGTTTCTCCTGTGCTGAGGGTTAAGGAACTGTTTGCATTCTTTATGGATAAATGAGGCTCCATCACTGATGGGGATGGGAGATTGCTCACCTGATGTGGACAGGGATGCAGAGGGAGAGATCCAGAGGTCACATAGCGCTGGGTCACACACTGCTGGAGGGTGGGAATCCCTCATGGCCAAGCACAAGAGGGACCCAAGCCTGGATTTTGGGCAGATGGGGCTTCACCTCAGCTCCATCACAGGAGTTTTCTCATTGTTATAAGCAAGAAGAAACGAGCCTGGTGCAGTGGGAACTGTGGTTCTGAGGGTCAGCAACACATGGACCAGCCCCTGCCAGGATGGACAAGACACAGCAGAAGCATCCAGGGGCTGTAGCTGTCTTATCTGTGAGTGGAATGGGAGAGGGAAGCCATGTCCTTATTCCAGGCAGGGCCAACAGCCCAAATGCTGTTGGGAGGCAGTTCCTACACCCTCCTGGCATGTCTATTCTGCACTGGTGCCAAGAGTCCCTGGCAAATGCCATCCTGCAATGGGCTTCCTCCATGAGAGCATCCCCCATGGCCAAAGCGTCCCTGCCCACATCTGCGCTGACACATGCAATAAAGAAACAAACCAGCTAAAAGCTTCCAAGCAGGAATTAGAGAGGGGGAAACACATTCTGGGACTGGCTACGTCTCGGGAATGTCTATCCTGGAGTGCCATCTCGTGGCTGCGGTGCCGGCACTGTGCTCCTGTACACTGGGGAAGCACAGAAATAGCTGCCTGGTGGCAAGAGGATGCTCCAGGGCTTGCTTGGAAATAGCGGCTCAAAGGAGGAGGGAGACGCTTCTAACTGACGAATACTTCACATGTGGCCAGAGTCCAACGTGCTCCAAGGGATAAAAAGCCGCCAGGGCATCATTCTGATAGAGCAAAGAGCGTTTCTTTTGTCGTCTTTTTAGCTTTTTCTATGGCAGCACAGACTTTCAAGTGGGAATTCAGCCTGTGCGTGTGCTGGATGACATGACAGATTGGCTCATTAGGGCTTGACTCAAGAATAGCACAGTTACTAAGAGATTTCTATGGATTTCATTGAGCTTTGAGCTTTGGGCCTCTATTTAGGAAGGTGCTAAGCTGCAAATTGTGTGGGATAATGGATTTTCTGGCAGGTTTTTGTCAAGCACCAGCTGAGTGTTGGCACTGGGTATTCATAGCTTGGTTTTCCTCCTCTTCGCTTTAGGATGAACTAGAAACAAGCTGATGTGGCTGGAGAGGTTTAATGCCTCTCACCCAGTCCTCATAGAATAAATCAAGGATCCCCCTCATACCTGGTCTCCTGCAATGGGCAGTGTGAGCCGAACTGCTGGGGAAGCCGCTGCACTGGAGTTCTGGAGCTCTAGAATGTCCCATGTCTCAACCCAGCCCCATGATTTCCAGCATGGAGCAGCACAAAGCCAAGGACAAAAAGCTGAGTCCAAATAAACAGGATTTTCTGCATGCAGACTTTGAAGCATCTATTCTTTTATTTGAGAATGAAGTTTACAAGTCAATAAGAATCAGGTTGTTCATCCATCCATCCATCCATCCATCCCAGCACCATTCCAGTCCCTGTTTGCTAGGGGAGCAGAAGCAGTAAAGATGAGCTCATTGCCGACCAGGCTGAGCTCTAACAAATATCAAAGAATGAGTAAATTCAAGCTTTCTGGAGGAAAAGGAGAAAGAACCTGCTGTGAAATAGAAATGATGACATGGCAGAGCTGCTAGAGAGGACTGAGGAATGAATGGAGAGGATCTGAATGTCTCGGGGTGCTGCTCTCCAGCTGTGCCCAGATGTGCGTCCTCCAGCTGTCCCCACTGAGGATGAGAACTTGCAAATGATGGGAAGGAGATGAAGCAGCTCTCACAGCTCCTGCTCCTGGCCAGGATGACAGTGTGGGGTTTGCAAGGTGAGGAAGAGGATGGGGAAAAGCTCATGGAAAGCAGGTCAAAAGGGGGATTTGTCTCTCCTGAAGGAGTTGTGCTGGTCATGACCCAGATCAATCTCTCTGGGGTGCAAAAGACCTCATTGCAGACAGCCAGCCCACAGAAAACCCCAACCCAAACCCCAAATAACAACCCTCGTGGTGCAGGATTGCAGGATTTCTGCATGGGGAGCAATTCCAGCAAGCCCAAAGTCATGTTTCCCAATAGAGCAGGAATAAACCCCAAATATGAACCCCATCTTTCACCAGTCTGTTCTGAAACTGCAAAGCAGAGATGCTGGCACATTGTGTAACGATCATATTGAATCTTTAGGAGATGAGACATCGAGTATAACAGATGTGGGATATAAAAGCGGATGTGTAGACACTGCTTGAGAAACTGTGATTTTAATGTAGGCAGAAACATCAGCAAAAGCCAAGTGAAACAGTGAAGCTGGAACAAAATGTTTTCGGAAGGAAACCTGCTGGCATTAGAGGGAACGGCAGAATGATCTGGTGCTGGTTTCTCCCTTCGGAAGTGCTGATGGAAGTGTGCATGGTGCAGAGAACCACAAGCGCCTTTTCACAGTGGGAAGCTGAGCCGTCAGAATACGTCAGCCCTCATTGCTCTGTGCCCCATTTGCAGCAACCTAAGTGACAATCAAAGCCACAAGGGCTTTGTACACCAGCTAACCCCTGAGTCGAGCATTTGTTGCAGGAGAAATCCCCTTCCCTCTCTCAAAACTCAGTTTTCCCTCAGAAATCCTATTGAGCCATGGTGTCCTGGACCTTCCTTGGTGGCTGTGCCACCGTGACTGGTTACCACCCCTCTCCTCCTAATCCCCTCACCTGATTGCTTGTCCCTGTCCATCACTGCTGTGCCAACACAATGATGTAGGCAGGAAAACCAAGAAACTTGTCCAGCTACAAATATAACTTGTAATTTATTCTCTTCACCAGCTAATTTTTCAGCCAGAGCATTCCCAAGTCTGGGAATTGGTCAGCACCCCAGATCCTAAGTGATGGGTGGGGAGAAACTGTGTTAAATGGATTTGAATAGCAGGGAGCTGGACCCACCTTCATCCAGCTGGGTGCCACTGAGCATTTAATGTCATTTTGCCCTTATTCCTCCTCTGATAAATGGGGGAAATCTCTGTAGGTGGGGAGCTCCACTCTGAAGCTATGGACAGAGAAGGTAAAAGTGGGTGAGCATCAAATTAACAAAAACCAGACTGATGGGCAGGGCAGAGAGATAAGAAAGATGGTGTTTATTTGAACAGCCACAGGAAATCAGAGATTGAAAAATGCCGAGAGAAAGAAAAAATAGAAGAAAATAAGCAGCAGCATGTTTGGTTTTAAAAAAGAAAGAAATCACAGCATGCAGATGGGTTATTCCTTATCCAGCCAATCCCACGACGCAGAGCCCAGTCCCATCATGACCTCAAGCATCATTTTTTGGCCTTGTCTCGAGGGTAACCCCCATTGGTCTTATTGAGGGACTCCATGCTGCCGTTGCCCGTCACCACACTGGTGAGGATTCGCTCCACCTCCCCGGGCAGGATTTGCTTCTCTTCGTTCTCTGTCTCCCTGTGGTAGAAATAGTTGAAGTTCGAGACGATGACAGGGACGGGCAGTGCGATGGTCAATACCCCTGCAATGGCGCACAGAGTCCCCACAATCTTCCCACCCAAGGTGGTGGGACACATGTCTCCATAGCCAACAGTTGTCATCGTGACCACAGCCCACCAGAAGCCATCAGGGATGCTGGAGAAGTGGGACTGTGGTTCATCCACTTCTGCAAAGTAGACGGCACTGGAGAAGAGGATGACACCGATGAAGAGGAAGAAGATGAGCAGGCCCAGCTCCCGCATGCTGGCCTTGAGGGTCTGCCCCAGGATCTGCAGCCCCTTGGAGTGCCGGGACAGCTTGAAGATACGGAAGACCCTGACCAGCCGGATGATCCGCAGGATGGCCAAGGACATGTTCTGCTGCCCGTTGAGTTCGCTCTGCTGGATCAGCTCGGTGGTGAGTGTCACAAAGTAGGGAATGATGGACACGATGTCGATGATGTTCATGATGTTCCTAAAGAATTCGGTCTTGCTGGGGCACACGATGAACCGGACAAAGAGCTCGAAGGAGAACCAGATGATGCAGGCAGTCTCTATGACGAAGAAAGGGTCTGTGAAGGTACTGTGGGCCAGCAAGGTGTCCGTCAAATTCTTGGAAAGCTCCTGAGTGGACTTAAACTCCCTTTCCTCCCTGAACTCCGGCAAGGTCTCCATGCAGAAGATGATGATGGAAATGACAATGACCAGGACGGAGACCAAAGCTACACCCCTGGCTGCACTGGAGCTTTCAGGGTACTCAAAGAGCAGCCAAAATTGCCTATGAAAGTCATTAGTTGGTAAGAGAGTCTCAGGGTCTTTGATGAACCCTTCATCCTCCCTGAACTGGTCCATGGCTTCATCACCCAGCTCGTAGAAGGTGATTTCATCAGCAAAGACATCAATGGGGACGTTGGCCGGGCGCCGTATTTTCCCACCAGACTGGTAATAGTACAGGATCCCATCAAAACTGGGCCTGTTCCTATCAAAGAAATACTCATTCCTCATGGAGTCAAAGTAACGCATCCTCTTTTCTGGGTCCCCGAGCAAGGTCTCAGGGAACTGGTTGAGGGTCTTGAGCCGCGTCTCAAACCTCAGCCCAGCGATGTTAATGATGACTCGTTGGTCCCCCTCATCCATACCCACCCTCTCCCCCACCAGATGCTCACTGAACTCAGCGGAGAACCTGGAGAAGATGGTCTCATTGTTGGCGTTTTCGCTGTTGATGAGGATGCGCAGGTTGGAGAGGAGGTTGGCGCAGCTGGGGTGGCCTTTCCGCGACTGGCTGGCGGGGCTGAGGTCGTTTGAATAACAGGGATCCTCCACAATCTGATCAGCGTTGTCAAAACTGACTAGTGCCACCTCCATCTCCTTCCAACTGGACACGTCCATCATACACTAATCAGATTAGCAGCATAAATCCCCGGGTCGGATGCCGGCAGCTTGCGTCTTTCCCACGCTATGAGGATCTGCAAGGGAACGGACAGGGAGACAGAGCTGAATTGGGCAGATGCATCACTTGGCTCAGCTAAAAGGAATAAACCAAACCTGAGGTCAGAAATCCTTGTGTTTTTTAATGGAAACATGCATTTCATTGACTGCCAAAAGCAAGTTGCTCACCTCTGGATCCTTCAAGCCTCTTTTGGCATGGCTTCATTATCATCATGAAACCTCCCAATACCA
Source organism: Psittacula echo (assembly GCF_963264785.1). Taxonomy (NCBI): domain Eukaryota; kingdom Metazoa; phylum Chordata; class Aves; order Psittaciformes; family Psittacidae; genus Psittacula; species Psittacula echo. The sequence goes on from NC_137758.1 coordinate 5,909,674, forward strand.
TGTACAGCACCCAAGGGTAAAAGGTCAGGCAGTAGCAGAGGATGGGGGTGAACCCAGGTGTCCCACCCAGCCTTTCCCCAGCAATCCCAGCCCTGCAAAGCAAGGGGTCATTTCAGACATGTCCAGTTGTGGATCCAGTGCTTGGATCAGGATTTGGAGGTGTTAAACATGGGAGTTCTGGTTAGCAGCAGCCTTGCTGCAGCTGGGAGAGGCACTGGGTCAAACCCCAGGAGGTCCTTGACATGTTGCAGCTGGGTCAACCGGCGTTCAGAAAGCAAACTAGGAGCCACAGTGGGATTTGGGGAGTGCAGCCCAGGAGGCAGCCAGGTCAGGAGGAGAAGGATGTGGACACCAGCCTTGCAGAACCCCTTTGATCAGTGTGAAGAGGAGTAAGAGCTGGGGTAAGAACCCCTCGTCTTGATCCAGACTTTGGCTGGGCAGAGGATGGGATGATGTCCTCCAGAGCTCTTCTTTGCCTCCTGCATGGTAGACCTGATATTCCCAGCCGCAGGAAGGAGACGAGGACTAAACACTCAGGTCACTTGGAAAGCATCTTTCGAGCCACAGGGTGGATTTTTAACCAGACCAGCTTCATCAGCAACAGACACCATGTCCCCAAATGCTCCTGGGCACATGGCTCCCCCTTGTGTTTTTTGCTGTTGTACTGAACTTGAAGGCAAAGTCAAAGAAGAGCCCAGGGACCAGGCCAAGTTACAGAGCTGGGAAATTACCTTTCTTGCCTCAGGGAGAAGCATGAAGAGAAATTAGATGTTAATGGGGAACGGTTCTGGGGAGAATTGCCCAAAAATGCACTTTGCAAGTTAAATCCAAGGCCCTGATTTATTTCCTTTCCAGCTCTTTTTCCCCAGAAATACCTTTTCCAGCCAGGAGAACCCGCAGAAGGACCCCCAGAGCTGCTCTGTGTGACCGCTCATCACCAAGGGCACCCTGGCTCTCTTCCCCTGCAAGTTCAGGGACTGGGAATGAAAAAACCCAAGTGCCCAAGAATAGCAACACAATTTAGGCCACGTCTGCAAGGAGCAGCAGTGGTGCTGGGGCCGGTCCTGCGGTGAGGATGCTCCTTCCCCTTTCCCCAGAAGCAGACTCATCCTTCCTTGCTGGTGCACTGCAGGTGGGGTTGGGTAGGACAAGCTAGAAACCCAAATCTGGTGCAGAATTAGGTGGCAACATCCTGGCTTGCTACAAATCCTCTCTCTTGTGCTCTCAGCATTACAATCCCAAAAGCAAAACTTCATGCAGGAGTCAGGACCCATATCCCAGACACGGACTCAACCTTATTCTTTCCTTAGCAGAGTCATGAAATTCTGGATTTGGGGACAAATCCCACAGTTTATCATAAGCTACTTAAAGGTCACATTTCTTTGCTTAAAGTAAAGCCACGAAGCACGGTTGTTCTTAGGCATCCGTCTCTAAAGAGCTGCCTCTGGCTGGTTTTGTGACAATTTTCCTACTTGGACACATGAGGAGCATTTGGGAGAACAGAGCAGAAACGGAGCTTGGAGGAAGCCGAGGCACCGTGGGTTTGCCCCCCAAAGGAACCTTCTGCAAAGCTGAGGAGCCCAAATGGCCTTGAGACCGAGTCCTCCAGCCTCAGCAATGTCCTCTCGGGGATGCCCACAGTGCAGCAGCTCTCCATGAAGCTGGATTGAGCTCAGGCTTGACTTTTCCCTGTTGAGAAGTTGCGGGCAGGATGAGATGCAGCATCAGAGCAATGCTGGGTGCAGAAAGTACAACACAACCTTGGCGGGGAGACGGCAACCGAGAGCTGCAGATAACCCACGTTTCAGCCCCCATGTAACATCAGAGGCAGGCAAAGGGATACTCAGGTAAGACCAGCCCAAACAAAGCTCTTTTGAGGCGAAAACCAAGCATTAAAGGAAAAAGGAAAAGCAGCACATACAGAACCATAGAATCATATCCTTCCCTTCTCGTGTTCGTAGTTTTAATATAAACTCCCAAAGACGATGTTTAAGTCGGGAAAAAAAAAATCCCATAAAGAAGAATAGGTTTGAATGAGGAGAATGGGAGTGTTCAGTGTTGAGCTGATGGGTGAGGTGACCTGGCCTACCATACAACTCACCACACTCTGCCCTGATGGGACAGCCCCGAGGGGACCACGTGCCCAGGAGCTACTCTCCACAGTGGAGCAAAGTTAGAGCGGCCAAAGCTGACCGTGATATCACATCCTAAGGCAGTGCCGTGGGATGATCTTGGTACTTTGAGCATTAAATGTGCTTAACTCATAATACTGCCCATGGGCCCCGCGGGCAAGAGAAGTTCCCAGCCCTTGCTTTGTGGGATGAGGCTTTTGGTCACAGAAGAAATTGGGTTCCTTTTGAAATGTGGCTTTGCTCTGGAGCCTCCGGGGACATCCAACTGAGGCCCCCCAGCACCATCCCTCGTGAGGAAACTGAGGCGCAGAGCTACGAGGGGACAATTTGCATGTCCTGGACAGGGTTGACAGTGGGAAGTTGTGCTCACCCCCCTGCCAGGACACAGAGAGGTGCTTTTTAGCTCTGTCTCAAGCTGCCCAAGGGATGCAGGGCAATGATTTGCCTTTCCTTGCCTTCAAAGCCCCAAACCATGCTGGTATCTGCCTGTCCCCATCACCAGAAGCAGGTGCCCCACCTGCCCCCAAGCCCCCAGACCACCCTTTCTGTCTCATTTTTACTTCAGACCAATATTAACGGTGCTGCCTGAGGTCACAAAACACCCTCCCAATGCTTTGCAATGCGCGCTCCAGGGTATGGCAGAGGCTTGAACCAGAAAGTTGCCTCGTTTCCTCCTAAATCACCTAACATCTGCTTCCCAGAATCTGATTAACTAATACCCTTCAGCTGAAATCCCTGCCTGGGGAAAACAATGTACAAAACACATCTGAAACAGGGAGAGAGCGAAAGAGAAAGGTCGTTTTGAGGGAGAGCTGGTGTTTTGCCCACCGCGTCCCAAGTAAATCGGGGCTCTGGTTCCCACCAGCCTCTCTGCAACCATCAAATCCTCAATGTCTGCAGTTCCCTTCTGCTTGCCACCCATCATCCCTTCAGCCCCACACTCCTGGGGTGAAAATGGCCATTTCCAAGGTTATTCCAGAAAATGGGAGATGCTGAGCATCTCTTCCACCCCATCTCCTCCCCATCACCTCTGTAGTGGGATGAGAACAGAGGTGATTCCTCCTGTAGCCCTCCCACACCGTCACCTATGGGGACTTACCCGCACAAGGCATGGAAGTGCCACCGCTCTCTGCATCTGGGAAGAGAGTTATTAAACACACATAGGGATGTGTAGGAAAAGCGGAGATGGGAAAAAAAAGTCCAGCCATACCCTTGAAAGGTCCCTTTGGGATAATGCAAGCAATGTCATTTAAAAGGCTCTTCTCTATTTGATTCACTGTATAATTGGCAGCCCAGCCCGCCAGGGATGAGCATTGGCAGGCATGGAGGCAGGATCCGGAGTGGTTCGGAGCCTCGGCCCCACCATCGCCCTGGGAGCCCTAAAACAAGCCAGGGATCCATTGGGAAAAGGGGCTGGTGGGGTGCAGGGTACACCCTATTCCCATGCCCTGCTTGCTCAGGGAGGGGGAACCCGGCCACCCACCTCCTGCCCCCACCCACTCGCCCATGAACGAGACGGGGGAGGACGTGTCCTTCTGGCGGATGCCACCTTTAATCCCCAATAATGCTCCGGATGGTCCAGAGGGGACACGTCTTGTCCGTGACGTGGCGAGGTCTGAGCCGATCCCCAGGAGGGAGGCGGAGAGGGGGGACAGGGACCCGCACACCACAGGCACCGGGGGAGAGATTTACAGCAGGATATAGAGCCCTGTTTATTATTAATATATAACAATGATATTAAAAAGAGGAGGGGAGGGGAAAGCCCAAGGGTTGGAGCATCCCCCGTTGCCCACCTACCTCCTGCCTGTGGCCATGGGTACAGCGGGCTCATTTCCAGGAGGGGACGGTCCCGGTGCCTCCGCCACGTGGGACATCTCCGTCCCACCCCTGGGTGATGGAACCGGCTGCAGCAGCAGGTCCAGGCAGCATTAGTGGGGGACAAGGGACAAGGAAGGGAGGAGAATGCCCCTTCCTCATGCCTGGCTGCTGGCCGGCCTCTGGCTCAGAGCGCAGGGCTGCCGGGCTTATATCCTCCAGGAATAAATAGACACAGAGATGCCCTGGCTGAATGGGACCGGGCAGGTTGGCACCGTTCACTGAAATAAAGGGGAATCATTTTGATTTCATTTCCCCAGTTTTAGTTTCTTTTCTTCCCGGAGCTTGCTGCTCTCACAGGCAGCCTCACCTTGGCTGCTTTAATTCCACTTGGGAACTGGGTTTCATCCTCTACCTTCACCCAAGTTACCCTCCTATCCTCCTCCTCTTCCTCCTCCTTCATCTCTTCCTTCCAGGCATCTGCATTTGGGGAAGGCAATGGCACATTTCTACCTGCGTGCTTCAGCCTGAATTCCTCCACGGTGACGCTCCTTTGCTCTTGAGGGACCCGATCACCTCTATTTCCCTCCCTCCAGCATCCTTTTCTGTCCTCTGAGCTATTTCTCCCCCTGCGATGTTAATGAGCCCATTAAACAGCCCTATCCTGGAGGTCAGCCTGGGACCTGCCAGCTTGGAGCGTCTTATACTCATCTCCAGCCATCTGCGATGGAAGGGGGACACAACAGTATCCAGACCTTTGATCAGACCCTTCAGGGCTGGTTTATCATTTCTTATACCCCCTTCTGCACCCCTGTGTACTACAGCCCTTAGATTTATCCGTTCTAGTGAGCAGCTGGAGATCTGCTAACAAAAGGGCGTTAAACTGATATTCCTGGCACCTAAGTTCAGCCTGTGCCCAGCTTACCTCCAAACCCAGGCTGGGAGGGTTTTGACCACAGGGTGATGGTGTTTGCAGGCAAAACCTGACCTCTTCTGGGTCTGCCCACCCCAGATCTCCCTGGCACTAGCCAGGATCAGATCCTGCACTCGGGCAAAGAGCATCCGTGGCTGAGGGAAACGTGAAGCGTGAAAACCATCCACAGGAGCTGATGGTCAGGGCTGAGAAGTGAGCTTAGCAGAAACCTGCTGTTAATAGGAATATCCCTGAAGTCAAAGCAGGGATGTGGTCCAGGGGAGACAGGTAAAGGGGGAGATGCCCGGAATAACATCGTTGCCTCTGAGAAACAGGGCAGTTACACAACTCCCTTGTCTCTGGTGGTTTTGGCTACACCCTGGACACCCCTGGGAAGGTTTTGCCTTTAACCAAGGTGACTTTAACACCCTTTTGCCTCAAGGATTTAAATACCCCCACAAACCGGGCTGCCCTGGGCTCTCCTGCATTTCTTTCCCTCTAATCCTCTGCTCTGTGCTCCTGGCATCGCTGGGATTTACCCCACAGACAAATTTGACCCCTGAGGGTGTCCTGCATCCAGGATGGACAGGCTTCCAGTAAGTGCTGGTATGGGATCGCTGCCTCCACACTCGCTGCTGCTGGAGGGGAAGCGAAGGCACCCCACAGCCTGTCCTGCTGCAGGGAGAGAGCAGTTGGCAGAGAAAGGTTTTATTTGCAGCAGGTCCCTAAGTTACTGCTTGGACCCACGTTTGCACAGGGAGCTCAATTTTCCCAGTGGGGAATAGGGCAGAGAACACCCCTTTCTCCTATGATCTGACCTGGGAGGAACTGGAGCAGGGTGAGAAGAAGGAGATGACAAAAGAGGGGTGCAGACCCCATCACTGCTCCCATGGAACAAGGCAACGGCACTGGATTGGATTTTTCCCTCATTCTCAATCCAAGTGATGCTCACAGAGACTGCAGTGTGTGGGTTCTGCTCTGCACCAGGCACGTACTTCGGTCCACAGAGCAATTTACTGCAGTAATGAGCCCCTGCTCATTTTCCTCTTAGCAGAACTCATTAGCTGGGGTTCAGCACTGAGTTCACCTACGTGGCTCTTGGATGGAGCTGGGCAGGGACCATTCCTGGAAGGAAAACAGGGAGTTTCTTGGTTTGCTGCTAGGGAAGATCCTGCAGAAGTTTATGGCTCATCTCCCTCCTTGGGAGAGATGGTTGCAAAATGAGTTCTGTAAACTCAAGGTGAACGTGTGCAGCTGTGAGGGAATAAGCAGGAGGGGAGATGCTGGGAGTTTATGAATGATAAAATAATGGAAAGAATAATTCAGACCTCTGAGGGGATGGGGGGGTCTGGTAAAAGCTGCCCCTGCTTTCAAGTCCTCAGTATGGGAAATGGAAGAGGCCAGAATACGCTGCAATGACACAGGGGCAAAGGGTGAGCCCAACAGCACCAAAGGAGCCCAGAGCTCAGGAGCAGCGTGGTCTGAGCCCCTCTCAAGACCTTTGCTATCAAAAGGAAAGGTTAAAGTGTGTCTTTAGGCAAGGGGGGAGCAGGATGAGCCTCAGCATTGAAACCTACAAATCATACCAGCAAAGATATGATGAGCCTGAACCAACTCCTATGAGCTACTTCCATCTCTGTGCCTCAGTTTCCCCAGGGCTGGTGATGTTCTGTACACCCAAGCAGGAGCCCTGCAGGAAAAGATGCACAGGAGGAAGATGCCAAACTAGATTCCTGGTGCTGGGATGAAGAGGTCCTTTGCTGCTGACCCCCGTGACAGGCAGAGGATCATGTCCAGCCGGAGCCCTTTAATCCTCCCCACTTTCCATACTTCATTCTGATTTTTCCACCCATATTTCTTTATATTGAAAGAAATCAGATTAACAGAGAGCTCGGTACACGCAGTACGCGCCATGAGACAGATGAAACCTTTCTGATACCCAGCCATAGAGCCCCAAATTAATCAGCTATGGATTAACCGGGTCAGGATGTAATTTAATAACGAGTGAGGGTGAATTCCTGCTAGGAGGGAGCCGACGTGGTCCCACACCGGGGGCACCACCGAAGCTGCTGCAGCACGACACAAGTAGCAGGGAAAGCCAGATGGGGTGGAATGAGCTCTGCAAAGGGAGCTGGTGAAAGCCTGGGTCCAAGCCAGGCTTTGCTGCAGCTGAGCCCTCCTTGTCTTCCCAGTGCTTGGAGGTGCGGTTTTAGCCTGATTCAGGAAAAGGTTTAAATGGGGTTTTGACTATAGGGGGCTGGGGTGGCTTTGGGGATGCTGAGCGGGCTTTTTAGAGGCTGGAGGTCTGCCCTCCACTGGGATTCACAAAGTAATTGTAGCTGCAAAGTGGCTGACACGCTTTAGGATGGACAGACGGACACAAAGCACTTTTGAAGTGCTTTGATTAGCCTGTGCCAGAAGAGATGCAGCAAAGTGCATGGAGTGACCTCTTTCCCCCCGGAGCATCCCGGCTCCATCAGGGCGCTGGGATGGGGATGGGGATGCAGCCATCCTCCCTGCTCTCACCCTCCTGCTTACCATGGCTGTAACGCGATAAAGACAATTCGATCCTGGATCGATGGGAAACTTTCCCGCTTTCCCAGTCTGTCCAAGAGCGCAGGGATAGAGGCAGAGCCTGACCCAGCGTCCAGAGCTCAGCGCTGTAACCTCAGTCTACTCCTAGCGGCAAAGAAATGACTTTGTCCCCCCCTTCAAAATCCGCACTGGCAGCAAACCCTGTGAGGAGGTTGTTGGCCAGAGCCAAAAATGGGTATAGGTATAAATGGAAAGCAATAGGAAGCCGCTAATCGGGTCAGACGGATACCTGCATTGATCCCAATTTCTGCAACAGCAGCAGCTACAAAGAGCTGGTGGCAGGTTTGGGGTCCCGGTGCCACGCAGGGCTGGTGGGATTGTGTGCGGGGCCACTGCAGAGATCAGGGCATTCTCCGAGCCCACCACCCCACAGTCCCGTCCAGAGCTGGCAGCAAAAGCTACTTAAGACTTAAAGTGATTGGGATGATGCCAGTGGGACCCTCCTGGCAAAGCCGGGTTCCTCACAGCTCACACCCAGCGATTGAGAGTGCTTCACCTTCCCTTTTTCTCCAAGGACAAACTAAACTTCTCCTCTGGTCACCATCACCCATAAAATACCCCGTGGAAAAGGAGAGCAGCACCCAACTGCCCCAAACCTCCCCACCAAACCCTCCTCTCCTCCCTCCCCAACTTCACCCCACTACAAAGAAGAAGGGAGCAACAAACCCAGATTTTGCATCATCCTCATCCTCCTCCAGTGTGTGGGGCTCCTGGTCCCCCTGTCTCCATCCTCCTCCTCCTTCAGCTCTGCTGGCCAGGAGCTGCCCGGTGGTGCTGCCCCTTCGCCTCTCTCGGGCGCATGGCACCGGGATGCTCGTCCCTCTCCTGCGCTGGGTGGAAAGGCGATGCCAGTACCCACGTGAGCCCGGTGGGACTCCTTGTCCTCATTCTCCTTGTGCCTGAAATGGGTTTTTGCTCCCTCGCTGGGTCCTGCCCACCAGCAGCAGCCGCATCCAGGACCCCAATCCACCACTTTCGTGTCTGCAAATACATGCACGGCCTTTGCTTTCTGAGTGAGGGTGAGGAAGGAGAAGCCCAGAGTGGAGGGAGAGGAGGTGATGCTCAGACGTGAGCCTTTTTGTTCTCTCCCTGCAGAGCTGCTCACTGGGGTGCTCTGCCAAATGCAGCCAGGATAGTGCTGGTTTCACAGGGACCCTGTTCATTTGCACCCACTTGATTGGGTTTGAAGGGGATTGAAGCAGGAAAAACAGGACCCCAGTGGTCCCACCACCAACACTGAAGTACCACATGGGTGGAGGCACTCAGGGCTCTTCTGGCCATGGATCCCTCTGCCTCGGCACTTCCTTGGCTGCTGCCAACATCGGGGTCTGACTTTGCTCATTTTCTCTGACTTTGGTGCATGGGAAAATCCTCTCTTCCTGGGAGCCTGTGATTGCCATTAAGGAAGCTCCCAAACTGCCGAAGCTTTGGGAGCAAGAACTGCCCCCCTGTGTGCTTTTTCCATCCCATTTTTATACGGGCAGGGGTACCTGTTCCTCTGTGAACCTCTTCAAGGGGGTCACACCTTGCCCATACAACCCTGGCCAATACAGCCAAGAGCAGCCCCACTCAGGGACAAAGCAGAGGTTGCTGGATTCAGCCATAGCCTCTCACGTAGTCCAAAGAGCCATCAGGGTTGTTAGCATCATGTTCAGTGAAGGCATCTCAGCTGCCTTTGCAAGCCCCTGCCCGCTTTGCCAGCAGGATTTGATGAAACTGCAGCTATTTCCCTTTCTATGTCTTTCCCCAGCCCCTGCAGAGGTCGTTGCTTTCCTTCCCTGCCCCAAAACTTCACAAGCAAAGGCAAAACCAAGAGCATCGCTCTAGAAAGGCACTTAGCACACAGGAATGGGGCGGGTACCAGCCGAGGCATACCTTGACTGACCTCCAAAAGCTGTCCCCAGCCTTCACCTGCATCCCAAATCCTCCTGCCAGCAGCTTGGGATGCTGAGCCTTTCCCTCAAGCTTTATTCCACCTTGTGTAATTGGGGCAGGCTTCCACGCTGTGCTGTTGAATTGGAAAAGGAAAAGGAATGGAGATCAGCCCGTGCTGAGCCCTTTCAGCAGCATCCCGGCAGTGGGGATGTGCAAAGTCAGGGTCTCCCAGAGGTGCTGCTCAAGAAGAACCCCAAGGAAATGCAAAGAAAACAATATCCTGAAGAATATCTCCCCCAGGCTGGAGGGAAAAGGAGATCTGAAAGCTCAGCCAAAGCAAAAAGCCCCTTGGGGTCACCTTCCCCTGGCAGCCCCAAGCTCCTCATGGGAAGTTGGAGCTGATTTTGCCTTGGAGCAATTTCCCGATCTCATTCCCATGACCTCTGAAAACGGATATGGCCGAGCCCCACAGCAGCCAAGCCCTGAGGGGTGTAGGGCTGTCCAATGATGGGGTGTCCCAGTCGCCCCTCTGCACCCAAGGCAGCACTGAAGTGACCATGGCAAAGCTTTGGCTTTCCCAGCTGCATGCCCAGAGCTGAATTTCATCTTGGGAATACAGTGGGAAAGCACTTATGGGGCACAAAAGCATGATCTTGGCTGTAAAGACCGCAGTTTTAAGCCACTTTGGGGTTGGAGGAGATGCAAAGGAAACAGCTCAGCTGAGGAAGTCAAATTGCACAGCTCTGAGAATCGGCAAAACAATCATTTTTTCCCTGATAAAAACCAGGTTTTGTTTGGATGAGGCTTTGCTTGCATGGAAATTGCTACAGTCCCTGCAGAGGTTGCCTCTCCCTGGGACCATGACTCTCATCACACATCAAACTACTCTTAGGACTTCTAGGGGTCACTCTGGGGTGCTGAACCCAAACCCTGTACTAACCAAGGTAAGTCTCTTTGGGCCCTTCCGTGTCCTTCCAGTCAACCTCTACTCCCAGTGACTGGTTTTCTATGGGTTTCTTCATTAGCAGTTGGAGGACAGAAGTGTCTGTTAGTGTGAGAGCTGCAGTGAGCCAGCACCAGGACCAGCTCTGTCTGTGTTCCTGCACCAACCCGCAAGACCAGGGCAGACGACCTAAACCAGACTCTGAAAATCACGTTATTCTTCACCACTAAATGCAAACTGTACCAAATCCACTGGATCTAGAAGCTGTTCTGCCCCATATTCCCAATAACCCTCCCCACACCCTTCTCTGCGTCACTGGGGTAAGTGCTGCACAGCTTTGCACAGTGGGGAATCCCACACTCAGTCCCTTGGGATCACCTAAAATGTCCCTTTTCCTTCCAGGCGAGACCAAGCCAACTTAAAAAGAAAGATCCCATTAACTATTATCATTGCAGCCTGAACCTGATGTCATTCCCTTGTGCATCTCATCCCCTCCCCACTGAATTCACCCCAATAGAACAGATGCTCCTGCCGCTGTTTCGGGTTTTAAGTGACTATTTGGCAGCCACAGATTTCAGCCTGTCAGAAATCCTGATGAATTATTTCACTCCAGGTCCTTACGGTTTAATTCGAGCAGGCTGAAGGCAACTAATATTTCCTCGCTGTGTTTCTTCAACGTTTCTTGCATATGCTCCAATAGAGCAGATTGCAACGGCTGATGATTTTCTAATGGAAGACTTTGCGAAGCATTCAAACCCATTAAAAAGATCACGGCTGAGAGTAACTACTTTATTTAAGTCTTGGAAGAGAAACAAAGGCTGCAAATGCCCAAAGCACAGAGTGTATCTGTCTGGGTTCAGGCACAAACCCAAGAGCATCCAAACCTCCTGTATCAGCACAACTTGGTGTAAAACCATGACCCAAGCACCATTTTAAGTTGGAAGATAAATGGAAACCTTTTCAACCAGGTGATTCTTCCACATCCTAGTGATAATAAAGTCAAATAAAAGGATTGCCTTAATATAGGTGGGAACTTGCCATGGGTGTTGGGCTCCGTTACAGTTCCATTATAGCATTAATGCCGTACAGACTTGTATAAGCACAGTAAATAAGATTAAAACCAGTCACTCACCTGCAGCCTTGTTCCACCAGCCTCAATTACAGCCCTTCCTCAAGCAATAGGGTTGGTAACGGACGTGGTTGATGCCTGCGCAGCTCTGACACACAGGTAAGGATTAGAAAGAGTTTGTCTCAGGAAAGACTCAGATTCGGAAATCCTACACCCTGGTGTAACCCTACCTTATCTTGCTGTCCTTGGCTTTAAAGGAAACACGGGGAAGAAACGCGGTGCTGCAAGCAGGGCTGTGGTGCATCTTCACACGCAGGGATAACGACTGCCCTGAACAAACCCAAACTCTTTGGCAACCAGGCCCAAGAGAGGGGTTGTACAACCCCAAGAGCTCAGCTCCTGAGCTGAACCCCCCCAGGTGATAGCTTCATTACTTGGGAGCAGATTCGTCCCTGTCGTTCTCCATGGGCAATGTCCATATGGGGTGAGGGGTTCCATTTGACATTAAGAGCTTCCCAACCTGGTATCTACACCCATTTTAGGAAGCAACATTCACATTTTAAGACTGAAAGGCACCAAAGAGTCCAGCAGCTCTTACCTGCCCAGACATGGGCTGTAGTCCAGTCTCTTGGTCCCACCAAGGCACAATGTTGCCTCAATAGGAGCTGCATGGCTTCAGGCTTGGGTCCTGCCCTCACTGCTCTTCCTGTGCAGTGCCATGGGGACCAGTTAACTTGTGCCCCTTCCATGCCTCAGGGAGGTCCTGGATGCCTTTCAAGTGGTCAAAAGGCACTGAGCATCCCACACTGTGGGCATACCCAAAAGGAAGCCCTGCATTCAGCTCTGAGCAGCAGCATCAGGCAATGCCAGGGAAGAGCTAACATACACCAATGTCTCAGAAGGGTCTTCCTCTTAGCAAAGACCCACCTTGTTCCCGGAGCCAAGAACCAGCTGTAGGAGACTTTGCCTGCTCTGAGGGGTCCTTCCAAGCCTATGGTGTGGTGTCCTGGTCATCTTTATCCCAGGAACACACAGGACGTGTGTTAAACCCATCTATCTTCTGCTTGGTGAGGAGGATGGGAGGAAGGTACAGGCTGGAGGCTGCAGGGTAGCCAGAAGTTTGTTGACCAGGACAGATGGGTCGTCTCCACCTCTTTGCTACATTGAGCATCTTGGTATCAGCTATCACATCCAGTCCTGCAGTAATCATGGGCAGCAGGCAGTGGAAGGAAAGGTCCATGGCTTGCTCAGGTCATCAGCTTGGCCATTCTGCTTTAACCCAACTGACAAGGAAGCCCCAAAGACTTCCCTCATCCTTCAAGCGCCACTCAAAGCCCTGCCTGCCCAATGTCCCTAGGAGATGGCACTGCCTCCTGGGTGTTTCCCAGAGGTTCCTGTTACACTGCAGTAATGGGGAATCGCATTAATTACGTGTTCAGCTGAACGGTGGTAACGAAGGCACGGGACATATCAAGAATCATGTTAGCATGGCAAGTAGCACAGGAACACCCAGAAAGGGTGATGCTCCACAGAAAGGCCTGAAGTTGTTACAAGGACGTCAGGAGACTTGATACAAAAGGCCAGCTTATTAATAGCTAATGGGCAAATAAATTATGTACCCACTTGGGTGGATTGTGTTTCTCCCTCCTCACTGCACCCTGCCATCTCCATCACCTCCTTTCTTCCTGGTTTCTCTCCCACTTGGTTCTTTCTTCTCCTTTATTTCCCTGCTTTGCATGACTTGGGTGTGTTTGCTCATAACTGAGTGTTCCAAAGCTGCAGCACTGAATTCCAGCCTGTCCCTGGGGTCTCGGCTGCCCACATCCATCCAGAGAGGGACCACCGGTCAGGCCAAGGCCTCTCCAAGACACCTCCTCCATCACATCAGGGCTGCTCCCTCTCCCAGAGATCATTTGATGCCCTGGAAATGCCAAAGCTGAAAAGAAAAGCTCCAGGCAGCAAAACAAAAGCTTCTGGCTGTGGCTGGATGGGACCTGCCCTGCCTGCCATCTGCGGCCCCGGCAGGAGCAGCCCCAGCTCCCATGGTGCAGGCAGCCAAGTGCCAGCGGCTCCGCACTGGCCACACTCCAGCAGGTCATTGGCAAGCAGAGAAGGAAGGGGAAGGCTGAGTGAAAAGGGGGAGAACAGGGGGGTTGCTTCATGCGCTCAGGATTTGGGGTCCCCAGCGGCCCAAAAACCCAGACCTCGAGAAGGGAAAGCTGAGACTAACTCGGTAAAAGGAGGTTTGGGGATCTCACTGCTCCCTCACCACTCAGCTGATGCTCCCAGCTCTGTAAAGCCCAGGGAGGGCACGGATCTGCCTTGTCCATGCATCCCTGGCCGAGATAACACAGCAGCAGGTTTGAGCCTGGGTTGCTGGCAGGCTGGGACTGCCACTTGCTCCTGCTGCAACACGGACAGCACAGAATCACAGAATGAACCTGGTCAGAAAAGCCCTTTCAGCTCATCCAGTCCAACCATGGCCCAGCACTGCCAAGGCCACCCCTAACCCATGGCACTGAGGCCTCGTCTCCACGGGGTGTGAACCCTTGCAGGGACGGTGCCTGCAGCCCTGCCCTGGGCAGCCTGTTCCAATGCCTGAGCACCCTCTGGGGCAGGAATTGTTCCTCAGCTCCATCTAAACCTGCCCTGGGGCAGCTTGAGGCCGGTTCCTTAGAATTACCCCTCTCACCTTCCCAAGCCCCATTTCCCCTCTGATTCATGGGCAGCACTCTGGTATCTGCTGACACTGCAGCCAGTATGGTCCTTCCCATCGGATGCTCCTTCCCTGAGCTCTAAATGCTGTTTGTGAGCCCACTTACAGCTTTCTTAGAGGAAGCTGAAGTCTGTTGGAGAACGTGTTTAGTTAAACATCTCAGAGGCCACCACACCACCCCTGTGCTTTGGGGCTGGCTCCCATCAGCAAGAGCAGCACAGGAAATAAGGGATACTCGTACAGGTTACCCCTCCACTATTGCTTTGAGTTGGGGATCTCAGGCAGGGCTGCAGCCCTGTCCCATCCCCAATACCCTGAGGAGTTGAAGAGCATTTAAGGCAGAGCCAGGAGCAGCATCCCAGTCTCTGGACCAGCTCTTTAACCAGAGGATGATGGTCCCACCATCACTGCCCCTTGCCCAGCACATCCCCTTCTCTAATCTTTCATTATCACTTTCTCTGCCCACTCTGATTTCACCAGGCTGTGCTATGATATCCCTGGGGCCTGGGTGGTGTTGGGCAATCTGATCCCCACCTCCTCGTCAGGCTGTCTGTAAACACTGTCACTAATCACCTTGGATGCTGTGCTGACCCCGATGAAGTTCCACCCAGTGGGGCTTCATTGCTCAACTCGATGTGGCCCCATCAATAGGCAGGCTCCTGTTCCATGCCCGTTGCCTTCTGAGCGTGTTTGCATAAGCCTGACCCACGTCACAGCAGCTCCTGGTCACTGAAATCAGGCTATTCTGTATCAGTAATAAGAAACTCTCACCACCTCTGACCACAGCACGTATCTGCTCACACTGTTGCTTCCTCCCTGGGGAGAGCAGCATCTCACCCCAGCATCCATGAATTATGACAGCAAAACATCCATCTCCAGCCCCTATTTAACCCCCACAACAGCCTCCTCTGTGAAGAGGCCTTTGCTTGCCCATCTTCTATCAGCCAAAGGATGAGGAATCATGAAACCATAGAATGCTTTGGGTTGGAAGGGACCTTAAAGCTCATCCAGTCCCAACACCGTCTCTCAGCCTGGCTCCAGAGCAGAGCTGCTCCAGCCCTCACAGCAGCTCCATGGCCTCCTCTGGGTTTGCTCCATCTGCTCCAAGTCCCTCTTGTGCTGTTGCCCCAGAGCTGGATCAGGACTGCAGGGGGGGCTCCCCAGAGGGGCAGGATCTCCTCCCTCAAATCAGCAGCAAAGGGAGGAGGAGACGCTCTCACCTGCCTTGTCTCTGTCACTGGACAGTGCAGGGATGTAGATGTGGATGTGTCACATTCTGGGGTCAAGCAGAGGAGAGGGAGGTGGTTGCCCGTCAGACAATCAGGGAAGAAAAGAGACACAGGTGGAAAAGAAACGGCTGCAGGAGGTAGCAATGAAATGCTTCTCCTTTGGTGCCCAGAAAACTAGGGAGCAAGGAGGGAAAGTCTGAAGTCAGGACCTCTTTCTTCTTCCAGCACACGATGGGGACAGCCAGGAGGAAGGTGAGGAGATAGCTCTAGTGCCCTGGTTGTAGCTGACCCCATCCAAAGGGAAAACTCCCTCCTGTGAGGTGCTGAGGACAAGTATAACACAACATCCATCCCAGGTGGATAGTCCTGCTTTGCAGAGTCATAAGACCAAACATGACATCACTTTGTTGTCTCAAAACCCTGTCCAAAGTGAGGTTAAAGATGGGGAAACAGGTACAGAACACACAAGAGGACTGAGCTGCCAAAGCCTCCCTTCTCACCAGGTGAGGGAGGTGCAGGTCTGCTCCCTTCTCTCCTTTTTCCATCCGCAGCTCGAGCGAGCAGCTCTGCTTGTTCAGGTTACTCCATCCGAGCCTCC
This sequence comes from Psittacula echo, assembly GCF_963264785.1. Lineage (NCBI taxonomy): Eukaryota > Metazoa > Chordata > Aves > Psittaciformes > Psittacidae > Psittacula > Psittacula echo. The sequence continues at coordinate 5,925,559 of NC_137758.1, forward strand.
GAATCAGGTCCCTCCAGCAGCTGAAGCCTGGTAACATCAGGAAGCACTTGTTGGTGTCTCCAAAGCAGCAGTGTCTGTCTGCTCTGTGGTTACAGGGCCTCGCTGGCTAAGGGAGACTCGGTGACACCGTGTTCTGCAGCACACCACAACATCTATTTACATCTCAGCAGGAGGGGGGACAACTGATCCCAGAACGCTATGGTCCCCAGGACCTGGTGGCTGCAATCAGGCCCTGCCTAAACCCACTCACTGCCTAAGCCCAGGGCTGTGCTGCTGATGAAGGGAAGCTCCCAAGTCCCATCCTCTGCAGTGGGGAGGGATGGAACAAAGCAAATTGACCCAAACCGAAATGAACCTGAAGGTCTTGGCAGGTGGCTGCAGTAGTATATAACAAGATATATATTGTTATATATATAACAATAGAATATATATATATATTCTAGAATATATATAGCAATAGAAGAGCACAAGTAGGTGCAGTGTAACAGCTCCAGCCAGAAGAGGACAGTGGTGCGTACGTTTTATTTAGGGGTGTGCTTCCTGTGAGCACACACGGACCAAGAAGGATTTTAAGGGCTTTAGTTCCTCTCTTCACTATCAGAATCACCCATTTCAACACACACAAAAGGGTATGAAGGGGTTCAAGGCTATTCCCAGTGACAAAACCCCATCTGGTTGTGGGTATGAAGCTGTTGCTCTAAGAGATGCTTAATGGGACATTGGCTGCAGCAAGTCTCAATGAGATGCTGAGTGGCTGGGGGGATGCATGCAATGAAGGCTGAGCCTGAGAACAAAAAGAATTGGTGTTTTGGGAGAAAACTTTCATCTCAAATGAAAATAGGGTTTATAGGGTTGGTTAGAAAGGTGTAGAGGAAGCTGCTTCAGGTGGTGCCATTGCTTTCCAGGGGAGGAGAAAGAGTGAGCACATGTGTTCATGCGTACGTATCTATATCCCCCTCTACCTGCACACGTATGGAGTCAAAAGAGGGCAGGGGAGAGATTGGCGCCTTGGTGGTGGATACCAAGGTTTGCATCCTCCAGGACAATGTAGACACTGGAAAAGCCTCATTTGCCCTCTTCCAGCCTCCTCAACCTGTTCACCTGCTGCAAAACCCCCACTTTCTGCTGGTTTAGAGCTCAAGTGGGCTTATGGACAAATGGCAAATGGGCTGGGGAAAAGGCAGGACCTCTTCTTGGTGACCTCTGTTAAATCACGAACCAAAGAATCCCAGCCTGGTTTGGGTTGAAGAGACCTTAAAGCTCATCCAGTTCCAACCCCTGCCACGGGCAGGGACCCCTTCCACTGGAGCAGCTTGCTCCAAGCCCCTGTGTCCAACCTGGCCTTGAACACTGCCAGGGATGGGGCAGCCACAGCTTCTCTGGGCACCCTGGGCCAGCGCCTCAGCACCCTCACAGGGAAGAGCTTCTGCCTAAGAGCTCATCTCAGTCTCCCCTCTGGCAGGTTAAAGAAACCTCACTCCTGCAATGGAGACAGAGACGCTGGAGGCAAAAGGCAAAGACCTGGTTCAGGAATGGCCTGGATGGAGATGAGTTACATGGGGTTTTTTTGCCCTCTGCAAAATTTACCCTCTTTGAGGTGAAAAAGGGAAAAAAACCACCCACTCAGCACCTTCATATAGTCCCTTGGGCAGGGAGAGGCTACACTTGGACCTCTCAAACACAGCTACATTCCTCAGGAGCAATTAGACACTTGCACTCAGCCCAATGAAGTCTGAACCCAACAGGGTAAATACTAAAACCCAGCATTTTCTATAATGAAAATGTGTTTGCTCCTAACTCCAGGTGGCTCCTGGGGGCTGGTTTCTCACTATTGACCCAAAATGGTCCCCTCCATCCCTCCTCCTGCTCCCTCCGGCTCAGCAGGCAGCACCGCACCACCACTTCGACAGCGTGTGCCCTGATACAAGGCAGCCAAATTGGCTGGTGTAAAACAAAACAACCCACAGGAACCCACCTCTCCTCATCCCTTCCATTATCAAACCCTCTTCCCCCTCCCTGGATCCTGCAGGGGAGGAAGATGCAGACAGGAGCTGCCAGGAATCTGTCACAACATCCCCAGCGCTGCTGCATGAGGAGTACGGATCCACACCCTCAGACAGTCACATCTTGGGTTTGATTCCCATCTAACAACCTAAACACAACCCCTCCTCCCCTGTAAGCTCTGCCTGGCCTCGCTCACCTGCTTTAACCCAAGAACAGCGTGTGTCTGGCTCGCCCAGTAACACCAGCAGCCTCAGAGATGGTCCCAGATTGGTTTAGCTTTACCAAAGGCAGGGGGAGCTGCTCACCAGGTTATCAGCCTCAGATGCCCAACTATCCCCCAGCTTTGAAAGGCTGAGGCTCCCCCAGTGATGCTAATGAACAGGTTTTCCTGCTGGTTGGGACAAGATGTGCTGGTTGGGTGAAAATCTAAGAACCAGGCAAGGAATAGGAAGGAAAAGGAGCAGCACCCATGGTGTTGAGCACCCCGTTTGGCTCTGGACCCAGCGCTGGTTGCAGCATCCTCCCTCCCCATTTCAAACTGCTTTACTAAGGGGCTGAAAAGGTGTGATGAAGATGCTAGACCATCACTGGGAGATGCTGGGCCATAGCTGAGGGTTGCCCCATCCTCTCTGCCCCACCGATCACACGTAGGGACAGGTTCATGCAGAACCAGGCAGGGCTCTGCAGCACAGTCCCCAAGATACACATCTCTGGAGATGTGACATGGGAAGGGTCTGGAGATAATGTCCCCATCCCCATCCTCCTCCATGGGCACCAGATGTTGATCCCTCCTGGAGGATCCTGGAGCAGATGATCGCTGTTTTCACCCATAAAACTGCAAGATATGCTGCACCCTCAGAGACATGAACCTTGGGGAGCCTCCAGAAACAATTCCCAAGGGGGAAATAGCTCCCTGGATTGTCCCCTCTCCAGCGCTAGGATTTCTCTGCTGGGATTAAGGAGAAACACTCCTTTTATCCTAACATTGCCCACCTTGATGGCAGCCTGCATTCAACCCAGCAACCTGGCACTATCCCCCCAGCTTCTTGGACTTGCACCTAAGTTTCAAGGCCAGGTTGAATGGGGCTTGGAGCAAGCTGCTCTAGTGGAAGGTGTCCCTGCCCGTGGCAGGGGTTGGAGCTGGATGATCTTAATGTCCTTTCCAACCCAAACCAGAAATCCCTGGGTTTAGGCCAGCAATGATTAATTCTCCTCCAGGAGCAAGGAAATAATTGTGGATCTTTCCCAGGGAAGGGATAGCCTTTGGTTATGAGGCTGAGCAAACCCTTGGTGGAAGCTTTGGAATTCTTCTCCTCCTCAGATGAGCTCCTCGCACCTGATTTCTCCATCCACTAAGTAGGAATGAGGCCTCTCTCCTACCCCACTGGCACAACACAGCCCTTGCTGGGATATCTCCATGGGATTCATTCCACAGAATCATTTAAAGTTTTGTTTTATTACCATCATGGCTGAATAACCTCATAGGGAAGCCCCAGTACATGGCCTCAGTGATGGTACATGGCCCCAGTGATGGTACATGGCCCCAGTAATGGTACATGTCCACAGTGACGGTACATGGCCCCAGTGATGGTACATGACCCCAGTGATGATACATGGCCTCAGTGATGATACATGGCCTCAGTGATGATACATGGCCTCAGTGATGGTACGTGGCCCCAGTGATGGTACATGGCCCCAGTGATGGTACATGGCCTCAGTGATGGTACATGTCCACAGTGATGGTACATGGCCTCAGTGATGGTACATGGCCCCAGTGATGGTACATGGCCTCAGTGATGGTACATGTCCACAGTGATGGTACATGGCCCCAGTGATGGTACATGACCCCAGTGATGATACCCACTCATGCACAAACAGGGAAACTCAGCTTTTCCCAGTTGCGAAAACTCAGGGCATCCTCTGTTTGCATCCTCCTGAGTCTCTGCTGGTGCTGCTCCATAACACTGGGATATGAGCATCCAAATGCTCCCTTCTCTAGCCTTTCATTTCCCCCTGGGGTAAGGATAAGGTACGCCCCAGGGAAAGCTGAAAGTTCCCATGGTGCCATCAGTTACAAACCTGATCCCTCACAGCTTTGTAGAGTGGCTGCTTCAGACACGGGGAAACTGAGGCATGGAGGCATCATCCTGAAGGGGCTGAGGGAACTGAGCCTGGGGCAAGAAGGGTGCAGCCCCCTGTGACTCCAGCTGTGGAATCAACAGGTCAAATCCTAACATGGGGTATCCCCAGTAATTCCGACTGGCCTCTGTGCCAGGGGTGGCTTAAAAGGGGAGTTTTGAGGCTGAATGATGGGAAAGTGCCTGGATCCTCCCACATGGGACCCTGTGGAATCAAGGGGCAGGAATGTCCTGCTCCATGCTTCATCTGTCTGCACAGGACAGTTCACAGGGCTGGGCTGTAGGACATGACTCTGCATCACAGGCAGGATGCTCCTGGCTCTTCTGCATGGCCATAGCGGTGGGACTGGTCCAGCACCAGGCTCAGGCTTATTTCGATACAAATAAGATGCCACCAGCTTGGGAACAAGCCCTGATTCCAGATTGAGGACACACAGGGTTGTGGTGTGGGTCTTTTTTTCCTCAATGTATTTCTTCCCAACTCTTCCTCTCCAAAACCTGCCCCTGTGTCACCTGCTCCCCTTTGGATCTGAAAACGAGTCAAAACCCATCCACAGGCTGGTGGGAGTCGATCCTTATGGGGAGAAGCTGCCAGGGGCAGAAAGGCAAAGAGGATTTTCCATCTTCCTTTTGCAGTTGAGGTTTTGAGCACCTATTTTTACCCCAAAGGTGTGATTGAAGCCCTTGAGTCCACAGAAAGTGTCTTGCAGGGGGTTTGTTCTCCTTTCTGTGAGCATCCTTGGGGTAAATTGCTTCACCAACAGGAGTATGGTGCGGTTTGCAGCATGTTCCTCGATTGCTGGAAATCACTTGTGTGAACAGAGTTACCTGTGGGAAATCACTCCCTTCCGAGCCCCAGGCTGGGTTACAAGACCACGCGGTGCCAGGGATGCCCAAAGCGATGGCAGCTCAGTGGGACACAGACCCAGGGGAACACAGGCTTGAGGACAAGCCTGGAGCCTGCACTTACACCGCACATGGGGCTCTGAAGGTGCTGCAGCATCGCCTGCAGCCTGAGACTTCCAATGTTCTCTGCACCAGCACATCCTCCTGATGCTCCAGCCCTGTGCCACGTACAAAAGGCATGCAAGGAAGGAAAAAGTGCATCTTGCATGAGTGCCAGGTTCAGCTCGCTGTGCTCCGTAACATGGAATCCCAGATTGGTTTGTGTTGGAAGGGACCTTAAAGCTCCTCCAGCTCCAACCCCTGCCACAGGCAGGGACCCCTTCCACTGGAGCAGCTTGCTCCAAGCCCCTGTGTCCAACCTGGCCTTGAACACTGCCAGGGATGGGGCAGCCACAGCTTTTCTGGGCACCCAGGGCCAGCGCCTCAGCACCCTCACAGGGAAGAGCTTCTGCCTTAGATCCAATCTAAACTTCCCCTGTTTCAGTCTGAACCCATCACCCCTTGTCCTGTCACTACAGTCCCTGATGAAGAGTCCCTCCCCAGCATCCTTGTAGGCCCCTTCAGACACTGGAAGCTGCTCTGAGGTCTCCACGCAGCTTCTCTTCTCCAGGCTGAACAGCCCCAATGTTCTCAGCCTGGCTCCATACAGGAGGTGCTCCAGCCCCTGAGCATCCTCCTGGGCTCCTCTGGCCTTGCTCCACCAGCAATATTTGCCCCCTCCATTTCCCTTCGGCAGCTCCGAGACCCTTCCTCCCTCCCACTTCCTCACCCCCTTCTCAACCAGGGCCCATCTCTGCCAGAGGAATCCTCCTGCTAAACACGATGGCCCCTGCCAAGATGAAAGCGAAGCTGTGAATAATTCATGGTTCAATCTTTTTTACCACCGTCTGCTGTAAATATTTAAATACCACCCAGATGTCTAGAGCTGGATTTCGGGAGGATGAACCTGAGCAGAGCTTCCAGCTTGGCGGGCAGCCCCGGGGAAGGGGGTTGACCATGGGATGGGTGCAGATGCCACGGGGATAGATGGGGACATTTCTTTGGCTGTGTGCAGGCTGGGGCAGGCACAAGGGAGCCCTGGGGGAAATAAATTGGTTTGTATCTTGGTAAGGAGCAAATGTCCAGGGTTTTATCATAGAATTCCAGCCTGCTTTGTGTTGGAAAGGACCTCAAAGCTCCTCCAGCTCCAACCCCTGCCACGGGCAGGGACACCTTCCACTGGAGCAGCTTGCTCCAAGCCCCTGTGTCCAACCTGGCCTTGAACACTGCCAGGGATGGGGCAGCCACAGCTTCTCTGGGCACCCTGTGCCAGCGCCTCAGCACCCTCACAGGGAAGAGCTTCTGCCTTATCTCCAACCTGAACTTCCCCTGTTTCAGTCTGAACCCATCACCCCTTGTCCTATCGCTACAGTCCCTGATGAAGAGCCCCTCTCCAGCATCCTTTTAGTCCCCTTCAGATATAGGAAGGCTGCTTCCAAGAGATCAGCAGTTCAGAAAGGGATGCGTTTCCACTGTAGGGAAGCAGGAACATTTTATCTAAAGGAGTATCCAAATGACATGGTTCAACTTTTGGCACTCGCCTTCCCTCTCCTCTGCTGGCTCAAAACCTCAGTGGGATTTCACCCAAATTTGTGATTGCCAAAGAAGTGATCAGCAAATCCCCTGTGCTCCAGTCTGCAGCTCCCTGAGCTCTGCTCCCCGCCTGGAAAACCAGGAAACAACCACTGACATTAAAATAACACATGGCCCTGTGCCATCTCCCAGCTCCTGGTGCAGCATCCAGCTAAAGGGCTGGATATTTACCTCATCCCAATGGATTGGGAACATCTGGGAGCTCACTGCAGGAATCAGGGATCACCTCCAGGGACAAACCCTGTCCCAACACTGGTTTTATTTCATTCTTATTCCCAGCATGTAGGAGAACAGCACATCCCTGGGAAGCTGCTGTGAGCCTGAGCATCTCCTCCTGCTCCAGCATCACTTCGGTGTTTTGCAACCTTTCCCATAGGGATGGCTTGGAGCAATCACTGCCACCGTGTCTGCAGAGCTGTGGTGCTCCCGGGTCCTCAGCTGCGTGTCCCTTGCTTGGCTGTCTTGTCCGCCCCATGCACAGTGAGCCTGCATGTCCCCAGGGCTCTGCTTTGTGTCCCCTTGGGGATGCACTCAGCTGCTGAAACCCTGGGCATCCTCTTCCAGAGATTTAAGTGGTTTTCACCAGGACTGGGGTTTTCCAGCTTTGCAAGAGCAGTTTTGAATCCATCGAGCGCCCTTTGCTCTTGTATCTCTCCCTGCACCAGCCTGCGGATACGAACACAAGCTCATGATCCTGTTAGTGCTCTTCCTGGTGAGATTCTGTTTGCAGCCAACCTTCATCATCCTCCATTGAAAAAGGGCTTTACTGCTGGCTCCAGCCCTTGCCCCACACCCTGTGTGTGATGTCCCAGGCACTGAGCTGGAACCAGCCACCACCAGCAGCTCCCACCCATGTCACAGCTTAGATCTACAGCTCCATCACCACAGTGGCTTTGAGACCACCCTCGGACAAGAACCAGGTCCAAGGTATCTCTATGTAGCCTGAACCTATAATGCTTCTGTTAAAGGATTTCTTTATGCCCCATCCCTGGCAGTGTTCAAGGCCAGGTTGGACACAGAGGCTCGGAGCAAGCTGCTCTAGTGGAAGGTGTCCCTGCCCATGGCAGGGGTTGGAACTGGATGAGGTTTTAGGTCCTTTCTAACCCAAACCATTTTAGGATTCTATGATTCTAAGACAATTTCTGGTCTAGAAATAGCTTTTCCACCTCTGGAGGCTCTTTGTGGAGGTTTTCCTTCCTAGAATTAGAGTAAATGAAGAGTTGGGGACACCAACAAATTTTACAGCTTGAATATCGGAACGAGTGTTGCTCTTAAGCCAAACATTTCACTCACGTTTAACCTTTTAAAAGCTTTTTCCCAACTAACTTGACATTTGAAACAAAAAAGACTTTTGTTTTCCCAATGGGATGATTTGAAATCTTCCAGTCTTTTTCCTCACCTACATTCCCAAGCCAAGATATCAATCTAAACAATATGTTTCCCACAACAGCAACAAAAAGCATCCAGTCCATGAGTCATCATCATTCTGTGAAATAAAGGAAACACTTCCCCATCTCCCTGCTCAGGAATGGCTCTGATCTCTGCACCAACCAAAGCAGTTGTGGAGGGTCCTGGCCATGTATGGGGGTTTCTAGGTGGAGGTGCAGGTTCAGGTCATCTGGGCAGGGTTTACTCCTTCCCCTGAGGTTGGTGGATTTACAACCTTCTTGGCATCATGGGCTTTGCCTGGCTGGCTTATTCCACCCATCTCCGGAGATTCTGGAGCCTGTTAAGGGAAAGGAAATCATGCAGATGAGCTCAACACTGATGTGTGGATCAGCTGGGGATGGTTTCTCAGCTCCTGGTTGCTCTCTCCACTTCTGGCAATGAAGAGAGTGGGAGATGTCCATGCAGACGGGGGATTTACCAGCCTGCATGTATTGAAGCACCCCATGGGGGCACACCACCTGCTTTTAGCCCAGGGACCACATTGAGTGCAGTAGAGCCCACAGACAGCTCAGATACTTCACTATGGGAACCACTGACCAGGCTCAAACAGGCCCTAAAGCCCCAGGGCTGATGGGGAGAACCCACTGGGCATTGGGGAATCAGCCATGGGGCTTCACTGCACAAGAGGTGGGAGCAGAATGCAGCACATGGGGTGCTGGGTGATGTTGCTGAGGGTGGATGAGGTGGCTTCAGAAAGACAAAGAGACGAGGGGTGACAAAGAGAAAATGGGCAGATGAAACCCTTGGCTGATCAATACTCCGCAGAAGGCCGCGGGAAGGCTGGCAGGTTCACGCTGTACTGAGTGGTTTATAGATTTCCTCTAAATAGGAAGATGCAGGTACTGTTGTTCCACATTGGGAAAGGTACAAACCTGGCCTAGGGGAACAGGGGCATTAGGCAGGGGCTGCTGGCTCTGCGCTCTCCTCCTTTCTCCCCCAGCAAGCACATTTAGCAGCAGGCTAGGGGTGAATGGGGGGAGACACCCCAATAAATGCTCCTTCCCACCCAGAATAAAACACCTGATAACCAGTGATGGTCTCTTGTTGCAGGGGATGGGGTTTTAAAGCACCCAAAAGACACCAAGCACGCTTTCTGGGAGAGTTTGTGCTACAGGGACTTGCCCAAGACATTTCAGGACAAAGAAAAGAGGCAGAACAGCCCTCCCTGCAGTGCATGAGGCTAGGGTGGCTTGTAGCCATCATCCTGCCTTAATGTACTCCCCACCTTGGCCAGGTCCCAGCAGTGAGGACCCCAGATTGGGCACATCCATCCCAGTAACACATCCTCTTCCTCCCAGTTAAGTGGGTAAGGATAAAACCAGCCCTATGTCTAAGCAACATGGGGGAAAAAAGGATGAAGAAGAGATTTTTCTAATGCTTAAACCACTCCCACCTTATCCCAAGAGGAATTGCGCTCTGGTACCATCTAGAAGAGTTTGGAGAAGTTTCCATTTAAGCCAACAAAGGGTCAGGGTGAGAGGTTGGAGTCGGAGGGAAGTGACTAATCAATCACTCATCATTTATTTATAAGGATGGCAGATGCGAGCGTGAGCTGAGCCGCTGAAGACAGCAGCCAGCTACAGCCATTGCAGGGGATGTAGGAGGAAAAATGGTCAACCAAGGCAATAGATTCAGAGAAAGGTCATATCTGGAGGGTCAGATGAATAGGGAGAAGAACCATATGAGACTTCTTGTCTCTCCCAAGGCTACTGAAAATCTCCCCATCGTTCCCATGAACTAAGCAGGGAGTCACTAAAAAGGAGTGGCTTTGCTCCATCCCCAGGACATACTGAGGTAGTTCTTTGCTCCTGAGACACTTGGGTTCAGTCTGATCTCCCTGCAAATGCCTCATCAATTCCTTCACAGTGTCTTTTGCTTCTCTGTTGGGCATGGAAATCCTCTCGTAGACTGGATGGAGAGGACACATCTATTCGGTTTGGGAATGTGTAGCTATGAGGCAGTTCCCATGGGCATAGCCTTCAGCTGGTGTTAAAACAGCAAGGAACAGAGGGTACCCTGAGAAACAACATCTCATAGATCTTACTGAGGATTCTGCATGTAAACACATGCCAAATATTCAGGCAGAGTCTGGCCTCTCCCATGGGACCCGAACAGATGAGCCTCCCCACTCCCACGGGACTTGGGTACCGACAACCCTCGCCATCATCCTCCTGCAGCAAAATTCCACCCTTGATGAAGCCAGGGAAGCAGGACCAGGATCTCCAGGCATTTTAAGGTCCATTAACTGCTGATGTATGGCCTGAGCCTTATCAGGCATGAAGTTGGAGTAAATCCAGGGCTATGTGCAGGATCAGGGCACCAGAGCAGTGGCAAGGAGGCGCTGGCAGCACTGGGAACCAAAGGCAGGTTGAGCTGCGTGGTTGGGGATGAACCTGCTCTGTAGCATAGAAAATACAGTGCCATGAAACCCTGTTAACCCTTGCATTCCTATGGGACCTTGGTGCTTGTCTGGGATCCTCTTGCAGCACCAGAAACCACTGCTACTTGCAGTGATGACTCGAGGGTACAAGGTGAATCTATGTTTGATGTGGGGAAAGATGGCACCTACTGGAATCCCTTGACTCATCTCCTCATCTCCCACATGTCTTCCTCTCTCCATACAGGCATCCCCAGGAGAACTTCGTGGGGTCTTGTTGCCAAGAGCGCCGTCATGGTCAGCAGAGACAAAGAGGCATGTCAATCCATCCAGCTTAATTTAGATATCTGCCTTCAGGCCAGAAGAATAATTGTCTTAAAAAGACCCATTTCTCTGTGTTCATGGTGAAAGGAGTCAGGGAAACAAGCTCTGATGGACCAGAGATGCCCACTGTTGGTGCAAGTGATGCCACGCAGCACAGCTAAATGAGGACCCTGCAGTCCTTTACTGCTCCCCAAGCCCCTTCCCCATGCGATTGCTGAGGCTCGCGGTACCCACGACATTGTGCTGGCTGGCCATCCAACCTGTCTACACTTGGCAAGAGCTTGCCTTTGGAAACCACCCGGCCAAGACATGAGCAGGCACCGTGCCACTGCAGCAGATGGTGGGAGCGTGGGCAGCCGGGAAAGCACATCCCAGCATGCCAAGAGCACACAGCCCAGAAAAGAGCATCCAGAGGGGTCTTCTCTCTTGTCCATAGCCATGAAAGGTGCCAGCTGAGAGAGCAGGGGGGATGTCCGTATGGATTCACTGTGAAAATAATGGATCCAGGCATGGAGCTGGTGGTGGGAAGCAGTTACAGTCGTGCGAACCGCACGTCTCAGTACTGCTCTGCCTGGGCAAGCATCAAAGCCACCCCATCCCACACAGCTCCTGACAGTTAGGCCTTAATAAAGGTCTTTCAGGCAGCAGTGCCCTGGAAATCCGCATGGCATCCCTTGCATTAACAGTGAGCATCTCTGGTGCATCTGAGCTTGTTTCCCTGACTCCTTCCCCCAGGAATGCAGAGAAATGGGTTCTTTAAAGGCATGTCTCTTCTGGCCCCAAGGCAAGAGGCTAAATTAAGCTGATGAATCATGCAGAGGAGTTTCTCTCTGCTGACCGTAACAGGGCTCCCAACACCCAGACCGAATGGAGAGGTTCTCTTGGGAATGCCTCTGTCAGCATGAGATTCCCCAGGGCAATGGGGACCCTGGCTCTAAGGCTCCTTGCTCCCAAAGAGCACCACCACAGTGACATATCCCCAGCTCCTGGCCATAGGGGTTGGCTCAGGGTGAGAGGGTCATCTCTGCCCAGAGCGGGATGAGGACAGGGATCAATAGGACAGTCATCTTCCTGTGCATCAGCAGCCTCTTGGAATAGATTTAATACACTAAAACACATTCCCCCAATTTTCTATTTCTGGCAAATGAATGTCTAATCCTTGAGCCGCGATGCTGCAGCTTTGTGCTGAGCCGGCGCTTCTGCTGCTGCTGCTGGGGAGGGAGGAAGAGGACGAGCTTGCAGGAGCCACAGAGCACAGCAGTGAAATGGAGCTGCCCCCAAGCCCCTGCCAGCGAGAAGCCACCTCAGCAAACCCTCTCCCTCCAGCCGAGCATCCCAGTGGCATCCCATTTATCACAGCACAGCACCAGAGCAATGCCGGCGCTGTGGTCAAAGGTACTTTTGCTTCTCTTTCTGGTTCTGCCAGGGGCTGTTTTCCTCTAGTGACAACTCCCACCATGGTTAAGGTGCCACCATTCCATCTGAGTACTGCTTGAGTTAAACCCATGAGCTATTTTCCCATATAGCATCGTCACTAAAGCTGAACTAGGGCATGGAGGGGAAAGGATCTAAAACCAGTGCTTACTGGGATTTAATGGAGGTATTTACACATCCATGCACACCACACGCGTGTCCCATGGTCATGGGCTGGTCTGGGGTACACACACGCCAACCAATGCAGACGAGATTCTCTAATGCTAAAGGAGGTGAATGACAAAGGCAACCAAAACCCCATGCCCCACACGTGCTGGGGGGGCTAACGCACAGTGGGAAGCCCCTGAGCTGAGGCTGAGCCCCTCACACAACAGCATCCATGTGCTGCTTGATGTCAAACCCTGGCTCCTTCCAACACGGGCTGAATGCCAGCAGCACCCAGGAGCATTCCTGGTTTGGAGTGCTCCCAGGGGCCCCAAAACCAAGGCACAGGCACCCACTGCCTTTGGGCTGGGCTTCTGCTCTGTTCAGCACAGTGTTTCCACCAAGCTGGTGAAGTGGTCAATGCTCCATCCTTGGCAGTGCTCAAGGCCAGGTTGGCAGAGCCTTGGGTGACGTGGTCTAGGGTGAGGCATCCCTGCCCATGGCAGGGGGTTGGAACCAGATGAGCTTAAGGACCTTTCCAACCAAACCCATTCCATGAGTCCAGCTTATCCCCCTGCAAAGACCTCACATCCCTTCCGACAGTGGGAAAGCTGCTGCTCACATAACTGTTCAAATGGCCAAAAATACTGTGATTTTGGCATCAGTCTGCTGCATCCATTTCAGGTGGAACAGGAATGTCGGGAGGGGTTGCAAGGGTGGAGAGGGGTGTTCTCTTGTCTCTGCACTGCTTTGTCAGGACCACATCCTCAGGCTTTGCAGCACAGGGAGACTTCTAGAAGCTGAATAGCAAATAGAATGCCATTAGGGTGGCTGGGAGCTGAGCAAAGGAGGACCTTGCCCTGAAACCAGGACAACTGCAGTAAGAGCTTCTGCATGAGACCATAGCCTGTGATCCTCCGCTGAAATCACTGCAGACGGTTGAGCCATCTGAATCTCTTCTTTCCTAAAGCACTTTAGAGCTACTAATGAAAAGCACTGTGTAAGAGCCACGTAATGTCATCATCAGAATAATAATAGTTACTATCGATGCCTGCTTCTTGCCAGCCTTATCGGATGCCACAACCTCTTCTTTGTGTGTGCCTGTCCTCATGAAATGATGCCTTGCTATGCCAAATGCTCTGCTGTGGGGTTGTTTTTTTCATCCTTAAGGATGAAAAAGGGCATTACAGTAACCCAAAACCTTTAAAAACATTTGTGAGTAAAGTGCTTTGGGCTGCCTGGCTGGGAGACGTTATGCAAGTGCAGAGCGTTCTTCTTATTTGATGGAGGTCCTTCAGGGTTAAATTCTCCTTCTGCCTTTTAAAGAGTGGAAATAACCAGCATGAGAATGCTCAAGAGCATGGGTCAGACTAGCCTGGATGTGGAAGATGTTGCAACCATCTGGACCCCTTGTGCAGTTGCTGGAGGGAGGCCAACAGGCAAGGGAGCCTCATCCCTTCATCCCTCAGAGGTGCCAGTATCTCCATTGAGCCCCAGGTGACCCCAGCAGAGCAGGCTGCTTGGTTTTAGAGAGCTGAAGCTGGAGAAACAGCTTCCAGCCCTCCTCCTGTCTGCTGGGCCTGCCATGGGGATAAACCACAAGCTCTGGAGCAAAGCCCTTCCACCCTGCAGTGCTGGCAGGGGACAGAGAGCAGCCACAGCACAATGGGAAGGCAAGCACTGTTGTCCATCTTCCCTTTCCACCTTTCTCGCCTGGTTTTGGGCTCCCCAGAATCCATCTCCAAGATCTCACCCAGCATCAAGGACGTGGGACGTGGGACGTGGGACCAGCCTCCCTCCCCTTCCTCTACAGCAGCTAGAGGGGGGTGATGCCTTTCTTGCAAATGGGATCTGGCTGCCTATAGGCATTTCCTTGGGGATAGGAGGATCCACACCTAGAATCACCTGCCCAGAGACCAGCAACCACCTTTGTTTGCTCATACGCAATTCACCCACCCGTTCCCCACAGCACCCCTGGGGTTCAGTGGAACCTTCACCATGGCCACATCACCTCCAAGGTCCTCTCCAGGGATGATGTGAGAGCTGAGTCAGTCCATCCAACTGATCCTTTTGTAAACCTGGACAATATGGGATTGTATCTGCTGTTGCCTCCTTCTACAACCCAGCCATGTATTATCCCCGGAGCCAAAGCTGGTAAGCTGCGAGATAAAAATGCTATTTCTGCCCGGGATTTCTGCAGCTGCCTCTGAGCGTTTGCAGCCACTTTCTAGTTATTAAGGCTCAACTCTGAAGACCCGTGTTCCTTCGGCAGAGATTTGCCTTTAATTAGCCAAGGAGAAAAGGACACTGGAAGACAAGCCCGCGCCTAAGCGGAAAGGCTGCGCTCCCCACGCTGTGCCGTCGGCAGTTTTTGGTAGGCAGGGAGCAGGTGCCTGGCAGAACGGATTTGTTCTGCTTCCCTTGCCCGCCCCCCACCTCCATCTCTTCCTTAGGAAAGCGTGTCCTTGGGGCCTGCTCCTGCCCGGTGCCTGCGGTCCAGAGGAGTGATGGCAGGAGGGAGGTGGAGCAGGATGACCTTGGCATCTCCGTCTCCCCAAACCCCAGCGTTGCTCTTGGCAGGAGCTGATTTTGGCTGCATTAAAGCAGCAGCAAAAGCAACTCCCCAGGTTTGCAGCAGCTCTGGGGTTTCTCTGCTGTAGTGCTCAATTCCCTGGGGTCCCTGTGAACGCAGCAAGCCACCCTTCAAACCAACAACCTCCCAAAGACTCGCCTGCATCATCACGGAGTTCTGGCTGGGATCAATGCCCCCATCTCCCCTGCTCACTCAGGGCAGTGAGCAAGCTTTGCCCCAGTGACAGCCACAGAGAGCAGGAGGGGGCAAACCCCTTGGTGAGCCTTTGGAAAATCTCCTACACAGCTTGGATCCAGCTTCTCCCACCATTTGTTAGGATGAAAAACTGAGGCAGTCTCACTGTGGATCTTCTGGCATATTCCCAGCACAGGACACTGTGATGTCCAAGCAGGATCTTGCCTTCCCCATCAAATCAAGGTAACATTGGAGCATGGGGCCTAAATATTGGGGTAGCTCTAAATATTCGGGTAGAGCTGGCTTTAATCCTTGGATCACACCTCATTATTTCATCTGCTTCATGGATGCAGGGCCTCAACAGACTCTGTCCTGCACCTGTAAAAGCATAGGTTTATGTTTCTTTAATACACCCAGACATTGCTCTCATTTGCCTAAAGCTCCCTTCTCCTGCCCCCTACGCTGTGCCAGGCTGCAGAGGAGAGCACTGCTCCCAGGAACAGGTTTTTCAACACCCAGCACAAATGCAAAGGAGGGAGAAGAAGAAGTACGGAGAAAGTGGGAAGCAGAAAGAGGGACCTGGCCTGATTTCCAGCGCTGTGGGATAAATGTGCATCTCAGCAAGAGCTGTGCAAGTGCCAAACCTTTGCCTGGAGGTTACCTAAAGATAGGCTGTGGGGGCCCCACTTCACACCCACCTTGCAAGTTTTATGCTCCCAACTGCTTGGTTAAGGCTACTCCGGATCGAAGGTGCTGCAGCAGCCATGGCTCGAGTCTGCATCCGCAAAGCATCACCAGGAGAGCTGCAGCATCCCAGGTGTGGGATCCTTTTCCTTTCCCTGCTCTCAGCATCTCACTTAATGGCCTCTTCACAGCTCTGGTTTGGGATGTGCTTTCAGGATCCACTTTGCCAAATGGAAGCGGACTCGCTAACAGTCAGGAAGACTGAACATTCCCACTCGTCCCCGGAGCACAGGCAATGGGCTGTAATGGGGTCTGAGCATCCTGAACTTTCCAGGACAATTAATAGAGGTAGTGCTTTCCTGGCACTTTGCATCTTTTCCTTCCTTGATGTAAACGAGCTGGCTTTTGAGGGCTTTGAGCCCTTCAGCAGGGGGAGAAGCTTTTGCGAAGGTGCGTGGCGTGGTGCTCCTCGTGACAAAGAACATCGCTGCACCTTGGAGATCTCTTTAATTTATGAGCTCTGGAGCAAATCCATGAGGGTTTTCATGGGGTTTTGCCTGGCAGAGGCAACACTCAGCAAAGAAAGTGGAGGAAAGTAGGTCATTTAGCAGAGGCGTAACCAGCCAAGGCTGCGCTCAGCAGGGACCAGCCGCCCGCCGCAGTTGGGATCACAGGCTGGGAGCTGCCGATGGTGGGGCTGAAGGGCTGCTCGAGTACAGGGAGGTCTCTGTGTTGGATGGTGTCATTCTCCCGTCCCTCTCCTTGTCTCTTTGAACGGTGTAAAAGCAGAAGCAGCTTGGCTGGCAGGAGGATGCAACACCTCTGATGGCATCTCCCGCATCCTCCAAGCACGGCCGGATGGTGCAGCACGCTGATAGACCGGCAATTTAAAATCATTACTGTAGCTGCCTCGCAGCCTCCTCCTGCCAGCTCTTCAGAGAGCCTGTGCAGAGCAGACGAGTCTGCAAACTCCTTGTACCACTTTGTGTTTAGATATTTATGAGGCCACAAGCCTACAAGATACAGATAAGGGAAAGGTTTGGCATCTGCTGAAGCCGAATGGAGCTTCTCCTAGACTTGGAAATGGGGCTGAGGAACACAAAATGGCCTAGTTTGGGGATTGCTTCCACTCAGCATTATAGCAAACACAGTGACATTTCGCTCAGGATGCATTGCTCATAAACACTTATGTTACTTTTTGTGCACTCCAATGGCTTTCTGTACTTAAATGTTCACAATTGGCTGCTCTTAAATACCTCTTCTCCTCCTGACAGCACCCGTCCATGGGTTCAGCCACTTGTTTATGCATTTTTGCTGCCCCAGTATTGAGCTAAGCTTTGCAGTTTGCTAGGGCCTTTGGAAACAGCTTAGCAGGATGTGTTACAGATGGGGAAACTGAGGCATTGAATGGGAAATTACATCCCCTGGCCTTAGAAACACTCAAACCCAACGACTTGGGCTCTAAGCCTGCACCAGGGGCTCCTCCATTAGCAATAGGAGGGAATTCGGAGTTGGTTGAGATAGAGCTTTAGCACTGCTGTGCTAACCCTTGGGTTACAAGGTCGTGCCACTTCCCAGAGCCAAGCAGGTCCAGCCCATGCCATAGGAAAAGGCTCTCTTCTCCTGTTGTTTCACTCTCCATCCCATGAGCACAGAGCTACCCCAGCAAGAAGGGAAGTGCAGAGCAGTGGTGCTGCCTGTGAGAGCCACCAAGCAAATAGGCAAACCCCAAAACACAAGTACTAAGTGCCCTCAACGCCTTCCCTGCCCTTTGCTGCTCCAAGACACTTGTAGGAATGGTGAAGACAAAACAGCAAGAGAAAATACTGTTATGATTCTCCTAAAGGATGGAGCAACCAAACCATTCCTCTGCTTTTCTCAAACCATCCCAGGGAATCCATCCCCGTTCCCTGCCCCATTCTCCATCCTCCTAGAGACATCTCTGGGGGCACAAGGTTTGTAACACCACAGAGGATGTGCTACTAACACCATCCTTGCTTTTTGCTTCTGCCTCTTCCAATAGGGATCACCAGCTTCAAAATAAGACCCATTGAGTACCTGCAGGTTTATCCCCCAGCACCCCACGGTGCATGGACATTGAATCCCAGCCTGGTTTGTGTTGGAAGGGACCTTAAAGCTCACCCAGCTCCAACCTCTGCCACGGGCAGGGACACCTTCCACTGGAGCAGCTTGCTCCAAGCCCCTGTGTCCAACCTGGCCTTGAACACTGCCAGGGATGGGGCAGCCACAGCTCCTCTGGCATGGTCGACATCTAAGTTGGTGGAGTGGAGAATGATGGGGAACGCGGGCTTGATGCTGGCTCCAGCCTCTTCCTGTCCACCTGCATTGCTGTTGGATCCCATACACTCCGTGCAGTGATTCCATTCTTGCTGATGCCCATCACCAAGACCCATCAGCTCCTCGCAGGGGGTTTCCCATTCCAACATTCCCTGTGGACTGGCTGATGATGGAGCACCAACTGATTTTTCCACTCTTCAGGCTGTTTCTTTTCTGACAGAAGGTTTAGATGTACAGAAAAAAGCCCACCCAGACTACCAAAAATCTGGCTGTTTGTCTTTCCCTTCCCACCCTCCTCCCCAGAACCGATACCCGAATCACTCCTCAATAATATACATATTTATTTCCTCTTAATTAGTGCCGATATTTACAAAAATTGTGATACTCTGTGAAGAATAAATTATATACACTCATGAGAAACCAGACAGCAAATGCTCAGTTGGGCTATGTATGTACACAGATCTGTATACCTATATACAATGGTCAGCCTTATTGACTCGGGTGCCTCTCACCCTGTTATCCACCCGACCCCCAGACACCCCGACATCGTCAATAAGAGCAGTAATGTCTATTCACACTGTGCAATTCAGATACAGCTGGTGTCTAAAGTTTTTGTCTAGCAAATGCATGGTTAAATGACTTGAAATTCCCACGAGTCCTTCTTTAACAGTTTAGAGGCCTCTCTCCATTCCTGGTCCCATTTTTCTCGTAACCATGGAAACAAAAGGTTCAGCTCCAGCATCCTTAGGATGAGTCCTTCTTGGATTTCCTCTTGCTATCGATTCACTCAAATTAGGCACCGCATACAGGGTTGATCCAATACCCATTTTTATCCCTTGTGCTTCAGTGGATGACATTGGAGGACAAGAGTGAAGTCTCAAGCAATGAGGGAGCAAGTGCAAAAGGTTAATTTACAGTCTTAGAGGCAGCAGAAGATTGAAAATAGAAGTCAAAATCAAAGAAACAAACTCTAAAATAACCCATCCCAACCTCAGGACAACCAGGCAGGGCTGGGGAGGAGATGGAGTCCCCATGAGGGTCCATGTGCATGGACCTTGTGTGGTTACATGGTGTCCAGCAGCTCCTACAAGCCAAACCATCCCTCTTCTGAAGAAAAAAAACACGGATAAGGGATTTCTCTCTCATCACACACAACTGGGCTAGGGGATCTCGTCCCCAGGTAAAAATCAGTGCTATGCTTTCAGGGATGATTTACAATGCTGGAGGATGGGTCCTCTCCCCTGTGATGGGACGCAGCAGGGTCAGAGCACCCATTACAGAGAAGGGGGGATGAGATTTGAGCGGCCAAATGCAGCAACCTCATGGTAAGACCAAGGCTGGGGAAGGGCAGTGCTTTGGCCAGGGGCAGAACAGTGGCTGGTGCATGGAAGTGACCATTCTCCCCACTCAGGTCCCCTGGCAGGGGACAGCAGCTGGTCCCCAGCCAAAGGGACCAAGGGATGAGCTCAATGTGAAGGAGGTCGAATGCTGCCAGGGGTGCAGGGACAGAGCCATAGCCTTATTCTGGGTGCAAAACAAAATAGTTTGGGTCTGACTTCTTCTTTCCTCGCCCCTCAGCCCCTTTCACCCTAGCAGCAGAGTGATCAGCTCCCACTGACTGAAGAAACCCCTGGGACTCCCCCATGGATGCAGATCTTAAATAAACCCACTCCAGCTTCAAAACAGGGAGTTGCCACCACCCTGGGACCAAAAGCCAGCATGGTTCAAGGGACTTAAAATGTGAACACTACAGAAATAAACCCTGAAAACCCAGAGCAGCGCAGCGCTTGAATTCAGCTAAATCCCATCAACTTCTGCTTGGCTTTCCCTGCACATCACAGAAACAGTCGTGACAGGCCCAAGCTGGGGATTCAGAATCGAGAGCAGAGATGCTGCAGAGCTGCTGGTCTGCAGAGGGATGCACGGAACCGATGCCACCAGTTCTCAGGATGCTCCACTTCCAAGGCCAGATCCAGATCTCCTTTGCTTGGACCCGTCCCTAGGTGTATTGCCAGCTCTGGTAAAGACTTTGGTAACAATTTCAAGGGCTGACCCAGCAATTATTCGATAACAGAGCAAGGCCCTTCCTGAAATACCTCCTCCTCCTCTCTCTTTTGCTCTCCTTCTGTGTATTTATGCACAAATATGCCCATATTTATACACCCACGTGCTACACTCTCATAACAACAATCTAGAGATCCTTTGCTTCCTATAGCTCAGTGTTCAGATCTGCAGGACTTTGACACAGAACATCACTCAATAAAGACAATTCTTCCCTAATCACTTGGTGGTGTCCAGCTGGTAGATGAGCCTCACCCCATTGCCCTTAGCAGAGATTTGGGACAAATTAAAGAGCTGATGGGTTGCTTGCAGGCTTGGGCACGTGCTTGGGTGTTAGAAGACAACCTGCACTATAATCACCATTTTCCATCTCTCCAAAACCATGCCACAAAGGATAAAGCTAAAATACAGGGTTTTCTCCTCTGGGGGCCAACCCAGGAGCACCTCCACAGCCCAGAGGGATTCTCTCCTCCATCTCACCCCTGGAGAGAGGCAAATATCTCCGTGGGAGGAGGAAAGGAACCAGACACCTACGTTAAGTGGCCTGATGCAATCTAACACAGATGGTGGGACCCTCGCCTTCCCTGGTCCTTAATTTAGCATCCTCATGCTGAGCTGCTCTGCAGCACATTTTTGCACCCTTTCAGAGTCAAGGGGAGTTTTGGATGCTCAGCATCTCTGCAGAAACAGGCCCAGAATCTCCCAAACCAAATTCCTCAAGAAAAAAATAAATAAAAGAGAAAAAGAAAACCCACAGTCTCCTGAAAAACTGGTTCAAGATCACATCAGTGAGTCAGAAGCAAAGCTAGAAATAGCACTAGAGCTCCGACCTGCAGGCACAAATCCCATTAAAAGCTATAGGGAAACCATTTGTCTGTGCAGGGGAGAGACTGGACCCGTCTGCTTCGTGCAGCCTCATGTATTGCCTCCAGCCACAGCCTCCATGGACCTTTCTTGCCCCAAACCAAACATCCTAGCACTTGTCCGGGTGTTTTTCTGTTTCCCCAAGGACAGACCAGCGATGTTCTCCCACCGGGGCTCATTTTCCCCAGGAACATCTGCCTGAGCCTATGCAAGAGGTGCAGGATCCATCCTAAGGAAGGGACTGGCCATGCTGCTGCTCCCGGAGGAACGTGGCTTCTCCCTCTTTGGGCCCGTTCATCCCTGCAATGGAGCTCTGGGGATTCCCAAAGCAGCCAGGACCTCCCAGCTTGGTGAGTGGGTTTGATGTGCCCCATCCTGCTCACACACCCATTTTCCTTCCTGCCCAGCCTGGGAAAGCCCACATGGACACCATACCCAAACCAACACCTCCTCCAAACCCCATCATCTTCCTCCTTCCTGAACCACAACAGCTGTCCCCAAATCACCCAAAGCCTAAGGCATTAAACAACCAGTGCAAAGTCCCATTGAGTGTCAGCAGCCTCCCCAAAAACCCTGTAGCAACCAGCCCTTGGCCTTGGTGCTTTCCCACACCCCAGGGATGGGATCACCTGGTGCTAGGAGCACCCATGGGTGCGAAGACAGAATCCTGGTGCATCAGGCAGCTTCCCCATGCAAAATCATATCCCTATGGTCCCACCATGAGCTGAATCAATGGAGGCTGGCCAGCTGCCCTGGGAATTGTGCCTGAGGCAGCAACTCATGCCAGCCCCATCCCATCTGATGAGCTTCAGAAGCAGAGATTTATTGCTTTCGGTTGCATTGCTTCTTTTTGTGTTTTAAGGTGTTAACAGGCTTCAGGGACTCCTATTTCAGAGGTGCAGCAGTGAAGAGAGAGGAGAGGGCTCCTAATGTAACGAGATGCAATTAAAGACAGGCTGAGGGTCCCATGCTGAGAGGTGCTGAGCACCTTTGAGACCCAACACACTGATGCTGCTGGTCTCTGCACTAAGCAGAAGCCAGGACTCTCATGCACTAAGTGGACACTTGGTATTAATTATAGCCTGGTGTGAATCAATCGATCAATCAAATAAAAATGAGGAGTGATTCCACCTGCCCAAGTGGAGCCACACCAGCACAAGGGATGGATCCAGCCCCAGAGCAGCATTTGGAACCATTGCTGTAGAATACGCTAGCACCGTTTGGTTTATTGTTATATAGTATGGGTTTCCTCTCTGAGCTCAGGATGGGGCTGATTGACCTCCCTCTGCACGCTTTCCCTGTGCCCATACTTCACAGCAGTACAGCACTGACCATGCCTCAGTTCAGACCAAATTCACTCCAACTCAACAAGCTGCTAAACCCCATCCCATGCCTCTTGGGGGAGGCTTTGCTTGACCATGACCTTGCATGAGGTTTGCGTTTCTCTCTGCTGACTTGGCGGAAGAACAGGGCACACGTCCCTGGGGATTGTCAGCAGTGGGGGGAAACACAAGGAAGGGCAGACACGGATGGGGAAAGCAGATGAGATCTTCCTGAACAAACAGCTTCCACCTATCCCCAAGGAACACTAGGATGAAAAAGAAGCAGAGACAGCCTCAGGGTCTCTGCACCTTGACTGAGCCCTCCTAAAAACCTTGGAAGAAGGCAAAGCAGAGGCTCAGAGGTACCAGCTCAGATCCAGCCCACCCTTGGCACGTGTCCTCTCCACCCTAAAGGAATAAAACACCAGCCCTGAGGTTCTACATGATTGAGAAGGAAGTTTCCAGCCCAAAACACACCCTGCCCATGGGTGCCATGGGGCAGGTCATCCAGCTCCCACCCCATGTCCCACCATCCCAGCATTCCTGAACTGGGAAGGTCCCAATGCTCCAAGCACATTTGCTGAGGATTTGGCCCTATAGTCACTCTCTAAATATCTACACACACACACACACACTAATTATATGGGGAAAGGCTGAAAACTGCTGACCAAACAAGTCAGGAAAGCCAGTACCTGCTTTTCCACCTGCTCCTCGTGCCCTCTCTGATCCACTGTGGGTTTCTGCTCATGACACCAAGATTAATGACTAATTACATGCCCTATAATGAGTGCAGGTGTTTAACTTTCAGCTCACCTTCCCTCTCTTGCATTAGTTGGCTCTTGTGTCTGCCTGCTCAGACACTCAGGCTTTGCCTTGTTATCTATCAAACTGTTGTCAGCACATGCCTTCCCCATCCAGGTTTTAAATCTAATGGAGAGTTTTTAACTCCCCTGAATCTTCTTTGAGCCACCGGAGAATCTATAAACACTATAAACATGAATACTGTATAGTCTACTAAGAAAATAGATATTTGTGTGTGTATTAAATATTCAGATTCATGCAACGAATATCCATGCAGCTGTACTGTATTACTGGTTAGATTTCACTGCAGTATAAATATGTTATAGGCCACAGCATAGGTGCTCCTGTTTTTATATATATAGATATCAAAAAAAGATGCTTTTTCCAACTTGTTTTCAGTGTGTCAGTGGAGGTGTCTTTGGTGATCCTGGAAATATTGGTGATGGAAGTGGCATCTAAAGAGATTAATTCAATCCAAGTGTTTGATTTATTTACTCGTCCCTCCTGATGCCTGGCATAGAAAATGTAAGACTTAATAAATAATGTGCCTTCATACTAATTATCCCTCCCCTGGGCCTCACACTGGCATACTGCAGTGGCTCCAACTATTGCAGCATGCAGCATTTGCAGTTATGAAACACGAGCCTGGGTGATGAGTTCGCACTAGGCATTCCCGGGGCGGAAACCTGAGCCTTCCAGCAATTCGGACACACGAATGCATCTTCTCTTCATTAAGCTCTGCCTGACCTTTTCCAGCCGTTCCCTATGCCTGGAAGCTGGCTCTTACCCAGCTGCATGGGACAGGGAGCGGTGTTCAAGGTACCCCGGGATGGTCTGGAGTTTCCCCCCACATGCCCATCCCATTGCTCAACCACTCCATATCTTTGGAAACCCACCTGGGATGGGAGAAGGGAAACAAAATGGTTTGTTGTTGGGGTTGTTTTTTTGCACGAACGCTTATTGGGTGTGGAAATCACAGGTTAAAAGTCACTTACACAGCTATTGCTTCCCATGCAGAACCAAATATACACTGTAGAAAATACTGTAGTAACTACAATGCAGAGCAGCACTCAATATCTGCAATTGTTCCACTTCAGCTTTAAATAGGTTGCTAGATTTTAGCCACTAGACATCGGTTAGCATTTTGGTGATATTCACATAGTTTGTGTTAGCTAGGGTGCAATTGGCTGTCTTCAAGTTCTCCTCCCTAAAATCCTCATTGCTATTGTTTACGCCTTCCTGAATCTCCATATAATCAGACTTACTAATAGTAGAGGCACTTCTGCTTTTCTTTAGGTCAGGGGAAGAGGGGATCTTTGGGCAGCTGGTTACTTGCAAATATTGAGCCTGCTCCTCTCCCTCCGTCTCCCGATGGTAGAAGTAATTGAAGTTAGACACTATGACGGGCACTGGTAAGGCAATCGTTAATACGCCAGCGATGGCACACAAGGAACCCACTATTTTCCCCCCGATGGTCGTGGGGACCATGTCTCCGTAGCCAACAGTCGTCATGGAAACCACAGCCCACCAGAAGGCATCGGGGATGCTCGGGAACTGGGACTCACTCTCGTCGGCCTCAGCAAAGTAGACTGCGCTGGAGAAGAGGATGACACCAATGAAGAGGAAAAATATCAAGAGGCCCAGCTCCCGCATGCTGGCCTTGAGAGTCTGCCCCAGGATCTGCAGCCCCTTGGAGTGCCGGGAGAGTTTGAAGATCCTGAAGACCCGCACCAAGCGGATGACTCGAAGGATGGCCAAGGACATGGCCTGCTGGCCTTGCTGACCATCCTCCGGCTTCTCGGCCATCTCTGTCCCTAAGGTGATGAAATAGGGAATGATGGCTACGATGTCTATAATGTTCATGATGTTGGTAAAAAAACCAGCCTTGCTGGGGCAGGCGAAAAACCTCACCAAGAACTCAAAGGAGAACCAGATGATGCAAAGTGTCTCCACGATGAAGAAGGGGTCTGTGAAAGAGGTGGACTGCTGGTACCCCATGCTGCTGTTGGAGTAGGGGGGATGGCTCAGCCCGCTGCCGTGGATGTCTTCGTTCTCATCCCGAAAAATGGGCAACGTTTCCAGGCAAAAGCTGACAATGGAGATTAAAATCACCATGACGGAGACAATAGCTATAATCCTGGCAGGGCCTGAGCTCTCGGGGTACTCAAAGAGCAACCACACTTGTCTCTGAAACTCATTCTCAGGCAACGGCCTTTCCTCTTCTTTGATGTAACCTTCATCCTCACGAAACATCTCCATTGCTTCTTCCCCCAGTTCATAGAAACGAATCTCTTCTGAGAAGATATCTAAGGGCACGTTAACTGGCCTCCGCAACCTCCCACCAGACTGGTAATAGTACAAGATGGCATCGAAGCTGGGTCTGTTCCGGTCAAAGAAATACTCATTCCGGAGCGGGTCGAAATATCTCATTCTCTTTTTAGGATCCCCTAGTAAGGTCTCTGGAAACTGGGCTAATGTCTTGAGCTGTGTCTCAAAGCGCAGCCCTGAGATATTAATGACCACCCTCTCGCAGCATTCATGGTCGGTCTCAGGGTTATACGTGTCCTGCGGGTGACCGGGAAGAGCTGCAGCTTCATCTGCAGGATCTCCAGTAGCAACTGTCATATTGGGGTTTAAAAGAAATCCTTATGCTAAACACTTCCCAGTGCCCGGTGGTGGGATCGGGTTCAGGGCAGGCCTACTATCCTGCGGAAGGACAGGTACGTAGGTTTGGAAGTGTCTCATGAAAAGGCGAAGGGATGAGAGAACAAAACAAGAGAGAAAATAAAAAAGAAAAGGAAAGAAAATTGCCCCTGCTGAGAAAGAGAGAGATGAGATAAAGTTGGGGGGAGGACAGCAGCTCTCTTCACTAGCACGTCTATCCCCTTACTTGCAGGGGGTGTAATTTGCTTTCTTTGGGACAGAGTGCAAAAACTCCCGTCTCAACCCATTAGGTGGAAGAGAGGAAACACCTGAGGAACTGTCACCTATTCAAAACCAGTGTGGAAAACCTGGCACTGGCAAACCAGGACTATTATTTTGGCTAAAAAATAAAAATTCCAATTAAAAAATAAAGAAAAGAGGGGGAAGGGAAGAGCAAAAAAGGAAGAAAAATAACCCCATCCAGCCCTAACGTGGTGAGGGGACCCCGCGGGGTGCTGGGTAGAGGCAAACCAGGCTCAGCTCATTGCTCATTCCCAAGCATGCAGCTAAGGGTTAACATTTAACCGTGCAATCTCAGGCAATCTCCCCCTCTAGGAAACCTCTAGCTCCGGGTTCAAGTTCGACACCTTCCCAGTCCTCTTGACATAAATCGAGGCGACATGCTGCCCTCCCTGCCTGCAGCCAACCGGCCAAGCTCTGCGGCTGCCCCACGGACCACTGCAGGCCCCCTCCTCAACCGCTGGTGTCCCGGCTCCTGTCATCCTCTGCAAACCACCATGGCACACAGAAAACAAATCACATTACCTGGAGAAGCCAAATCTTAGTGTCTCTTTAGTAACACCGATTATCTGACCCTGGGGAAATCCTAGAGAGAAATACAGGCTTCCAAGATCCCCATAATTTCCTCTCTCTTCAAAGTTAAAAATAATGGTGAGTCATCGTAGAAAAAGGAGAAGGGACATAAAAGGGGTTAGATTCCCAGATGGTGGAAGTCAGGTCTTGTAATGGTTTGGACTGGAGAGGGAGAGAAAAGAGAGACAGAGAGACAGAGAGACAGAGTCTTCTCGGTAGCTGTTGCAGATCTGCACTTCAGGGCAGATGAGCGTCTGTCTGATGCCTCTGGTACGACGGTGAGAAGATGCTAAGCTCAGCAAACCCCGATGTCCCCAGTGTCCTCGGGAGGTGTGGCATCGCCTGGAAAAAACACCGAGAAGGTAACGAGCTGCTGGGGGCTTGAAAGGAGCATCTGCAAAGCCCTGGCTCCTCCAGGCATCCCGCTGCCTGGCCAACCCGCACTGCAACACGAGAGGAGGGCGAGAGCGCGCTAGCGGCAAGGCGGAAAAAACCAAAGCCCTGTCTCCCTGCGCTCGCCCTCAGCGCCGCGGCGTGCAGCGGGGCCGGGCTGCCCCTGGAAGCCGGTGCCAGGCAGAGGAGAGGGGGGGGGAACGACGCAGCCCTCATCCCTGCAAAGCCCCGGTGGGTTCCCACCGTCACCAAGCACCCAGGAGTCGGTGGTACCCACTGGGCGCAGCTCCCACGCCATTGCATCGCGTTCCTGAGTGATTCAGGAGGCTCCGGCTTCATCCGCAGAACTGAACCTTCCACCAATCCCTGTGTGTCCCCACCAAAGCCACCTGCCCCCTGCCCCCCCAGATGCCTCCAATGAGCCCTGAGCATCGTGGGCCTGACAGTGGTACCCACACCACCTGCATCCCCATCCTCCCCAAAGCCAAACCCCCGACTGACCCACCCTGTGGGAATTCGACTCCAAGAATTTCTCATGGGGATGTTGAGGCTCCGGTCGCCAGTGGGTGCCGGGTCATCTCCATCCCTGCTCCTAAGGAGCACCCATTCCCACAGCCCTGCATTGCCTTACACCGTGGAGATGCTCAACCCAGAGAGGTCCAATCAATCTCTCGTTTTTCTCCTTGATTCTTTTTTTCCCTCCCAAAATAAAAATAAACCAAAAAATCCTCTAACCTCCCTTCTTCAGCTCCAACTCGACTTGTCTACTTTGAGCCAGGATTACAGAACCGGGTAGGGGAGGCAGGTGGAAAATAACCCCGTGGTCCCAACCTCCTCGGCAAAGATTTCAGCCGTCTCCAGGCCATTTATGCCTGTTGGTTCCTCTCTTCATCACCCGAGGTGCAGATATTGTTGCAGATCCCTCTTTTCTTGGAAATTTCCCTTTTCCGTGCAACCCTCCTCTCCCTTCTCCTTATGCACTAGAAAAAATAGTACAACCCTGACAAGGCTTGCAGCATCCAACGGCTTCGCTTAACCCTTTTCTGCCAGGCCCACAGCACAGGAGGCTGCATTTGTCCCAGTTTTTCTCCTTTTCCTGCATTTTCTCCCCACCACTTGCTCCCCAGCCACTTGCTCAGGAGCTCGGCTGGATTTGACCTTCCCTGGCTCCTCTGAGCATCACACTAAAGCACCGCAAACCCCATCTTTCTGCTGCTGCATCTCTGGCAGCCACAAACCCACATTTCACCCTGAATCAACGCGCCTTCAATTATTTTTTTGCTCAAAGCAGTTTTTTCTCCTGCCCATACACTCTCTTCTCCCCTTTCCCCTTTCTCGAAACACCACAGCTTTGTTTAACAGCACTTTTCTTTTTAACATGTTGAGTTTAATTTGCCATGAGGTCCAGGCTCCTTCCTTCCCAATCCAAATCCAAGTGGGGATGCTCGGTGCTTATCGGAGACCGTTATGGCATCATCTAAGTTGACATCACATACCCCAGCACTCAGTTTTCCCTACTTTCTCCCCATTACATGCTTTCTGGTAAACACATCCCCTCTCCCCCAAGCATCTTTGGGGTTAATTCATGCAAATTTGGGATATGGGAGGGAAGGGCATGGAGGAGGTGAAGATTTGCCCTAAGATCCTCAGTTTCCCCCCTGCCTGCACAGAGCACTGCAGGCAGGCGCCGTGCCTGTAATTAGGGGGGGTGAGATTTTGAGTGGCACCTCGAGGACAAGGTCATGTTTGTGACTCAACCACGACCCTCTCCATCTGCACAGTTTATGACCGGGCTGTATTTAAGCAGGGCAGGAAGGTGAAAGGGTGGAAGGAGAAGGGGGAGAAGAGAAAAAGGCACCAACTTACAATTGGCTCTGCAGTCAGGCATGCGGCGAATGCACAAGCAGCCGCTCTGCTCTGCGCCGCTGCTGGCACCTCTCACCTACGGCCCCCAGACTCCAGGAGTCAACCCCCAAAGGCAGCAGAGCTTCTCCATGAATATTCATAAGATTAATATGAGTGTCTTCCCCCCCTCCTCCCCTCGCTTCCCTCCTCCCAAGCAAGAGACCTAGATTTCAACCACTGGGAAATAATCATATCCCTGGATACGTGATGCTGCTTTACTGATCCATACCATATTCTTGGTAATAGCCTGGATCTGCTTGGGGAGATCTGGGGGATGGCGAACCACCAGCTCCATGCAGCTCTGGGGAAGGAGCTGGGGCAGGATTGGACTCACAGGGACCACACTGCTCTGCTCTTGGCTGGGGTGTGGATGTAAAAAGCAGTATTTTTCTATCACTTTGCATTTACCAACCTCTCTTCATAAGGAGCAATCTCCCATCCCCAAGGAAGAAGATGGCCAAGCTCCTACAGACTTAGCACATCCAACCTATGGATCAAACCCTGTGTTAGGGCACAAGGCAGATACATCTGCTTGGACCCTTCTGAAGAGCATCAGGGCAGCAACAAGTTCTGCAAGGTGCCTGGCACCCGGCAAACATGATGGGTGCTCCAGTGACTGCCTCCATTCCAGAGTAATGGAAAATAGTTCTATTCCCATACACAGTGGTCAAGGAGCTGCTGGTGCCAACGGCAATTGCCCCAGGGACAACAACCCAAGCTGGGATAGGAGAGCAGGAACCACCCTGAATACCCAAGACAATCAGTTCTAAGTCTAATTCCCAGCCATCCAGGCGGATGTGGGGACCTGGTAGGGCTAAACCATGTTATATTAGCTTCACAAGGTGCCAGGAGCAGAGGGTGGCACAGAAACAGAGTGGGTGCAGCACTGGAGGGTGAGGGGGATGCTCCTCCCAGCACCCCTCTTCATCATGAGAGAAACTCTATTTCCCCAAGCCCCAGCCACATCCCAACATTGAACATGAACTTCTATCCCTATGGCAAAATCAGGAATCCTTCCCTCCCTGCTGCAAAGAGCCCTTGCACGCATGGGTTTCCTTACTGTGTGCAGCCAGCGGGACAGGAGGCTCTGGATGAGGGTGTTTAATGTCATCTGCAGGGTTTTAGCCTTTTCCTGCCATAGAAGGGGAGGTTGAATCCAGAAAACAATTTGCCCCGCGCCGATCCTGATGCAATGTGCAGAAACTGAGGCTGGGCAGAGAACAACTCAAGTGCAACTGGGTTTCTAAGTTGTTATTTCTGCTGCCGCCTTGGGAAGCTTCTGCAAAACCAGGGATTCTTTTACATCCAGACGGCAGCAGCTCCTCACAAAGAGGCCGAATCCCGTCTCCAGCAAATCAGGGGAATTTCCCTGAGTTGAGTGACGTTCCCCTGATTTACTATCCTAATTGTGGAGCTATTCATACAGTCTGTGTGTCTGCACTCACCTCCCTCAGCCACGCTGACAACTCCAGACGTAACCCAGGCTTTCAGAGAACTAGACAAGCTGATGCGCTGCACCCACTTGTCTGTTTTACATGGATTTAAGCAGCCAACGTCTCTGCATCAGTATTATAAGTAAAAAGAAAGTCTCTTCTGTATTATTTCTCCTATCTAAATGGATTTATAGTCACCCAAACTGGAAACCTTACCCCATTTGTGTGCTTGGCCCTGGCAAGTCACTTAGCACAAGGATATATGGTAGGGGAACCTCAACCCATCCCACTCCTACCAGTTTGATGCCAGAGAGGGACCTTATACAAGGGCCTGTAGGGACAGGCCAAGGGGAATGGCTTGAACCTGCCAGAGGGGAGACTGAGATGAGCTCTTAGGCAGAAGCTCTTCCCTGTGAGGGTGCTGAGGCGCTGGCCCAGGGTGCCCAGAGAAGCTGTGGCTGCCCCATCCCTGGCAGTGTTCAAGGCCAGGTTGGACACAGGGGCTTGGAGCAAGCTGCTCCAGTGGAAGGTGTCCCTGGCCATTGGATGAGCTTTAAGGTCCCTTCCAACACAAACCACTCTGGGGTTCTGTGTTTAAATTGTGCTGCTGTGGGCTGTGAGGAGCTGGGAGGGCTCCTGATCCCTCAGAAGGAACATCACAGCCAAAGGGAAAACAGCAAATATCCCTGTCTGCAAAATTAACATGAAGTTCTCCCTTTGCATTTCTCCAAGGTGTTTTTCAAAATTAAAGATGCGACTATTTTAAAAACAGTTCCTTTGGGGGCCAGTCTGAATTCTCATTTGGTTGACACCACTGAGTTTCAACACCTTTGCCTCCAAAGATGCTCCACCAGCCTGGACAGCCCATCTGGAGAGGAGCGGGGCACCCTCCATTGAAAACAGAAGCCATTTAGCTCAGAACACAGTAAAGAACTTCAGTTCCTGAGGGCTCAGTGAGGTGACTGTGAATATTTCATGCCAGGCTGCTGCTCGCTCCAGGGTTGCTAATGGACCTGCTGCCGTGCTGGCGCGGGGCGAGCATCGGTCCTAGGGGGCTGCTTCCACTTAGGCTGCTCTGGTTGAGAGGCTCTCAAAGCTGCTTTGTTTCACTTGCACAAACCAAAAGGGCAGAACAAGCCAAATTAAGAAACAGAGGAGAAATCAATAGCCTCCTGCCAGCCAGGCATGGGTGCTTTCAGCTCTGGAAGGAAGCCCACCAGCACCCCAGCCTGCACATCACCCATGGATGAAGTCCCACCATCCCTTACAAGGGCTGGGCTTTATTTAAGGTGTCATCAGAACTCCTGTGTCCCCACAGACTCACTGCAGACCATCACCTCTTCACCAAGGGGACCCAGCTGTGTCCCTGTGTCCTTCCAGTCCTGCTCCAAAGGGACCAGGAAAGTGGAATTACTTCAGGGCTCCAAAAGCTCCTTGATCCAAGATGCCACCCAAATGACTTCTTTGCTGAGCAAGGGCTGCTTGTGTGACCCCAAGAGAAAGGAGAGGCAATGAACTTCTTGTTGATGACCTCTCTCAGGTCTGAAACAGCAAGTGCCAAATGGAGCATCCTTCCTCCTTCAGCTTCAGGGCGTGATGCTCACCAAAAGGCAGGGAAATAGGGCAAAAGTTGAAACCTTCCGTTGTTGAGCTTTAGGGAAGAGAAAATTAAGGAGAGACGGAAGAAACCTCCAGTGGAGATGGCCACATCTGTAAGCAGATTGCCTTTGCCTTGAGGGAGCAGCTGGGAGACCTCAGAGTCTCCTCTACTCTGACACAATGGGACACAACCCCTTTTAGCCATCAGTCTTGGAAGTGGCTCCCCATGTAGGTGATGACCAGGGTGATACTGTCACCCACCACAGCACAAATGGTACAAGCAGCCCCAGAGAGGATAAGTTTAGACCCTGTGGGTCTCAGCCCCAGTGTCTGCTGGTGCTGGATGGGGACCAAGAGTGTTGAAGGTCAGATCTGAGCCATGGAGTGAGAATGTCCTATCAGCCCAGACCCTCATCCCTCCCCAGGGCACAGAAGGACTGCAAATAAGCCAGGAGGAGAAGTGGTTTGAGGATGATTTTCTTCTTCTCTTCCTCCCACATGGAGATGCTGCAAGGAGGAGATGCAGCTGATGGGGATGCTTTGGCTGGGAAGCACCATCCCCATGGGCACGATGGCACCATCGGCACTGTGGCAGCTTCAGCCACGAGATGGCACTGCATGGCACGGCACAGAGTGCCACTGAGCCCTGAGCTGGGCCAAGTTATGGGGCATTCCAGCCCCATGGCCGTGCCAGATTGTGAGCCAGGCCAAGCCATGGGTCGTGCCAAACCATGACCTGTGCCAGATTGTGAACTGGGCCAAACCATGACCTGTGCCAGATTGTGAAATGGGCCAAATCATGAGCTATGCCAAAATAGGCCAAACCAGGTCATGAGCTGTGCCAAATCATGGATCATGCCAGATTCACACCATGCCAAACTCTGTGCTGTGCCAGCCTGCTCTGGCTTGGTCCCCAACCTCACCATAAGCCCCCGGCTGCCCTCACCCTCATGTCCCTGCTGCCCATTCCCTGCAGGGTCTCTCCTTGGAAGGCCTGTGCCATGGTGGAAGATTCCTTGAAGAAAACCCCAAGGTTCTGTTCACTTTCCCAAAGGGTCTGGAGGAAATTCATCACTTTATGGCCACTCTCCAGCTGCAGGACTGGCTGGAGCTGCCCCGTTGTGGTGACACTGACCCAGCCCCTAAAGCTTGTCCCAGCAGCTTGGGGCTCACTGTTCTTACTGATGATGTGGGCAGGTGACAGCCACAGGGCTGCAG
This sequence comes from Psittacula echo, assembly GCF_963264785.1. Taxonomy (NCBI): domain Eukaryota; kingdom Metazoa; phylum Chordata; class Aves; order Psittaciformes; family Psittacidae; genus Psittacula; species Psittacula echo. The sequence goes on from NC_137758.1 coordinate 5,958,828, forward strand.
GTGACACAGAGAAGACACAAGGTGACATGCCCATGGCTATGCGGGCAGGCAGTGTCAGAGCCCCGTCTACTCCCCCCAAGACCAAGGTGTGCTCAGAGCACACGGCCGCCTCCCCTCGATCCATGGGGAATGCCACCAGCTCGCAGCATCCTCTTCCCATCATTTCTCTGCCGTATTTACTATTTCTTCATCTCCCACCCCCTCTTTTTGGGAAGAGACAGACTTCCCCGTTTCCATGGAAACCCTCCCCATCTCCCCTCACTTCTTCAAAGAGGTTTTCATCCGTTTCTTTCAAAAATAGCTATTTTTAGCCCTGGCTTCCCCTTCTCCCCCTCCCCACCCTCCGCTCCCAGCTCACGCTTTCACAGACAAGCAGCACCCACTGGGGCTGTCGCTGCTGCTGAGCACCCGTGGGAGACACAGCAACATCCCCGTGCCTTGTGACTTGGCCAGGGCTAGAGCAGCTTCAGTCCTTGCTCAGGTCTGTGGTCCAGATCCTGGTGGTTCCCTTAACTTCATCGAGTTGGGTTGGAAGGGACCTTAAAGCTCAGCCAGTTCCAACCCCCTGCCACACCTTCCACTAGAGCAGCTTGCTCCAAGCCCTGGGGTTGTGGAAGTGTTGGGGTATAAAGGAAATGCTTCTGCTCTGCAGGAAGGTCCTGAGAGCATCTGAAGCCCCCACCATTCTGCGGGCTTGGTCCTTGGGAACAACCGTCCTTGCAGCACCCTCTGTGATTCCACAACCCCATGAAGCCAAGGGAATATTTCCCTCCCTGCAATCACAAAGGGGACGGAGCCCCAGGTAGCCCTGACCTGAAGCTCAGGAGCTCTGCACACATTGGCTCCTGTTTGGCCCCATGTGGGACAAACACAGGTTGCAAAATGCAGATAGTGGTGGCCATCATCTGGGACAGGCAAGGAAAGTGTGGTCCCCCCTTTGCAAAGCTGAGCATCTGCCACCCCCATTATGGTGTTTATTGGCTGGTGTCTTCATCCCATCTCATTGCACTTTGGCAATCAAGAGGCAGCTCAGATTCTAACTCCTGAAAGGAGATGAATCTGCTTCCACCCTTCACAAACACAGGCATGGCAGAAGCCCTGCCTAAATCCTTAGTGTCAGTGTGGGGAGATGCTGAAACTGAAGCAATGGTAGAAGAAATTCAAGAGTATATCAATAAATTCAACCTTAACAAATGGGCAGAACCAGGTGGTAAAGTAAAGGAGATTTCCAGGGGGGAATGATAACATCAGCAGTCCGATGGTTAAATACGACAGCAGAGGGATAGCCAGTGACTCGCAGGAGGATGCCATGCCTCACTGATTGGAATCATAGAAACATAGAATGGTGTGAGTGGAAAACGACCTTAAGATCATCGAATTCCAATCCCCTGCCATGGACAGGGACACCTTCCACATGCTCCAAGCCCCATTCAACCTGGCCTTGGACACTGCCATGGATGGAATAAGAAGATCCTTTTGGATACCAACATCTGTTTGATAGACAGGAAGCAAAGAATTAATAGGAGGCCTTCTTAGCAGAGCAAGGTTTGAGGAGAGAGGAAATAGCCAGTAGAAACCTGACTCTGAGCTGGAAGAGCTCCTCTACAGCATCCTGGAAAAGACACAGTTGGAAGAGCTGGATGCTCTGGCTTGGAAAGAAGGATACGACACAGGTCATTAAAATCCCGCATGGTGCTGAGGTGATTAATCAATATTTCTTCATAACTCAGGAAAGAAACTGCACTCAGGGAGATTTCCAAGCACCAGATTTCAGGGCAGAGAGTGAAGTATTTACTGCACATGCTGAAGCCACGCTGTCCTCGCATGGGGATGCCAAACATCAACCAAAAGGACATCAGAAACCAGCCCTTCATCAGCCCAAATCCTCCAGACCCTTGTTTTAAGATGACATTATGCATCTCAAAGCCAGGCAGTGCTCACTCCATGGGCAGCTCCAAACACCCAGCACTGTGTTACCGCCACGGTGGCATTTACCTGCTGCTGTTTATAACCTCCAAGATGAAGCAGGAAACATCCGTCCTGCTGTCACGCCGTGCCACCCCATGGCTGGCCTATACCCCATCACCCTTTGCACTCCCCTGAGCTCCTCCCTCCAAAAGCCAACAAGTTGGTAAATAAAATCCATCTTGGGGAAGAGCTCTTGGCACTGACCGTGTTCAGTCCCTCTGCAGCTCTTTGATGCAACACCTTCTCCATCACCCCAGGTATGGGCTGCAAACCCTGCAAAACCCATAGGGTGTGGGTGTGCACCTCAAATCAAGGCTCACCCTTGGGTCTTGGTGATGGGTTGGGTATGGGAACATCCCCCTCCACTCGCCATGGAATGTGTCTCCTGCTGCTCTTCAAGCAAACCTAGGTGGCATGTGGCAGATACAGCCCCTGTGCCTGTCCTTCCTCCAGGCCTGTTGTGGTTGGTGGTATTCACGCCACCATCTGCATCTCAAACCTTTCGACATCCTGTTTTTCACGGGTGCTTAAACACCTCCTCAGTTAACCACAGTCAACTGAAACGTGCAGCTGGAGGCACCACAACCCTGAGGGAACCTGATACAGAAATCAAGGTCATGGCCAGCAGAAAAGCACCAAGAGCTGCTAAAACCCCACTGCTGTGGCTCTGAGCCACCCTGAACCAGAGAGGGTCTCTCCTGCCAGCCCTAAACCTGCCCCTGCCACCACCAGCACCACCACTTGGTCCCATCTAGCACAGCCACTCTGAGATCATTTGGAAGTACTGGTGCTGAAGCTGATTTCACTCCTCATGGGCCACCCAGCACCTAGAGCATCCTCCCCAGCAGACCTGGTGCTCACAGCAAATGTAGAAAGCAAAGAGAGACCAAACCCACACAAACCAGCCCCAGCACTCAGCACTCCGGATAACAGTTTGTGCTGCTGACTCAAATCCCCCTTGCAGGAGCCCAGGCTATGGGACACAGAACAGCAGTGCTTGGATTTGTGGTTCAAGCCATCTGAGTGATCCAGATCCTGAACCAGATTCAGCCTTCCCCGGGCTCAGGAGCCTCATCCCAAATCTCAGCTGGAGTTTGGGCTGACCCACGGCTCCACTCCGTGGTCTCCAGCTGTTTTCCCCAAACCAGGAATGTACATCTTGCTTTGTAAACTGAATCTGCAAATACCAGAAACGGGTGACTTAAAAGCAAAAGGAAGCAGAAAAGTCTCCAGTTTTCAGCTGGTTTTGGACATCCTCTCCTCAAAGGTTCTGGGAGTGCAGGAATGAGACCGGGCACAGCTCCTGCTGATTCAAATCCCTCTAAATTCCTGACTTTTTCCCCAATCTTGCTATTTTTAAGATGACCGGTAACCTTAAAAACAACCTTTGACATTATTTGGCCACATTCACTTTTGGGTGAAACTCAAAGATGTGGTACAAGGTTTTCAAATGAGCTTTGAACCTTGTTCTGCAAGATGGAGAGGAGCGGGTCAGCTTTGAAGCGGGCACCTCCGCTTGCACTTGCTTTGCCGAAGCGTTGCCAGTGACATCCCCTTTTCTACACAACACCCCTTTGTAAAGGAGTAAGTTTTACTCTAAAGAATGACGATAATTTCATCTTATTTCAACCTGGAAAATGAGTTCATCCAGAGGATGCATCTCAATCCTCATCCCTGCACCAGCTTTTGCACCCCAACCTCTCCCCTCTACCCCGTTTCCGTTTCAAACACCACACGTTGTGTTTCAGCCGTTTTATTGAACTTTGCGTATGAAAGAACAGTTTCAAGTTCTAACGAAAAAACCCCAAACAAAGCAAAAAAGAAAACATTAAAAAAATAAATTCAACATCAGGTAAAAAAACCACACAACCAAATAAAAAGAAATCACTTTTTTGACCGGTAGCTGAACACAAGGCCTACACCACAGTGGAGGTCACGAGGACAATGGGATGCAGCAGCTTGTTTTAGCATCAGACTTGGTACCAAATGAATATGTTTAAACAATTGCAACACAGCAAACACTGGCAAAACCAGAGTTTAAAACAAACTCAGAGTAACAAGACTGCACTTTACATCTCCAGTCCTAAATTGCATCGTTTCTGTGGCACCTATTAGCCAGGATTTAGTATTTCAGGTTGTATTAGTTTTTCAGGCTGATATCTTGAATTTCACAAGGCAACATTTCATTGCTCAAATACACCCAACGTGTTCCAGTTGAAACAGTCATGGAAACAGTTCAGTGTTACCCACATGAAGGAGGGGAAGCAAAGCCAAAATTATATCCAGCCACCTCAGTCCCTGGAAGATCCCATGAAACTAAATTGCATAGTAAAGGATGGGAAAATAAGAAACATGAGCTGCTCCTCTGTTGGAGGTCACTGATTGATGCAATGTCTCCCATTTGCAATGTGTTGGGACCTCAGGTGATGAATTAAGATGCTAAATTCAGCTGTGGGAATGTCTGACCTTCAGCAGTGAAGGTGATTTTCCTGCCAGACCCGAATAACCAAGGTCCTTTCCAATATACTAATGGCAGCACAAGGGCAGCAAACACATCATTTAGCATTAAAATTGCCCCATTTCAAGCACTGTTTTCCTGGCTACATTTCCCCTTAATACCATTCACTTGCAAGTCCTGCTTTCTCAATGATCTGGCATTGCCAGACACATTGCCCTGCTCTGAAATCATCCTCAAGAAGAGGAGTGACATTTAAAACACAGCATAAGTGGCCTGGCCTTGCAGTGGTCAGAGAGATGATGTGTTATGCAAAACACCAGGAGGTGACAGCAGCATCTCGGACCATTCCATTAAAGATGCACTGATGAAGGCATCTTGGGGAAAGCACAGGGGAAAAGTGAAAAAGAAATATAATTTAACTGTATCAGAGGTTGGTAGATGAAAAGATGGGGATTATCATAGAATTCAACTGGTTTGGGTTGGGAGGAACCTTAGAGCTCACCCAGCTCCAACCTCTGCCATGTGCAGGGACCCCTTCCACTAGAGCAGGTTGCACCAAGCCTCTGTGTCCAACCTGGCCTTGAACACTGCCAGGGATGGGGCAGCCACAGCTTCTCTGGGCAACAGAGATGTGCACTCAGAACACATCCACATGTGTGCACTCATTAAACCTCCAGCGTGCCCAATATATAATATATATTATAATATATAATCAAAATAAATTATTTAGCAGGTTTTTTGCCAGCACCCATAGACAGAGGAGGAGCCCAGGACGGGTCTGCAGAAATCCTGACTTTTAACCCCAAATCCAACAAAGCAGGCTCACAGTATTTCATGTTGCCCCTGCAGCCTCCTCCAACTAAGCCCCATCCCACTGGCTGCATCCACTGAGCCTTTACCAGTGCCCTCAAACACTTTCTGAGATGTTTTGCTTTCTAATTTCACTGTCTTCTTCAAACACCTTCACACTTGTTCCTACACTACATGGCTTTACATGACCCTATACCAGCCCACCTCTCTAGATCTGCTTTTCCTGCCTATCCACCAGGATGGACCCAAAGGCAGAGCTCTCATCACTTGAATTGCACCCTGAAATGAAGAGCTGGGAGTGATGGTGTGCAGAGCTTGCTGGAGATGGCAGCTGTGCTGGGCACAGAGGAGGAACATCTACGTGTTCAGCGTCTAAAGAGCACGTCTGATGCTCAGCATCTCAGAGCACGTCTTTGAAGGGCTATGAATAAAGATGAGCAGCCTGCCTGCCTTCGGATGATTATGGGAATCAAAGCACGCTGGGGTTTGGATCTTCTCTTGATGTCAGCCACCATTCCGTCACTCCCTATTTTGTTTTTTAATCGACTGGATACATTTTTAATTTGCCTTCCCTTGCCAAATCCAGCCCTGTGCTCCAAACAACATTTCAACACGCCTGCCCCCATACGATCGCTATCTTTAAGACACACAAGGCAAGCCAGAGTCATGGCAACACATTAATGTACTGGACTGACAAGTAGAGACTTTTTAGTTTTTTAACTCTCAGTTAATCTGAAACAGCACATTAACATTTAGCAGGCTCAGTGACCAAGCAAAAGAAACCCAACAGTGTGGAGCAAAGCGGTCAAGGCCAGTATGTACAATACCAAGAGGAGGTGGAGATTTGGCAAGATCAGCATCGGTGGGAGATGTCCATGGGGTGGATTTGGTGCTGGTTGGGAGGAACTGAACAGTGGGTGGCCACAGGCATTCTGCTGTTGGAAGCGACCAACCCAAATGGGTGAAGGGGTCTGGTATTTCCCATCACTTTGCTCATCAAAATATGACCTTGAACCCTAACAGAGAGATGCTTTAACAAAGTGGCTGTTGCAAACAGAGGTATAGTTATGTTACACACACACAAGCCATACAAAAGCTCTGTAACACTGGTGAAAAATAAAGATCACTTTAGTACTGGTACATTCTATCCCCCGTTTTAAGGGCTACTAGATCATGTTCCAAAAGAAACTGAATTTAACACCTTTGGGACCAGGGCTTCCCAAGATCCAGGTCTGTGTTGCGATCCAGAAACTCAGTCCTTCTCCTGTTAATGTACCATTCCCACTGTGGGCAACCCAGGCCTGTCTGCAGGGCTGTGGGGGGACACTGGGTCAGACCTTCAGTGGGTCCTTTGGCTGTTTGCAGCCCCAGAATCACCAGCACGGTAGAAAAGTGCTTTCTGGGTCAGTCCCTTGAGATTTCAGAGTTGCTGAAGGCTTTGTTCAATCACCTTTGCAGCCTCCAGAGCACGCTATGAACCCATAATGATGCAGGGAATGCTGCAAACAGATCTATTTTGCAGGCTCTTAGTGGTTTTGGAGGTGAGCTCTCCCCAGAAAGCCCAGTCTCATCTCCCCAAGCCTGCTGGCAGCTCCATCCATGGTAATGGGGAATAGGCCACTGCTCAGTTATTTGGGGTGATGGAAACAGGCTCAGCCCTCACTCCCCAAATACCAGAGACCTTTTCTGGTCTCTTTTAAAGTGGCTTTTAAAGGTTTCAGAGTTTTTATGGTCTGAGCATTAATTCTGGTGCTCAGAAATTCTGGTGAAAGATAAAGATCACTTCAGTACCGGTACATTCTACCCTGCATCTGCAGGATGAGACAGCCCTGGAGAAGCACAGGTCTCAAATCAGGGGATGGGATGGATGCCCGGGGGGTGGGTTTTGGCTGTGCCACATTAAGACACAGCTGATCACAAAAGAAAAAGCTCTTTAAGCCCATCCTCAGGCTGCAGCAGTGCCGTGGTTACTGCGGATCCCGAGGGATTTGCAGGCAGAGCTGGAGGATCCAGTGGAGGAGCTTCCCTTCCCTACCCCCTGCCACCTGCCTCTGGGCAGGGCATGGTCAGATGTGAAGTTAATGAGAGCCATCATCCCAATTAGCTTTGATTTGTGCAGACGCCTTTCACACCAGATTGATTTCACACCATGGGATGCTTCACCTCCATGAATCCCCGGCATCCCTCTGTCAAGCCTTGGCATGCCCAGCAAATCCCTGAGGGATCACAGATCTGCTCCTTGGGCTTTTCCAGCAGCCCTGGTTCCCAACCCACCTCCCTCTGCACCTCGTGCTGCAAAAACCATGGTGAAACCAAGTGCCGGCAGCACCAGCCCTTTTCCAAGTCATTTATCCACAGCTCCAGTGACCATAGGATTTCTACCATGCTGGGACTAAATGCAAACAAGCCCAAGGAGCAATGTCCCACTAAGGGCCAGATCCATGTTTGCTCTTCATTCCCCAAGGGGGGCAACCCAGCTTTGACTAAAACTGGTGGGATTTCACTTTTGTTTCTTCTCTCCCTGTCTCAGCCTGTTCTCCTCAGCCTGTACCTATGCAGAGCCCAAGAAACCTTTGTCTTTGGGACCCTCAAACCCTGCTCCCAGGAGCAGGGTCTGTCTCCACCACTAACAACACGTCTGCCACCACAGAAGGAGGAATCCAAGCCAAGAAATGATCCATGTTTAAAAAGCAAACAAAACAAACGTAGCCTCACCAAAGCCAACACATTCCTTTAAGAACCACATCATTTCCCCACCGTGAAGGGAATTTCTCAATCCTCATTTCGGATGAAGTTTGCACTGGGGACAGCCAGAAAGGAGGATGCTGAACTGCAGATAGGTCTGGAGCAATCCCAGCCCTGAACGGTGCCTCAGAAACCCTCTTGGTTCATCTTCAAAGCTCTTCTGCAAGGAGAAACACATGGTGCAGACAGCTGGTTGCTTTGCCACGAATATTCCCTTGAGTTTTCCCATTTCAGAGCCTTTCTTCTATGTAGGTTGCTTATTTTTAAGTGCATCCTCACTTGGGTTGTGCCTTGAAGCATCCCACATGTGTCTCCTGTGAATGTTCCCCATCTCCTGCCCAGGATCTGGTTTGAAATGCAGGTAAATAGCTCCGATCAGTGAAGAATCCAGGTGCGGTGCTGCCCTCCAGGCAGAGCGGTCCTTGCTCCACTTTCCAGTTCCCCAGTGGGGACCTCAAGTCTTGTCCTTGGACATGGACCCAAAGCAATCAGTGACATGAATTCAAGAATCTGCTTCACATGCCTAATGGTTTTGTCTCCCGTTACCTCCCCTTGGGCATCCTCTGCTTCAGAGCAAGCTCCAGCTCACTTTCCTTGGTCCAGTCCAAATTAACGTCATTCCTGGTGACTTATTGCAATGCAGACACAGAGGCTGACGGGCTCACCTGAGTACCATAACAATGCTGTTGCGAGTATCACCTTGCTCCTTCAACAGAGTATGTGCCAGGTGGGTTTTAGTCTCATAGCTGGAATGGACGCAGCGTGCAGAGGTGGATGAGGCTGGGGCAAGGACAGGGAGCCATAAGGAGAAACCATCAATCCCTTTGCCGTTTGCATTTATGCCTTTGCAGACCATTTATCCCTTTGCAAACCATCTATCCTATTGCACTGGGATAATATTTACCCATATGGTCCTAGGAAATGGATCTACGTCCTAGGAAATGCAGTGAGGTTATGGAAACCCCAGGTTTAACAGCCTCACGGCCCAGTGTGGGCAACCCACAGCTCTTAACGTGCCACAGAAAGGACCTTGGCATGCAAAAGGAAACAGCAATAGCAAAGGAGTGATGGGCTTCCTGTTTATTATAGTATTAGCAAGACAATACTATAATATTCCCTTGGGATTGAAGTACCGTGGAACAGCAGACAAGGGTATATGGGCTCTCATGAAACTCAGAGGCACAATCAGCCAGGATCAGGTTTTTATACCTTTACCACCCCTAGAAATCGAGCTTTTCCTTAGCTTTTCATGGAGGGATCCTGAAAGCAAGGTACAACTTGTTGACTTCCACACCATTTTCCTCAGAATCGGTGGAGATGTTCCTTTCTTAATGAGGACTCAAAAGAAATCACAACCTTTGGTACAGCACATACCTACTAATAAAGAGCATTTACAGGAAAGTCAGGAAAATGGAACAGGAATTGTTCACATCCCAGTGATGAAAACAGCCCGTGGCCTTCCACAGGGAACAGTGAGAGTGACTGAACTTCCTCCATTTCCCTCCCACTCCAAGCAAAACACTTGGACTGCTTATTAGCAGCTCTGGTTAATGTTTCCTTTCGGGTTGCTTCATCTTTCAAGAGATATTTTTAAATTCTATAAAAAAAGACTAAAATAATGTCCAAATGATTTCCACCTCCCTCCTCCTCCTTCCTGGCTTTGTTCAGTCTCATTATATTGCACATGGTTTGAAGATAATCTTCTGGCTGCAAAGATGTTCCTTTCTACATAATGCACTTGTTAGAAAACCCAGATAACGTGGCAGATATTTCATAGATGAAACATGAAATGAGTTTCACTGGAGAGGACAGATCCTCTGTTGGTCGGATCCACAGCAGCATCAGTCACCGTGTCCATGATATTCGCCATCTCCTTGGAGACATTTGATTCCTCAACACAGTCCTGAAGGTCTTCAGTTTGAAACTTCTTCTGTTATCTGTTGGGCAGAGCAAAGAACCACTTTTATACATGGCCCGGTCTGGGAAACAAGCAGCAACTGATTATCCTTTTCCCAAGGTAAAGTAGATGTTGCACATTGGTCCCCTCCAACAACTTCCCATCTTCATTCCCCCCAAATAAAGATCTGCTCATTAGAAGTCTTTCACAGACTAAAAACAACACAGTCAAAGGGAGCTAAAGATAGAAAAAAGATTCATTAAATATATTCTGGTTCTTAACTATTATCTCACATTAACGGCAAGTTCCAAATCCAGACTAATTAGAGCAAAGTGGGTTTTCCTCATCATGTTTTTATCTTAATCAAGCTGGGTTTGTTCCAACCTGATATGATTCACATGATATTAAGCAACTGGTTGATCTTACAGTGAAGGTGCTCACACAGAGCTCAAACCTAAGACCCCGTTTTGATGCAGGGATGGAAAGTTCTAGCAAAGGGCGACAAAAAATCCCCCAACCTCTGCTGCTGAGCCCGTGCAGTGCATGAACCCACCCAGTATTGCATCAGGTCTGCTTTGAAGACTAATAACTCTCATGAAGAGAAGGCTTGGAGGGACCTGATGGCTCCCTACAAGTGCCTGAGAGGAGGATGGAGCCAGGAGGGGCTGGGCTCTGCTCCCAAGGAACAAGGGATGGGACAAGAGGAACCGGCCTCAAGCTGCCCCAGGGCAGGTTTAGATGGAGCTGAGGAACAATTCCTGCCCCAGAGGGTGCTCAGGCATTGGAACAGGCTGCCCAGGGCAGGGCTGCAGGCACCGTCCCTGCAAGTGTTCACACCCCGTGGAGACAAGGCCTCAGTGCCATGGGTTAGGGGTGGCCTTGGCAGTGCTGGGGTAAGGGTTGCACTGGATGAGCTGAAAGGGCTTTTCCAACCTGGTTGATTCTGTGATTGTATGATTCTATGAAGGGACTCATCCTGACTCCTGTTTTACTATAGTGAGATGCTCTGCTCTGTCTTTGAGACACTGAAATACTTAGAAACTTCATGCAACCGTTTATACCCCTTTTGTTCTCTCTGCCTTTAGTTCACACCATGGCAATTAGAGCACCCCACCTCCTGCATCCCGGGCCGAATGCCTGCCTGTGGATGGGGTTTACCCAAATTACCAGAGGGTTTAAGCCCTGTATAAGTCACAGGAGTCACACACCCAAATTCTGGCCCTTCCACAGTTAATTTTCAGGTGGGAATTCATAAAGCTTCCTATAGTGAAGTTCATCAACTATTTTAAAACCAGTGTGTGATGCACACTAATAGGATGAGCCTTTAACCAGATTACATGAGCCAAATGCTTCATTGACAGCCGGTGATGAGACAAGGGAAGGAAGGATCTGTATTCCCAGTTCAGAGCCCAGCCTAAGACACTGGGACCTGCCTGGTTTCAGCTCATCCCCAAAAATGAGCCCATTTTCCCCAAAGGAAAAAGGCAGGATAGTATCTGTGCACTGAGGAAGATGAGCCCTGTGCTCTGGATGTTGCAGGGATGATGTTGCAGGGATGATGTTGTAGGGATGCTCAAAGCAGGCAGAGAAAGGAGAGAGGTGGGATTTCCCACCAAGAGCAAAGAATCCCTTGCAAGGCAGTGTGGCACTTGGGGGGAAATAAGCTACCAAAAGGGCTTAATGCTCCTTGCATATGTCTCAGACCAGGCAGTTATTCAAGCACTGGCTTATCTCGAAGTGCCAGGACTATTCATGGGCTTAAAGCTAACTAGGGTTTATGCTTTATTAGACTGGGATTACTCTTCCCTCCCACCTGCCAGCAGCGAAAGGCTCCTGCCTTTTTGCAAAGCAATGATCAAACTGTTGGGACCCTCAAGAAACACTGGAGTATTGCACAAATACAACCCAAATTGCACCTTCAGCTGGCCCAGGAAATAGCACGGGTTTGGCTGGGAAGGTGATGCAGATTAAGTGGTAAATAACAATTTCCTCAACCTGGGGGTGTTCTGGTGCCTTTTCAGGCTGTATCCTTGCCCTGGTAGAAAAAAAACCCTGAATCCTCAGCCTAATGATGATGTTATTGCACTGAATTCAGCAAGACCCACAGAGGGAGTGAGAAGTCAGGAGCACTCAGGAGATATTGCTGTTGTGGCTCCTGAAGGGATCCAGATGTCTTCCCATCAAATGGAGGTGATGAAATCCTCTCCATTCCAAGAAAAACAGAGGATATTAAACAGCAGCCACAAAAATGAGGTGTTTTTAAACCTATCAAGCCAGATAACTTGCATCCAAGCATTAGGAGTTGGCAAAGCAGCTCGTAAGACTGCAAGTGTTGAGCATCTCTTGAGCCCTGGACCTGGTGGGAATCCAGAAGACTGGAAAATAGCTCCTGTTGGGCCAGTTTGTTAAGGGATAAACAAAGTGACCTGCAAAAATGATGGGTCTGGCCATCTGTCACTGATCCCAAACAATATGCTGGAATGGTCTTCATAGAGAATTAAAGAAGAAGATATAATTGATGCCAATCAGTGCAGGGTTAGGGAAAACAGGCCTTATCATGTAACTTGATACCTTTTCTTCTCGAGTTTGGCTGATAAAGGAAGTGCTGTGTAATGCTCTGAGGGAGCTGCATGACAGCCTGGTTAAGGAAAAGCAGCAATAAAGCCAAATTCCTAGGAGATATCATGTCAGGATATCACGTCAGGTGATATCAAGTCAGGAAAGCAGCTGAACCCAAGTCGCGTTCGCTGGTCCCCTTCTCCTTGGGCATGTTTTGCTCTCTCAGAGCATTTTGCAACCAGGATGGGAGAGGCATCACTGAAAGGTTTCCAGCCCCAGGGGAGAAAATCCCAGGCTTGTTTCAGACACCGCAGAAAGGAGATTTCCTCTTTTAATTCAGAGGCTTCTGAAGTGCAGAGCATCCCAGACACCTGAAGGGTAAAGCACAAGCGCTGGGTGCCAGCACCCACCAATGCACGCAACAGAGGTAGAGAACCCCTCTAGCTTGCAATGCTACACCCAGACTCACAGCAAACTCCTTTCACACCCCTCCTACAAGCTCCACTTTGCAGCAGGCAGGTTCATTTTAAGCCCAAACTTCCTACATCTCATTTGTGACCTGCTGCAACAGCTTGAGGTTCAAATCGTTGCCGAGCTGCAGCTCCAAGCAGAGAGCAGCGAGGAGGAAGAAGAGGGATTCCAATTAGGAACACACAGAGATTTCAGGAGAAATGGGCCATAAGGATGGAAAAGCAAGTGTGAAGATGCAAAGGGAAGGGATCAGAGGAGAGGAGGATGATTATGGGATGGGAGCTGTAGGGCAGAGCTGGCATTCCCAAGCTTTCGTCCAGCTAAGGAAAATAACTGCAGCTCCTGGGGTATCAGGGGGAGGTTCTGAAGGCTCTGCAAGCTTCCAGAAAGCCGAACTCCATAAAGTTCACGATGATGTGCAAAGCCTTTCGTGGTCATCTGGAGAATAAGCCATAAGCCTTGCAGGATTCTTTACTTCTTGCTCGTGTTTCAAAACTGCCTCCTCCTTCCTCAGTGTGTTTCATTGCAAACACTTTGTGAAGCTGCTCAGTGTCATTTACAGATGGGGAAAGTGAGGCCCGGAGGAGCTGAGCTGCCCAAAGCCACCCAGCAGACCAATAGCAAACTCTGCAGGGCTCCCCCCCTCCAGGTTTGAGGTGCAGGGACACACATTTTCACAGACTAACAGCCCAAATCCCTCCAAGCAGCACAGCAACCCCCACCATCCTGCACCGCACTCAGCGCCTTCATTGCAACCAAGTCAAACAGCAAACACATTTCTCTGTGAATGCAAAAACCACTTTGCAAAGCATCCTGTCCATGCTCCACCACAACCTTTGGGTTCCCATGAGTGGAAGACACCAAGCACAGACCCTGCTGCTGGCAACCCTTTTCTCCCATATAGAATCCCAGGAATCTCAGATTGGTTTGGGTTGGAAGGGACCTTAAAGCTCACCCAGCTCCAACCCCTGCCACGGGCAGGGACCCCTTCCACTGGAGCAGCTTGCTCCAAGCCCCTGTGTCCAACCTGGCCTTGAACACTGCCAGGGATGGGGCAGCCACAGCTTCTCTGGGCACCCTGGGCCAGCGCCTCAGCACCCTCACAGGGAACAACTTCTGCTAATATCTAACATAAATCTCACCTATTTAAGTTTGAACCCGTTACCCCTTGTCCTGTCACTACAGTCCCTGACGAAGAGCTCCTCTCCAGCATCCCTATAGCCCCCCTTCAGACACTGGAAGCTGCTCTGAGGTCTCCACGCAGCTTCTCTTCTCCAGGCTGAACAGCCCCAGTTTCTCAGCCTGGGCTGAGCCTTCAGTGCTTCCGCCACGATGGAACCATGACACAACCCCAAAGGATTTTCCATATCTATCCATGATGCTACTTCACAGGAAGCAAAGCAAAGCAGCTGGTTCTGGTCAGCATCAAAAGCAAACTGATTGCACTCCGGATCCTTGCCAGCGAGAGCAGAGATAGCCACTCGCTAGTCTAGTCGTGCGAGCCATGCACTCAAAGCAAGTCTTCCCACCCAGCATGTGTTAAAGATGCTAAAAATGAAGAGCAACAACTGTAGAAAAGCAACAGACACGACAGAGCTTAAACATGCTCAGAAAAGCATCTGAATTACAAGGCTTAAAGAAATGAATCATTCTTGAACAAACCCAGCAGCGCCGGCTGCCGTCGGTGGCGCTGAGCCGGGGTCTCGAGATCAGGGTGCAGTAGGGTCAGGTGAAGACTATTCCCATTACAAGCAGGGGAATACTGGCCATTGGGAAGTGTTTCAGCTGCTCCCAACCCGAGTGACAAGCTGAACGAGATAGGAAACATGTTTTAAATCTACTTGAGCATGTCTCGGTTCGTAAGAAGGAGAAAGCTGACGGTGCCCTGCGGGGAGGTTCATGTGTGAAGGTTTCCCTGCCCGGCTGCAGAGCATCCTCAGCAGCAAAATCAGGCTCTGAGCAGTGATGAGACACAGACAGACCTGAAACTTGTGCGCCTCATGAAGCAGTGCCTTAAAATGGAAGGAAAAGCTCACAAGGGATTTTCTCAGAGCATTTGTGGCTGAGTTTCACCAGCAATAGGGATAAAACAGCTCCAGCTACCAGGGCAGCGTGGGACTCCACACACATCCCTCTTCCACATGGAGCATGGCTTCATGAGCAAAAATGGGATTTGATGGGTGACAAAGAGCAGAAATTCTGGTGCTGTCCCAGTGCAAAGCAGCGAATCCAGGCCCATCAGGTGCGATGAATATTGCTTTGACAGAGATACCATTGCTCATTTTCCTGTTTGGGAAACCAAGCACAGGAGTAGAAGACGCCAGCTATACACCCCCAGAGTCGAGCCAAGCATCCTGTTCAGAGTACGGCTGAGGACCCACAGCAGGGAAGGGTGCAGAAGGGCAGTACCATCAGTAACAGAGACAATTCATAGGGTATTGCCCTGCCCACAGCACTCTATCACGTCCAGAAAGTCCCCATTTCCTGCACCCATTGCCCATACAACTGTCTTTGCACGTGGCTGCCAGTGCCCTGAGCTCTGCCTCTCAGTACACGCAGCAATTGAGACCGAAGAGCACAACGAGTCCCATTTAAATCCTGTTTGCTTGCACTCCCAGCTTTGCAACACACCCAGAGATCACTTGTTAAAGCATGGGCTGCGCTGGGAGCCTCCGTGTGCTCGCACCAAGATATGCAGATTTTAAAAGCTTGGCAGAAAGAGGGCTCCAAACTACACAATTAAAGAGATTCCGTGTAGAACACTCTCTGCACACACCAACCACTGCAAGAGACCCTTTCCCTGCCCTACAGCTCTGGCAGGAGAGACCCTTCCACTGCTGGTGAGCTCTGGATGGCTCCTTCCCTTCTGCTGGGGAAGCTCCTTGTCTGCCCTTTGCCTCTGCTGAACTGTCCCTAAACTGGGGATTAACAACAGAAATTACTTCTTCTGTCAGGTGATGGAGCGGGAACAATTGCATGGGAAGAAATTTAACCCTTCTGGAGGAAAGAGATATCTCCAGTCCTTGTTAGTGTCCACACATAGGGTGGGATGGATCCTGCCCTGCTCCACCCCAAGCACCTGAAGGGCTTCTGTTGTGCTGCAGAACAACAGAAGTCAGGCCTGAAAAACACACACAAAAAAGGAAAATAACAAGAGAAAAAGGGGACAGTGCCAAAGCACCCAGTGGAGGGGCCAGGATTAGGGCTGCTGTGTGTCCCCTGCATCCCCTGGTACCAAGAATGTGTTTTGAGGTGGCATCCAGGGCTGAAATGAGAGAACAGATCCTAAAATCCAAGCAGAGGGAAAGGGACATGAACCTGAGAAAGGAGGTAGGAGCTTGTACAAGGCTCTTTATCACCCAGTGCCCATATATAAACCGAATATACAAAGCATCCAGGGGCTGCATTGTTGGGGCGGGATCTCCCTGCTCCCATCCCTTGGTGCCATCACTGTCATCTTCTCTCTTATACAACAGGTAGGAAAGACATGGGAGGAGGAGGAGGACATTTCAGAGAGCATCCCTGCCACGCTGCACATGCAAACAACAAGCTGAGGACTCCACACACAGTCCACACGCTTCAGGACCCTGCCTTCACCCTGCTCACTGCCTGTGCAATCTGAAATGTCAGCCAGCAGCTTTCAGTAATGCACTTTCCTCCATCTAATGTAATAAGCTGAGTCTAGGCAAGCCCTTCTCCTTGCAGACAGCAGGCAGGCAGCTCCACTAACACTAATCTCCTAATGCTGCCCCTCTAAGCGCATTAGAAACAGTCGAGTCCAGCATGATGCAAAGGCTGAGGCTCATCTTTAACTCCCCAGTGATGGTTAAAACAGTCCTAGGTCCTAAGAGGAGGCACATTGCAAGAGAGCAAAGGAAGTTAAATAAGCAGCTGGCTGCAAAGAGAGCAATCTTTCCGTGATCTCTCCAATTCCTGGCACAGCACATGCAAGAGGCAGTTCAAGACAGGCTGACAGACTGAATGGTACCTAATGGGGCAGCACAAAGAGAAGAAGCAGACAGAAATGGGGCAGACCATGGGAAGGATATCCCTGGGTTTCCACTGCCAGTTTTGGGGTTTACCTTGAAGACAGAGCAGCAGTGCCTTCATGGTTTTTAGTGACAGCATTTGGCACTGGAGCAAAACTGCCTTTTCATGGAATCACAGAATCCCAGACTGGTTTGGGTTGGAAAGGACCTTAAGATCATCCAGTTCCAACCCCCTGCCATGAGCAGGGACATGTCACCCTAAGCCATTTTGCTCCAGTGGATGAAGTGGTTTCTTTGCCACCTCTCCCAAACAGCATCTTTTATTGTCAATCAAATCCGTCAGGAATTATTCTGTCCCCACAAAGTAAGGCAAGGATTTGTCAGGAAAGAAAAAAGCAACCTGCAAGGTTTCTGCTTCTTTAAATGGCAGAGAAACCAAAAACTGCCATGCTGCTTCTAGAAGGACGTGTGGTTTCCTGCCATGGGGAACAGGCAGACACAATCCCAAGTGGGGCTGCTTCCACTGCTTTTAAACTCAAATCCTCCTTTTAGGAATAGGATTGGGGGAGAGCTTTAACAACAATACAAAGTGAAAGCTTGTAGGCAGGAATGACATTTCAGCCTGCTGGCAGTGCAGGGAAAAGGCACTCTGGGGTGTTCCCAGTTATCCCAGACAAGGGATCCCAGGTTTGTTACCTCCTGAAATGCTCCAGAGCATCTCCCTCATAAGGACCATTTGTTAGATCATTGAAAGCTGCAGTCATTCAAATAAAACTGTCACATACCATTAGCCAAGAGGCTGCTCTGATATTTTCCCTGGTTATAAGGGGTTTATTAACTGGGGTTAAGGCAGAGTACTACAAACTGTCCTGATCCTTTAAGTGTGGATAAAATCCCCACTAAACTCTGATTCCGGCATGGCCAGCATCTCTCAGGACAAATTCCCCTTTCCACACACATGGCAAAGGTTTGACTCGCTATCGCCCTTTTCATGTAAGGCATTTACCAGCCCTGTGCAGGACACTGCCTTGAGGGAAACTGGTTTTATTTAACCCAAACCCCAGCAGAACAGAGCAGAGCCAGAGCCAAGGTGCTGCCTTCAGCCTGCTTCGACGGCAGGGGTCAGACTGAAGCATTAAACCGCTGCAAAGAACCTTTTTAGCACCAGAACCGAAGAAATCCAGCTGCACAAAAAAGAAAGCAGCAGGGTTTTCCTCCTGTGTGTAGCACTAAAAAAGCCAATATAATCAGAGGAGGTAGGGGATGTTATCCCACTTTAACACAGAAATATCCCAGAGCAGCAGGGGGAGTGGAAAAATAAAGGTAAGCAGTGGAAAGCACGAGGTTTGTCCCCAGAATCAACATTATTTCATGGTGCTGTTAAACACTACCCCGTGCAAAGCTCACCTGATCCCATCAGATGTCCCGTGGCCCCTGGCGCACATGTGAGGATGAAGCCGGTGTGTTTATCCCGGCGGGGGTTTGGTTACTTTTCCATCCTGCTCTTTACACATCTGGTTTCCAAAAGCTGACGGAGTTCCTCAGCTGAGCTTTCCTGATGGCTGCTCGGAGCCATTTCACACAGGATTTAGGGAATACACCAGGGTTCATGGGTGCAGGGTGAGCGCTAGGTTGTTCTCGGTGTTTGCAGATGAGGCTCTATCCCCAAATCTCAGTGCCAAGGTGTGAGCTCCTCTGCAGGGAGGGATGGGTC
Source organism: Psittacula echo (assembly GCF_963264785.1). Classification (NCBI taxonomy): domain Eukaryota; kingdom Metazoa; phylum Chordata; class Aves; order Psittaciformes; family Psittacidae; genus Psittacula; species Psittacula echo. Next base: position 5,977,439 of record NC_137758.1, read on the forward strand.
TGGAGTGTGCTTATTGCCTATGGGAGCTTTATTCAGCAGAGGGAAGCCACACCGTGGCCATGGCCTGGGAATGGAGTGCTGGGATGGGGTCACGTTGCATGGCCGAGCTGCGGTGTCCTGCGGGATGACGGGGCTGGAACCATCTGGAAAGGTTTTTTTGTGGGAAGAGCGAGGCCCAAGGGGGATGGGAGAAGGGATGCCATGACAACCTTTGGGGGTTTCCCAGGAAACCAGGGTCACCATGGCAACTGCATCACTCCTGTCCGAATCAGAGACTTCCGCTGGAAGGCGTGTTTGCCACTTTAATCTCCTTGCGATAAGCGGCTGCATCTCTCTCAAACCCAAAACACAAGGAGGAAATATCCCTTTGTCTCCAGCTGGGTTGTTGGAGGCTACAGAGGAGCCCATCATGGATCCTGCATCCCCTGGTCCACATCAGCATCGCTCCCTGTGCACCATCAGCTCCTGCAACCACCCCCTTTCACCTCCCTCCTCCCTGCACCCAGACCCGCTGCATGGCCACAGATCTGATGTTGGATGAAATGATGCCAAAGGGTTACAGGGGAAGGGAATTAAGAACAGAAAATGAGGGTTTGGGGGCTGGTTTTCTCTATTTCAATCAGCAGTGACTGCCCTCGGTCTCTGATCAGATTAGGAATTCCTAAACGATCTAAAGAAGGAGAAGGGGAATCTGTGATGTGCCCGCAACAGCACATCACGTTTTGATATGAAGCATCATTTAACAATGTGGTAACAGAGGCTCTGTAAAATTAAACGGTCATTTCCTCCCAACCCCCCCTTCCAGCACGCTCTGCAACGTTTTCCTCATCTCCTCACCCAGTCCGGGGCTGTTAATCCAACAAGTGAGCTTATGTGATGGAAGGGAAATCGGCTACACGCTGCCTTAGGGAAAGAGGGGGAGAAATCCAGGAGCAAAGTAAGAGGTCCCCAAAGCCAAGGAAACAAAAGCAGCTCTGCAACACGTTGCAGAACAACCACTTGTTTGGGCAGCGAGGGGGTTTTGTCTTCATCTTCCTCCTCTTTTTACCTTTGCGCCGTCCTCCGGAGAATCTGAGATCTTTTATTTGGCTCTTTAGAAAGGAAGGAGCTAAAAAAATTAACGTCTAAACCCGAGGGCACACAGAGACCAACGATGGTGCATGTTCCACACGACACGGAGGACACAGTCACTTTGCATCATTATTGTTGGCTTGCTTTTTTACCTCATCCTCAGATTTTGTTGCTGTTTGGTTGGGTTTGGTTTAGGGGAGAGGGGGTATTGATTTTTAAACATCCGTAAAGATCTTTTTGATGTTCACACAGTTGGGATTGTTCGTGGTTGTGCAGTTGCCTGTTTTAAAGGTAGCCTGTTTGAATGCACTGTGGTTGATCCCCCCTTCCTCGATCACCATGTACTCGGACTTGCTGAGGGTGGAATTGCTGCGAGCCTTCCTCATCTCCTCGCTGGAGGAGAGGTGCTGGCAGCTCCCGACGTGCATGTACTGGGCTTGTTCCTCACCTTCTGTCTCCCGGTGGTAGAAGTAGTTGAAATTGGAGACTATGACAGGCACGGGAAGGGCGATGGTCAGTACCCCAGCAATGGCACAGAGAGACCCCACGATCTTGCCCCCAATGGTGATGGGGTGCATGTCCCCGTAGCCCACTGTGGTCATGGTCACCACAGCCCACCAGAAGGCATCAGGGATGCTACTGAAACCTGAACTGGGGTCATCAGCTTCTGCGAAGTAGACGGCGCTGGAGAAGAGGATGACACCGATGAAGAGGAAGAAGATGAGCAGGCCCAGCTCCCGCATGCTGGCCTTGAGGGTCTGCCCCAGGATCTGCAGCCCCTTGGAGTGCCGGGACAGCTTGAAGATACGGAAGACCCTGACCAGCCGGATGACTCTGAGGATGGCCAAGGACATGGCTTGCTGGCCGTTGCCTTGCCTCTCAGCCAGCTCAGTGCCCAGCGTGATGAAGTAGGGAATGATGGCCACAATGTCAATGATGTTCATGATGTTCTTGGAGAAGGTGGCCTTGCTAGGGCAGGCAAAGAAACGGACCAGCAGCTCGAAGGAGAACCAGATGATACACAAAGTCTCCACCACAAAGAAAGGGTCGGTGAAGGATGACACCATGGAAGTTGCCGAGGACGAGGAGTTGGTGAAGACATCAGGTTGGAGAGGACCACCACCCATCCCAAATGTCCCCCCAGTTGCCTCATAGTCGTGGTCATCCCTGAACTCTGGCAGGGTCTCCAGACAGAAGATGACAATAGAGATAAGGATGACCAGGACAGAGACAATAGCAATGCCTCGGGCTGGCCCAGAGCTCTCGGGATACTCAAAGAGGAGCCACACTTGGCGTTGAAACTCCTTATCGGGAAGCGGCCGCTGCTCCTCCCGAATGAACCCCTCATCCTCCCGGAACTTCTCCATGGCCTCCTCCCCAAGCTGGTAGAAGCGGATCTCCTCGGAGAAGATGTCAATGGGGACGTTGACGGGTCTCCGGATGCGCCCACCCGACTGGTAGTAGTAGAGGATGGCGTCGAAACTGGGGCGGTTTCGGTCGAAGAAGTACTCGTTGCGCAGGGGGTCGAAGTAGCGCATCCGCTTCCGAGGGTCCCCCAGCAGCGTCTCGGGGAACTGCGCCAGGGTCTTCAGCTGGGTCTCAAACCTCAACCCCGAGATGTTGATCACCACCCGCTCGCAGCACTCGTGCTCCCCCCCGCCCGCGGGCTGACCCGTGGGGACGGCGGCCGGAGCCTGGGGGTGATCGTAGCGGTCCCCCCCGAGAGCAGGGTGAGGATGCTGCTGCGGTTCCTCCAGCAAAGGGTCGCCGCCGCCTCCTCCCACCACGGTCATGCTGCCTTCCTCCCCTTCGTCACCTTCTTCCTCCTCTTGCTCGGGGGCCGGCTGCGGGGCGGGGGGGGGCAGCGGCTCGGTGTAGCCCAGGTTGTGGTGGCTGCTGGTCGAGCCGCCCCGCGGATGGCGGCTGCAGGAGGAGGCAGCCGGAGAGTGGAGCAAGCTCCGGCGCTCGTCCATAAAGGTGTGGGGCGGAAGGGGAAGAGGGGCGGAGGAGCGGAGAGGCGGCAGCGAAGCCTCTTCTTCCTCCTCTTCCTCCTCTTCCTCCTCCTGCGGGCGGAGAGCGAGAAGCCGCCGCTCAAGTGCTCCGGCAGCGGCCGCGGCTCCGAGGAGCGGAGGCTCCGCTCAAATAGTCCGCCCCCAGCGCTGGCACCGCCCCGATCAGTCACCGCTACAGAGACACCCACAGCACCCAGCGCTGCCCCACAGCACCCGGACCTGCCCCACAGCACCCAGCGCTGCCCCACAGCACCCAACCCTGCCCTACAGCGCCCTTCGCAGGGCCAAGCTCCCGGAGCGTTCTTTGACGCTCAGGGCGTTGCAAGCAGGCAGAGGTTTCATTCCTGGCAGAACCACTGCCCGGGAAGAGCGCTTCCTGCCCTTCCCATGGGAAGGGGAAATGTGATTTTTCTTCTTAATTTCGGTGTCTGCTGTTGGTTTCCAGTCAGTTTCCAGCCGTGATGGGGCTGTGGGTGAGGGAATGCAGCAGCAACAGCCACAGCCATCAACAGTTGCTCTGAATCAGTGTTTTGACTGGTGCTGGGGTATTTGTTTGCTGTACAGAAGACAGAGCATGTGCCTGTGTCTGCATGCCTGTGTGTGTGTAAACATGCGTGTGCATGTGTGTGTTTGCACACGTATGTGTGTGTGCATCCCCCTGGGAAATGAGAAGCGAAGCTGAGCCAGCCTGAGCGAGGCAGCTTCAGTCTGATCCCAAACCTGCATTTCAGACTTCCTGCAAGGAAGCCAAAAGCCTCTGAGTTTTGCTGCTTTCTCCCTTCAGTTTTTCTGATGGAAATAGTTCAATTCTGGTCAAAAGGGTTGGGGTTTTTTGGCTCTGCAAGAGCCAGTGCTGGAAAATGCTGCACCCCTGGAGATGCGCTCCAGGGACAACCTCTGATCCCTGCACCCCCAATGGTTCCCCATTTTCTCACACCCCAACAGTAGAAGCGCTTTAATGCCCATCCACATGCCAAGTGGGGTTTGGGCAGCTCAGGGAGCTCCTGGCTTTGGGAAAGAGCTTGACCATGAGAGGTGGAAAGAGGCCGTGCTGCCATTCCTGTTTGATAGGAAGGCTCTGCAGAGGGATCTGGACAGGCTGGATCCATGGGCTGTGGCCAATGGGATGAGGTTCAAGAAGGCAGAGTGCCGGGTCCTGCACTTGAGCCACAACAACCCCCTGCAACGCTGCAGGCTTGGGAAGAGCGGCTGGAAAAAGGAGCTGGGGGTCCTGATTGATGGAGCTGAGCATGAGCAGCTTGTGCCCAGGCAGTCAGGAAGCCCCCAGCATCCTGGCCTGGATCAGCACCAGTGCGGCAGCAGGGCCAGGGCAGGGATTGTGCCCCTGCACTGGGCACTGGTGAGGCCGCACCTCGAATCCTGTGTTCAGCTCTGGGCCCCTCACTCCAAGAGAGACATTGAGGGGCTGGAGCAGGGCCAGAGAAGGGCACTGGAGCTGGTGCAGGGCCTGGAGCACAGTGTGATGGGGAAGGGCTGAGGGACCTGGGGGGTTCAGTCTGGAGAAGAGAAGGCTCAGGGGGGACGTTTAAGTTTTCAGACATAAAAGGGGAGACTGAGATGAGCTCTTAGGCACAAGTTCTTCCCTGTGAGGGTGCTGAGGCGCTGGCCCAGGGTGCCCAGAGAAGCTGTGGCTGCCCCATCCCTGGCAGTGTTCAAGGCCAGGTTGGACACAGGGGCTTGGAGCAAGCTGCTCCAGTGGAAGGGGTCCCTGCCCGTGGCAGGGGTTGGAGCTGGAGGAGCTTTAAGGTCCCTTCAACCCAAACCAATCTGGGATTCTGGGATTCTATGATTAACCCTTGAGCTGCCCCTGGTGCTTGCAGGTTGAGAAAAATGCCTGGAAGCAACAGTTCACATCCAAGTGTGAGGCCCTATCTCCCGCAGGTTTTATAACCATGAAACAGCCATCATCTCACTACATCCACGTGTGTAGCAGTTGAAAACTTGTCTGGCTCATCTCTTTGCCAGGTTTCCTGCCAATAAATCACTGTCCTCTGGTCTAAGGCAAACAAACACGGCTGCTTTCAACCATAAACATCTAGTGATGACAAAAGGCTGGAGGCAACTTCCATAATGGCAACAGTTTGGATCTCAGTCAGGGGCACTCTTCAGAAACAGAGCCACAAACCTCTGTCATGCCGCTAGGAAAAGCCCTTGCCTTAAAACCAGGAGGAGGATTAAGCCCCTACCCCCATCAGCTGCAGCACAGCACAATAACCATTGAGCTCTGTGCAGCTTTGGTTTGGCATCTCATTGCCTCAAAGGATTTCTCCAGGGGCTACAGCCCGTTGGCCCCAGGCACTGGCCCTGTTTGCTCCTCTGCTGCTTCCCATGATCCCATCAAAGCCAGCCAATCTGCGTCAGGCCAGCAGCATCACCTCCTCCCTAGTGAAGTCCCCTCAGCTGCTTCCTTCTCGTGAGGTCCTGTCATGAGCCAAGGTTTGGTTCAGTATTGGGGGTACAGCAACAGCATCACCTCTTGCATGGCATCAGCCACCACCAGCCTAATTGTTGTATCTAATGCAGCAGGTCCCAGTCCTCTCACTGCCTGATTCCCTCTGCTTTTCTATCCAGGTCTCCTGCTGCATCTGGTCTCACCAAATGTGATTTCATTCCTAACAGCCATTTAAGAAACCCCCTTGTGCAATGCTCTAGGCGATGACTTGTAACATCAGATGCAGTTTGTACAAAGGAGCAGAACAAACATCACTCTTTTTCCTCTTTAATGGCCTTCTCAGGATGGATTTCCAAGCAGAAGGAACACATAGCTTCCTTCTTCCCACAGCCAGACCTGAACTATAAGGGGTCCCCCCCAGCATCCCTCCCAAGGGGGACAAGGCAGCACAAGACATAGAATAGCAGAGTCATGGAATGATTTGTGTTGGAAGGGACCTCAAAGCTCCTCCAGCTCCAACCCCTGCCACGGGCAGGGACCCCTTCCACTGGAGCAGCTTGCTCCAAGCCCCTGTGTCCAACCTGGCCTTGAACACTGCCAGGGATGGGGCAGCCACAGCTTCTCTGGGCACCCTGTGCCAGCGCCTCAGCACCCTCACAGGGAAGAGCTTCTGCCTTAGATCTAACCTAAATCTCCCCCATTTAAGTTTGAAAACGCAAACAGCTCAGGATCTTCGACCCAACCCCCAGCTATTCCCTGGCACTGGGCTGCTTTAGCACCCTGCTTCCTCCTTGACATCTCACCTCCCTCTTGCTGACCCCCATTGCTTCTCAAGCAGCCTTTTGGGGTTGTCCATCTCCCACCAAACCTCTCCTTGTCCCCCATTAGCACCAGGCGGGTGAGCAGAGGGGTTCAGCACCTGGGGCTGCAGCAGCAACATCTGCCCTGCTCTTCCCTCCTCCTGCTTGAATGGGAACCTGCCTCCATTGAGAAATCTGGGACAAATCTGTTCCTCCTCATTTCGGAGGATCAGAAACCTCTCAGCTCAGAGGTTGTGACAGTAATACCTTAATGTACTGTAAATGCATTGTCTCTCCTCCCATGGCAGGGAACACACAAAGCCCCAACTGCTCCATACAGGCAGCACAGCATTAACCCACTAACAGGGTTTCTCATGGCATGAGAAATATGAGCTCTACCTCTGCTACTCATACCATAGACAAACACTACAGGTCCAGGCTCCAGGTTGTCACTTGGGTCACTGATCACTGCCCAGAGCCTTTGCAGGCAGGAATGCTGGTCTCAGAGAGTTCAGCATCAGCCCAACTTCGCAATACTAACTTGGAGCCTCTACCGCTAAAATGTACCTTACACAGCTAAAACACGTGGATGGATTTTCTAACCCTGCTCTGTTTTGGTTGCTTCAGCCACCTTCAGCCCTCCCTGAGCCTTCAACTGGTCCTTCCCCAGCAGATTATCCCTGAGTTAATTAGGAATATTTGCTTAGCAACTGGGGAATAATTCAAACAACAAAACTTCAGGCTCAGCCTGAGCAGCCCTGCCATCCTCACCTTCTCCTTCACGGAGACAGGAGATGGGAGCATCCCACAGTCCCTGAGGCTCACATCCTTCCAGGAGAGCTGTGATGTTATCCCAGTGTACACCAGGATGGGGTCACTGACCCCATTCCCAGAAATCTGGCATTCCATCTCCTCTATAAGCCATGAAAGCTCTGGGATAACAGCTGGTATAAGACAAATTCTCCACCAGTGCCACCCATGAAGGCAGAAGGAGGGATGGGACCTGCATCTTCATTGCCCAGCATGAATCTAGTGCTCCAGCTCTAGAGCACACAGCATTCCTGTCCCTCTGTTAGTCAGGCTCCGCATGTAACTCAGTCGTGGAGTGAATCCTTCAATCTCTTCGTGCCTCAGTTTCTCTCTACATTAAGGGAATATTTCTCGCCTCCCACCTTGAGTCTATTTAAATCCTGCACCAGAAGCCTTGTGCTGTGCTCACGGCAGCAGAAAATGAGAAAAACACTGAAATTTGGAAGAGGGAGGAAAATTGAACGCTGTCTAAACACTGCAGCTTGCTCAGCCCTCAGCACAGGTACAGAGCATCGCTGAGAGCTCCATAGGGATAACTGATGCCTCTCCTTAACAGGGTATGCAGCACCAAGCACAACAGGAACCCAGACACCCTGGGATCCTGTCTGCCTGCTGCAGTCCAGTTCCTAAAGGCAGCACATCTTTCGAGAACAGCCATTGTGGTTAATAGATGGGGAAGTGAGAATTGAACTGCTCACCCAAAATAACAGAAGCTATTTCTCATGTTTCTTGCTGTGGATTTAGCAATGTTCCTACTTGGCCACTGAGGAACAAGGTTTGGTGGCTAAAAAAGACCAGCCAAGTTGCTTTGTATTGCTGTTATTTCACCCAGTCACTATTGGCTTTAATAGAGCTAAATCCCATGCAACTCTTTGGGGATGGAGGAGTTACAACTCAGGCTATAGTGAGACCTATTTTAATATCCTAAAAATGTGATTAACTGGGTGGGATTATGGTGGCCAAGCAATGTTAAAGCACATTCCAGTGGAATAGGGATCATGTTCCAATGGCTTCACAATGTCAGTGAAATGATACCCAGCGAGTTCTCCTGCAGCTCCTGTTGCACAGCATTAGTTGCTCATTAAGTGATAAGGTTACATTGACAAAGCAGTTTAACCACAAACCCAGGGAGACAACAGGGCAATGTTACTGTGTTTTCATTAGGAAGGTGAAAGTGTCCACAGGAGTGGAAGATGTCCTGCATTTCAGTAATGGAGAGAAGGAAAGCAGGGGAGCGTTTGGGTGCTGAGTCATAAGGACACAACCCCCCACTTTCTAGAAGTAAAATGCATTGTGCAGGTGAGAGGTGACTGCTCCCCCCCTGAATAATTTATTCCATGGATGTCATTCCTCACTGGGGCTGGTGACAGTCACCCAGGAGAATGGGCACAGCCTTCCCAGCCTCCTGGAGCCGAGCGAGTGGCAATGCCACCCCATGGCAGTGAGAACTCTGGATATCAGCCCCTACAACCAAACCCAGCAACCACTTGCTGTGTAAATCAATGCGGTCGGAGCACTTTGTCCTAAAATACATGATCAGTCTCTTCCCAACAGCTGAATTTTCAGAGGATGCTCAAGATATCCAGGGTGAATTGGTGCCAAATCCCCTTCAGCGGCACAAACAACCCTGACTTTGCTTTGCATAGAAACACTGGGGAATCTCAAAGTTACCCTGTGCCACAAAGCACCCCTTGCGCAGGCTCAAAGGTTGATTTTAAAACATGCACATTCCACCTTTAGCCACTTCTATTCCAAAACCAAAGCTGCAGCACAGAAATGAAGTGGTTTTCTTGTGCTGGGATGGAGCCGGTTTCAACCCTCCCCTGCCCTGGCACCGGGCACCAGCAATGAGATCAGTGGGAGCCAGGCAAGGAGGAGGTTTATGGAGGGCACGGAGCTGTCTCACGGGAGCACAGGCTCCCTGTGCAGTGCTGTGCTGCTGGGAAAGCTAACAGGGACTTTCAAACTGTGTTTTGTCTCTTGCATTGCCCTGCCTTTCCCCAATCCTCCCAATTTTGCCATGACTTTTCATGTGCTGGTTCAGTGAACATCATGTTAGAGAGGACAGAGATGAAATCTAAGCTTGCAGGAGTTGAAGCCCGGGAGCACATAACAGGGGATGAGGCATTGCCATCATGTATTCAAGTGGGACATGACTTCCATCGACACACAGCTTTGGGATCGTTGGAAAGAGCCAACATTTAGCAAGTTTGGTGTCAAAAAGGAGCTTGCACAAGTAAAGCAGCTTAATGCAAACACACATTCAGCTTGGGGAGAAGCCAGCTCCTGGAGAGCCACACTTGTCCCCCGAGCATCCCTGTCTCCTAAGGGATAGCAGGATTAGGGAAGCCCAATGCAGCTTTGAACACCCACAGCCCCTAAAATAGAAACTGAGGAAGATCTCTGGGTTCCACCAAAAGCACGCGACCTGTTTTGCCTGATAGGAAACTGCTGATGGTTAAAATGGGGAGCACACAGGGTGGGGAAGGGCTGAGAGAGAACAGGAACCCCCTTTTGTAGCTCAACATGGAAAGACACAAGGTGACTCCTGCCTGGCTGCACATTACAAGGATGCTTCAGTGGGTTGGATCCCTCAGTGACAGGGTCCTCAGGCTTTCAGTCTCAAAGGGAATGGCTAAGTAAAGGATTAAACTTGCACAAGTCACCAGGCAAAACACATCACTGCAGCTCTGGCTTCCTGCTCTAAGTTAATACAGTGCTTTGGAACAAAAACCCCAATGCCCCATCCCTGGCAGTGCTCAAGGCCAGGTTGGACACAGGGGCTTGGAGCAAGCTGCTCTAGTGGAAGGGGTCCCTGCCCGTGGCAGGGGTTGGAAGTGGATGAGCTTTAAGGTCCCTTCCAACACAAACCATTCCCTGATTCTGTGATTCTAAGTGCTAATATTTTCATAATTCACTTTCTAGCTGGCAATCCAGGGGAAACTCTCTCCTGCTTGAAGTCCCTTCTGTGTGTCCTCAATGAGTGTAACCCTCGATCACCAGTGCTGGGAACTGGTTTGTTCTAAACAGCCCCTCCTCTGCTGTAACGTTGCTTTGGGGGGGTCATTTTCCGCAGAGGAGATGCATTTGTGCAGAGCTTGCAGGTTTTAAGCACAGGCAGAGAGTTTGGGTTTAGCTGGAACATCTGGATGCGGTGGATCCGCGTTTAGCTGGAACATCTGGATGCTGCTGGATCTGCAGAGCCTGCAGGTAAAGAGTGAGGGAAAGGCTTCCTCTCCAGTGGAAAACCTAAACCAGCAAATGTTTGGAGCAAAGGAATGAGTGCAGCATCATGGGGGGTCTGCTGGGGAGTTGAGAGCCCCCAGCTCTGCAGCTCAACCCTGTGACTGGTTTTAAGCAGGTTTCCTCCTTTTTAGCTGCAGCATTTCCCCTCTGGGATCCCCCTTCTTGCACAGCACGTTCCTGAGAAACCCTGCTCGGAAATTGCCTCATATTATGCGATGTTTGGAAGGAGGAATGCACCAAAAACAGGGTGAGAGGGAGCAGATGAGTCACTTCTCTGTCTTCTTAAGCCCTCTCCTCAGGACCAGGGGTGCAGTTGTGGGTGCTGGTGAAGCAGTGGTGCCAGAATAACACCCATGGGTGCCACAGGAACCTGCTTCATTCTGCTGACCAACCTCCTTTTTGGCAAGAACTAGTAATAACGAAAGAGATCTGCTAAGAACTAACCCAGGATGCTCTCAAATGACTTGTCTTATGCAACCTGCAAAGCAAAAGTAAAAGTCACCACGTTCTTCTTTGTCTCCCTAAGCCCCCCATGACCAATATAACCCATTTGGGGGTGATTTCCTTGCAGGGTGGCGGGGATTCCTAGAGCCCGGCTCTATTGTTTCCATTGATGTAACAGGGATAGCAGGTCCTGGCTCAGCGTGGGGACACCAGGAAGGCTGATGCGCTCTGTCACCTGTGACAGTAACCCCAGCAACAGCTCTGCTACCGGCAGAGATGATGCTGACTCACTGCCTGCTTTGCTTTTGCAGCTCACCCTTCACAAAGAGCAGTGCTGGAGGAGTCCTGCTATTCCCTGCCTCTAACCTTCCCCTTTCAAATAACCATGAAGAACCCTCAGTTAGAACTGAACACATGAAAGAAAATCTCAGTGAATATCAAGGCAAAGTTTAATTCCTTCCCGCTCCAAAGGCAGAGCCCAAAGGCAGACCCTAACATGAATTCACTGAAGTCATTACAAAGAGAAATGACTCCTGAGAAGGGTGTATATGAATCACTGAATTATGACCAGAGATGGCAAGAAAGGGGAGGAAGCTTGAGAAGACCCTCTTGAAAGAAGAATTCTGTCCAAAATGACAAAGCTTCTTCTTTCCTTTGACTTTAGTTCTTTGCCTGCTGCTTGCTTTCTTTTTTAATGCAAATCTTGTGCTTTCTCTGCTGTTTTGTTCCCCTTCTTCTCTTGGGGAAGCACAAAATGAGATCCAGATCAGCCGGAGAGGAAATCAGTTGCCTTTGCCTTTTTCTCACAGCTTTTGCTTCTGGTAAGGTCATTTTGGCTGCAGAGTGATGGGAACAGCACAGGCAGAGCATGGAGGTGCTGGTGGGAGCAGGACCCAAGGCTCCTTCCAGCATTCCAAGGGGGAAAAAGCAGGGAAGGAGCTGAGGTGTCACAGGGGTCCCCACCAGGACACGCTTCTGCAGCTGGGAACAAAGCTACGTGACACCCTCAAATTAACAGTGAATTTAGTGATGCTTTTCAACTGCCAGGATTTATTCCTGCTTTTGGTGCGCCCCTTTGGTCCATCATGAGGAGTGCATTGAGGTACCCCCGATACCCAAATGGTCTTGCCAGACATGGTCAAGTCCAGGCTGGGTTCCCTCTCCTCCTGACTCCCCCAGTGATGGAAGAGCATCACCTTTCACTCAGAGGGTGAGTTTCCAGCCCTCGTGCAGAGCAGAGCCAGCAAAATCCCTGCACAAGACACTATTATTGTTATCTTCCTCATGAGGTGCCTGATGGTTTCAGAGAGGGGGAAGAGCGGAGATGTGAGTCACAGCTGGGAAATGCACGAGGGTGGCAGAGCCTGCTAGAGAAAACCAGCCCCAAAGATCCCTCCTTGCTCAACACTTATCCTAAGCCAGAATCCAACAGGGAAATCCTGCGAAACCCTCCACTTTCCGTAACACACACAACCATGTTCAGCACAGCAGGAGTCCAACAGTGTCAGAGCCAAGGCATGTGGATAATGTGGGTCTGGGGAAACAGTGGGATAGTGAAGAAGCTCTGTTGGTCATATAGACCCTACTCATACCCTACACACACCTTTCTCCCCAAATCACCCCGTTCAAGTGACAGCCATCACCTATAGATAAGCTTCCCTAGGAGTCTCTGTGCCAGAAGGACAGGTCCCTCCAGCCCCAGCATGCCATGGAGATGCTGGGGCAGACCCAACCTGCGTCTCCTGATCCCAGCATGGGATATGAGTGAGAAAATGTTTATGTGACCCCATGTCCTCTACAACAGGGTTTTGGACTGTACCTGCCTGGGCTGCACCCCCAGAGCGTGAGCAGCAGAGCAGGGAGGGGATCCTGCCCCTCTGCTGCGCTCTGGGGAGCCCCCCCTGCAGCCCTGATCCAGCTCTGGGGCAGCAGCACAAGAGGGACGTGGAGCTGCTGGAGCGAGGCCAGAGGAGGCCACGGAGATGCTGCGAGGGCTGGAGCAGCTCTGCTCTGGAGCCAGGCTGAGAGAGCTGGGCTGGGGCAGCCTGGAGAAGAGAAGGCTCCTGAAGGGGAGACCTGAGAGCAGCTCCAGTGCCTAAAGGGGCTGCCGGAAAGCTGGAGAGGGGCTTGGGACAAGGGCCTGTAGGGACAGGACAAGGGGAATGGCTTTAACCTGCCAGAGGGGAGACTGAGATGAGCTCTTAGGCAGAAGCTCTTCCCTGTGAGGGTGCTGAGGTGCTGGCCCAGGGTGCCCAGAGAAGCTGTGGCTGCCCCATCCCTGGCAGTGTTCAAGGCCAGGTTGGACACAGGGGCTTGGAGCAAGCTGCTCCAGTGGAAGGGGTCCCTGCCCGTGGCAGGGGTTGGAGCTGGAGGAGCTTTAAGCTTTTAATAGCTCCGTTATGGCAGCAAAGGCTGCGCGAGGCATCTCTGCAGAGCTGAACTGGAAATGCTGTTTAATGAGGATGATTCACAGTGGCTCCCAGCTCCAGTGTCAGCAGTAGCTCTGCAGACAGGGCACTGCCCTGCACGGACATTTCGTCATGAGGGAGCTCACAGCAACCAGCATCACCCAGCTCACTGCAGCCTGCACAAGAGACTGAGGTTTGGAGCCGAGGCCAATCTCTGCTCATCTTATCTCCGACACAAAGAGATAAAAGGGGCTTTTGAGCACCAAAGTTTGCACTTGACCCAGTGCCCACATCTGGGTCTGGCTTAACCCATCCTTCGTTAGTCCATTAGAGAGATGACTTGGGGACTATTTCCCAAGGTGACACACAAAATGGGTGGGGGAGGACTAAATCCCACATCCTCTCATCCCTGTCACTGAGGCTTTGTGATGCCCCTGGGGAATGGTGCCTCAGTCTCCCCATCTGTACAATGGGTTGCAGGTAGCAACCTTCCGTCATGAAGTGCCCTGAAATCCAGGGAAGACGTGATTATTTACACCACCCTAATGGCATTTTAGAGCCCATCGGGACTGTGGCTGGATTCCTAACATTTGTTAGAAAGAGCTAAAAGCTTTTTCCACTGGTTGCTTGAAGACTTTCCAGCTCTCTTCGATGGGCTGTGGCTTTACAGCCCCTTCATGTGATTCACTTTCCTTTCTGCTGCCGGTCTTTAAGAGCTACCACACAGACTTTGTGAATGGATTGGAGGAGATGGAGCAGTGATGCCCCCCTGAAAGCTGCTCCAAGTCTCATTAATCCAAATCCCTGCGGGGTGAAGTCTCAGCCTCACACTTGTGAATGAAGGAGCTGAAAATAGCAACTTTATAATAATAATAATAATAAATAACAGGGCGGAGGCTGGAAACCATGAAGTGCCTCTGATGGGTTTTGTGTGTGTGTGCGGGAAGGTCCCAAAACACAAGTGACAGCAATAACTGAGGCATTTATCAGAGCGTGAGTGTGAGGAATAATTCTATCACTGCCGTGTTACATACAGCCCGATTTAGCCCCTCATTATGCATTTGGCAAGTGCTTGGCATAACGAATCCATTTAAAACAGCACAGGAGACTCGAGTAATTCATAATGAAACTCCAAATCAGGATTACAAGGCAAGGCTAAGCCTCTCATGCTCAAATGAAGGGGATGGAGAGGGAGCCCGTGATGAAGATGAGCTGAGGGTGGGCATTACCCAGAGAAGCTGTGGCTGCCCCATCCCTGGCAGTGTTCAAGGCCAGGTTGGACACAGGGGCTTGGAGCAAGCTGCTCCAGTGGAAGGGGTCCCTGCCCGTGGCAGGGGTTGGAGCTGGAGGAGCTTTAAGGTCCCTTCCAACCTAAACCAGTCTGGGATTCTATGAATAGGCTGGAGGAAGTCTTGAAGCCTCTGCCATTGCCTTTCATGTGGCCTTGGATCAGGGATTTGGGTCTCTGGGGCTCTGGACTCTCATATCAAAATGGCATGTGTGGTGCTTGTATCTCACAAGTGAGAGAGACAAGGTCTTGTCCGGGATTGCTGTTGGTGTCCCTGACTGTATCGTGTCTTTGTCTCTCTTCCTACTAAAGCAACAGCCCCACATAGAATCATAGAATCATGGAATGGTTTGGTCTGGAAAGGACCTTAAGGTCATCCAGTTCCAACCCCCTGCCATGGGCAGGGATGCCTCACACAGACCGTGCTGCCCAAGGCTCTAGTTTCTTCTAAACTTACCCCTATAAAAGCCCCTTTGCCACTATGGCATATGAGCTACTGCAGCAATGTCATCCCTCTCTCCTGAGACACAATACCTCCCTGTCCCCCAAATATCACACAGTTTAACAGGCTTAAACCAGTGAGATGGGGGAAGAGGCATCAGATGAGTCACTTTAAGTGAGATGGGCAACCCATAGCAGGATTGGGGTGAAAGTGAAGCCTCTAAATCCCAAAAGGCTTCACAGAAATCCCTACACATGCCATGAATCCAGCACACGATGACACAACTTAGCAGAAAGCACCCGGCTGCTGTCCAAGAGCGTGGAGTGAGGCAGAGCCTGGCATAAGCTACGCTTAAGTCAGGCTTTATGCACCCAAACCAGCAGAGGAAGGTAAGAGCAGGTTCTCAAGCAGCTGTCTGCTACCTCTGTGCACGTTAGGAATCATCCAGCTGGGATTAGCAGTGCCTCCCACCCCTTCACATTTAAATACAGGGTTTCAGGCTAACAAAGCAAAAAGCAAGGCAGAGACAAGGCTTTGCTCAACTAGAGCTGGATAATTAGGGATGACTAAGAGGGTGTCCTGTGGGAAAGTGCAGAGAGACTCTTGCAAACCCTGGCTGATAGAGCCACTGCAGCCATGGGATGGGTCAAGTGGGGCTTCTGGCATCCTGCTGCTCCAAGTTACATTCCAAGTCTCCAAACACGCTGCTTTGTTCAAACATCTGGATTAAAAGAGGAGTCTATAGGGAGTGTGCTGGGCTGAGAGCACCCGTTTCCTCCTGTTCCTTTGAAGAGGTCCCAGATACACATCGGAGCCAAGTGGGTGCCCCATGGGATACAGGCACAGCTGGGAGGGCTGGGAAGTCCAACTTAGCTGGAGCACTTCAGGAAAAACAAGCTGGAGAGGGGCTTTGGACAAGGGCCTGTAGGGACAGGCCAAGGGGAATGGCTTGAACCTGCCAGAGGGGAGACTGAGATGAGCTCTTAGGCAGAAGCTCTTCCCTGTGAGGGTGCTGAGGCGCTGGCCCAGGGTGCCCAGAGAAGCTGTGGCTGCCCCATCCCTGGCAGTGCTCAAGGCCAGGTTGGACACAGGGGCTTGGAGCAAGCTGCCCCAGTGGAAGGTGTCCCTCCAGCCTGGCCTGAGGGATGTGCACCTCCCATATGAAGACAGGCTGAGAAAGTTGGGGCTGTTCAGCCTGGAGAAGAGAAGCTACGTGGAGACCTCAGAGCAGCTTCCAGTGTCTGAAGGGGGCCTATAAGGATGCTGGGGATGGACTCTTCATTTGGGTCTGTGGTTATAGGACAAGGGGTAACGGGTTCAAACTTAAACAGAAGAAGTTTAGATTGGATCTAAGGAGGAAGATCTTTACTGTGAGGGTGCTGAGGCACTGGAATGGGTTGCCCAGAGCAGTTGTGAATGCTCCATTCCTGGTGGTGTTCAAGGCCAGGTTGGACAGAGCTTTGCATGGCACGGTTTAGTGGGAGGTGTCCTTGCCCATGGCAGGGGGGTTGGAACTGGATGATCTTAAGGGGCTTTCTAACCCTGACTGTTCTATGGTTCTATGATTCTACATTCTGCAAACACAGATTTTTCATCTTCAGTGAAAACAGAGGACTCAGAGCACCTCAAGTGAGATCAGAGTTCGGATGGAAGATGCTGCTCTTGGTGAGCTGAGCCAGCGAGGGAGCGTGTGTGCCTGCACACGCGTGGCACGGAGGAGAACTGGGACACAGGGAAGTGGGGATCGTGCATCCTGTTAGAAATTCATGTGCTCCAGTGACAGCTCTTTATTAATATTTTGCAAGCTGCACGCAGGGGGGACCCGAGGAGCTGCTCCATGGACACACACAGCCCATTTCAGGGCCACAATGCTGACACTGACTGAAAACCAAACCCAGGCAGTGCCAGATCGATGCATCTTCAGTGGCTCCAGCGTGTCCCCCCGAGTGACCCAGAATGGGAGCAGGTTTATGGGTTGCCACGTAACCTCCTCCTGCCATTCTGTGGCTATGTAGGACACGGAGCCTCCAGGGAGGCTCCACCGCTGACACACTGTTCTTCATTTACTGAGGGCTGTGCTGCAACGTGTTCATCAGCAGATGGATTATCTGGGCCAAATCCTGCGCTCGGGGATACCCAACACATCTCCTGACGGCTTCATTAAGCCTCCTCATCATGCTGAGCCACAGAGGCAGCGTGATCCCAGGATCTGCGTGCAGCCTCTGAACAGCTTCCCATTGTCCCATGTGTCCCATGTATCCCATGTATCCTATGTGTCCCATGTGTCCCCAGCAAGCTGCCCAGCACACAGTCACAGGACATGGCACAGGGATGGTGGGACAGGGCAGGGGACACAGCCACCCACAGTGGGGACACCCTCTTGGTATGACAAGGAGCATGTGCCTGCTCCAGGCACTAGGAAAGGCAGAAGGAAAAGGATGGGTGGTGGGAATATTCCATCACCTCCCCAGCATGTGGGTTTGGGGTTGTTTTAAGTTAAAGGATGGGGTGGTCAAGGCAGATTTCAGCCCCTGCTTCTCATTTACCCTGAATCCTCCCCAAATCATGGCTCTTGGGAGAAGCCAGGTCCCAGCTGCATGTGCTTGGCTCTAAGTGAAGATGATTATAAACCCTTTTCTAAGGAGAGCCAATCCTTCCATACCCCCCTACCAACACAAATCAATGTCCTCTCCCTTGCTGGGGAAGTTGACCTTATTCCCAGCTATCCCTCCTCCATAGCTATTAAAGCACCCAAAAAGAGCTTCATGCTGCTAAAAACTCCTGCCCCTGGTAAAAGGCTGAAATAGGAAGAGCTCAAGCTCAGCCACCTCTTGGGAAATGGCCCCAGACTGTGTTCCTGCAGCACAGGCTAAACCCTTTCTGGTTTGACAAAGAGTCTAAGCAAATGATCCGGGCTTCCTCACGTCTGGTTTGATGTTAGCACTAACCCAGATTGAAAGGCCAGCAGGAAGGTTTTCCATTGGATTTGACATAAAACTACTTCTTGCCCTGTCATTCCCACATCAAGCCTGGTTTGCAGAGCAGCCAGGGGAGATCTTTAACGTTGTACCTCAAATCAGTGCAGAATTGCCACTACTTTTTCCATTCCCTCTTTATACCATGGCTGATTTTATTGAGCTACATCCTACAGACGCTCCCATGAAGAGCTCTTCAACTGCTGCAGGAGCCTCTGAACTGCAAATTTTAGGGCTCCAGCTCAAAACCATAATGGAAATGGAGCCATCATTTAAAAGGAGAGAAGATGAGGAGCATCCCCCTGTCATTTAGCACTTGAGCCTATCACATACAGACCCATGACTTTGTATTAACTCTTTTTGAGATGCAGAGTTTGAATCATAGTATAATTCTTCTTAGGAAGAAACCTTTATCTCCATGACTCAGCCAAGGCAGACACTGCACCAGGGTCCTCAGCACCATCCTGGAGCAAACACTGCAATCGAGCTCAGCCATCAGAGGTCAAAGAGTTGGTTTCTTACCCTATTTTAACACTAGATGGGACCAGGTGGTGGAAAGAGAGAAGGAGTGCAGCTGGCCAAAGCTGTTGATTCAATTTTATTTGCCTGCTTCAATTCTGTTTGATGCTGAAGCTGTTACTTTTGATATATCCCACAAAGATGCTGCACTGCTCTTCTGTGCATTAGCCAAGCAGAGCAAACTCAGCAGTGACCAAATCCTGTCTGGTTCTTGCTCTAATCCCCACTCTCTCCATTTTACCTAATAATCTCTGTGTTGCTCTATTTATACTGCTCTGCTGACCTCGTGCCTCTCCTGCACTCCCTGTCTAGGAAAGCCAAGGATTAGGCTTGTGCTTTATGCAGGCATATACCCAGGTGATGTGTTAAAATCCTGGCTTCAAACTCACAATCTCACGCGGTCCTTTTGGTTTTCCTTGGGTTTGGAGACTGAAACTTGTGTGAGGTGTGGGGTTTGAAGGACAAAGCCCCCACAGCAGCTCCCAGCCCCATCTGCAGAGGTGGGTGATGATGGGGATGAAGAGCTGAGGATCCTCTGGATGTCATTTACACTCCTCATTGCAAACTGACCTGACCATAAATATAAGCAGATAAGATAAAGAGGCAAACAGACAAATTTTAGCCATCGCTGGGTGGATGGGAAGGTTCAGTTCTGTGGCTTAAAGACCGACCTTTGTGGGTCCAGGGATGGAGCTCAGCCGAGAGTAACAAGCTCATCCAGGATTCCTGCTGCCTTTGGCTATTAGCTCTGCTTTAACACGGATGCCACAGGACATGGTTCTCCATCACTGGCAGCAGTCCGTCCTCGGGGAGGCTGTGATGGCACACAGACACCAGCCTGGTCCCTTCGCCGGCACATCCAGCCACCTCCCTCCACCACACATGGTCCCCATGGCCTTCTCTGGGGTAGCACACAGAGCCCCAGCGCCTCTCAGCTCTCGTGTGTGTGACAAACAGGGAGATGTTTTCCAGAGAGCAGAAAACCTCACAGATTTCCCTGTGTCTTCCCCCAGACACCTTCAGCTCCCGACCAGACTCTTACAGAGCCACATGCATTCAAATCAGATGCAAATCTCTCCACTGCAGGAACAGTGATAGGAGCCTTTGTGCCTTCCCAGGCGTAATTGCAATCTGAGGACTGCTCTCCTCTAAGAGAAATGTCTATTTAACCTCTGCGCTATCTGGAGGTGGTTAAACTCCATATGTCCATCTGCAGCAGCTGATAGGGAAACACTGAAGGAAGCTGATAGCATCTTTCATTTCTCATGGGTAACCCCACGGCTGCTCTGCTGCCAACCACCTCATTTCCCATTGTACAAGGCACCAGCTGCATCCTCCCAGGTCCTAACAGCCCAGTTTCTATCTATTCAAAGCCTGTCATTTCTATCAGCATCATTAACAACAAGATTTGGGACAAAATGTTTTGCACCTTGGGTTTTTTGTTCATTATATAGTCACAGCTGGGAGAAGGAGGTTTGTTTTTGGCTTTGCAAAGGAAGCTGCTAGCAGAATGACAGTCTTTGTTCTTCCTAGGGTGCTGGGAGAATTAGCACTTCCACAATCCAAGTCCTTGGGAGGCCATTCAGCCCCAAAGCTGTGAAGAAAATTGATTAGAAGTTCCATGAAGTGAGTAGAGATGAGCAGGAGCTGGCACCACTGATCACAGCCCTGCTCACCTCCAACCAACAGCCCAAAGGCCTGAGAGATCAGGCACCAGCGTTGAGAAAAATCCTTTCTGCCAAGTTCAGCAACGCACTGAAGAGCCTTGACACTGAGAGCCAGGGCCAAGGCTCAGATTTGGCCTCTGCATGGATGATGTGAGTGACAGTCCCAACACAAGAGGGACGTGGAGCTGTTGGAGTGAGGGCAGAGGAGGCCATGGAGATGCTGCGAGGGCTGGAGCAGCTCTGCTCTGGAACCAGGCTGAGAGAGCTGCGCTGGGGCAGCCTGGAGAAGAGAAGGCTCCTGAAGGGGAGACCTGAGAGCAGCTCCAGTGCCTGAAGGGGCTGCAGGAAACCTGGAGAGGGGCTTGGGACAAGGGCCTGTAGGGCCAGGCCAAGGGGAATGGCTTTAACCTGCCCGAGGGGAGACTGAGATGAGCTCTTAGGCAGAAGCTGTTCCCTGTGAGGGTGCTGAGGCGCTGGCCCAGGGTGCCCAGAGAAGCTGTGGCTGCCCCATCCCTGGCAGTGTTCAAGGCCAGGTTGGACACAGGGGCTTGGAGCAAGCTGCTCCAGTGGAAGGGGTCCCTGCCCGTGGCAGGGGTTAGAGCTGGAGGAGCTTTAAGGTCCCTTCCATCCCAATCTATTCCATGATTCTATGATTCTGTGACAGTCACACTGTATCAGGCAGCTGGGCTGTGGCAGAGCCTCCATCCAGACCCATCGTGCCCTCCCAGGTTAACAAACACAGTGAGGAGACTCCTGTGGGCCTTTTATCAGTCCTGCATACATGGGAGAATCTCTTCTTCTGTGGGCTAATGCTGGTAACCTCCAGCTCAGTAACACCAGAGTGCAGCCACCTTTACTCACACCCAAAAGCTCTACCACCCACCGTGGTCTTGTCTGCACACCTACTGAAAGGCTGCTTTTGTTCTAAGAAGCTACAGCTGAAAGTGCTGACCCTGCTTCAGAGACAGGAAACTGAGGCACAGGGCTTCCTCCAGCAGTCTCATCTCAGTAGCTACAAACAGAGCTCACATCTGACCTCAACGTTCAGGCCACTAAACCACAGGCATCTCTTTGCTCAGCAAGGCACAGCTTACAGCTGCAGCACCTCATTCCAGTAGCCTTTGCACAGGGAATGCTGAATTCTGCCCATTCCCATCCCTTACGCTACATACAGCAGGATCTATTCCCCACTCAAGTGCCTGGCCAGCATTGTCTCCCCAGGTGAGGTGTGATGGGGGATGTGTGATGCACCAACATGCTGCTATTTTGAGGTGCTGCTGTGCTGAAGAGGTGTTTTTGTACCTTCCACACCTTCAGTGGTGTGAACAGAGCATCAGGAGAAGGTGGAGATGCCAGGATGCAGTCACAGGTTCAGCTGTGCAGTGGGAACAAGGTTCACAACTTCAACCTGATCCATCACAGGCAGAGAAAGAAGCTTTCCCATCCCATCCCATCCCATCCCATCCCATCCCATCCTGCTGTGACTTGGAGGAGAGCTTGGGATGGGAGAGCTGATGAGCTTATTGCAGCTTTACAGTACTTAAGAGGCCTATAAGAATCCCAGAATCTCAGATTGGTTTGTGTTGGAAGGAACCTTAAAGCTCCTCCAGCTCCAACCCCTGCCACAGGCAGGGACCCCTTCCACGGGAGCAGCTTGCTCCAAGCCCCTGTGTCCAACCTGGCCTTGAACACTGCCAGGGATGGGGCAGCCACAGCTTCTCTGGGCACCCTGGGCCAGCGCCTCAGCACCCTCACTGTAAAGAACTTTTTCCTCACATCCAGACTGAATCCCTCTCTTTCACTTTAAAACCATCACCCCTTGTCCTGTAACAGGCCCACCTAAAAAGTCCTGTGCATGGTTCACTGGAGCTGGATGAGCTTTAAGGTCCTTTCCAAGCCAAACCATTCCAGGATTCTCTAATTTCTCAGGGATGAGAGAATGAAGTGCCCAGTAACGTGCACACCTGCGTCACCCCTTGGTGTCACCAGTGCATCTTCAACCTCTTCCCACTGGACACGGCCACCAAAACCCACTTGTTCGGCACAAGCAGATCCCAGCGCTCCCATTCCCATTCCAGTGCTTCCATTTCTCCTTCTCCCTTACCTGCCAACTCACACACTGGGCAGGCAGCTGGAATCATGGAGGGGAAAGGTATGGGCCCACCAAGCCCTGCCATGAGAGGACACATTGTGCTGAGCTCCCTCCTGGCCAGGAGTTGTTTGTCTTGTGGCATTCGGGAGGGTTATTAATACGGAAGCAGACAATAAACCCTCAGTGCAGGAGCAGCAGCTGACGTTGCTTCAGGAAACATGAAATCCTGTCAACAGGGGCCCAGTGGTGCCTAAACCTGCTCTGCTAAGCTGGGCTGTGTCTATTTGTAATAATCATTCTTCTATTAAACCTGATTGGAGGTTGCAGAGACAGGAAAGTAAAGAGAAGGGGATGTTGAACCTGGAAGCTCAGCAGGGACCTACACTGTTGTCCTTCTCCTCCTCAAAATCACCCTCACTACAAGGCAATGTTGTTCCCCATCAGCAATTTCACCTGGGAGGGGATGCATGAACCCTCTGGCAGACCCAGCGCTACCCTGACCCACCTCTGATAACTGAGTAAAGCCATGTTTATGGGATTACTCAGCTAACCCTTGGTAAACGCAGTTTGATTGCACTGAGGTTGCATTCAGAAAACAGCATAAAAAGCAGAGGCGCTTTTGGGATATCGGGATCCAAAGGGAGATGCTGGGAGGCAGGGGCTGGGAAACAGTGAAATCCAGCAATCACCTAAAAATGGTAGCTAAATCACCTAAAAAAGGCAGCTGAAGGTAGCTGAGGGGAGGTTTGGGGTTGCTGTCTTTACACATGGCTGGCATTTAATGCTGAGGTCTGACACCCTCAGGGAGCATGAGGAATGGGTCTGAGCTTCATTCAAGCTTGGATTGGACCCAAAGCCCACCAGAAATACGTTCGGAGGGGGCTGTAGCACATAACAAGATGTTTCCCCACCTCTTCATGGCAAGCTTCCATGGGGAAACCCAGCAATGCTGCCAGTGAGGATGAGCTTAACAACCTGGACCAGACATCGCAGGGATGCCTCCAGTCACTCCCTACATGCTCCAGCACCTCCTGCTCCCTGTTGTACCCCAACCCCTGCACTTCCCCATGAGGAAACCCACAGCAAGGGATGCTCCTTCCCCACCTCAGAGTGGGAAGCGCAGGATGCCATCCACAGCCACATGAGGAATGCAAATCCCTCCTGCAGGCATGGCCGGACCCGTTTCAAACCCACGATGCCTCACCCCAGACAGCGCTTCCCTTCCAGGCCTGCAGCAGCTCATTCTCTTGCTTTAATGCGACTTGACAGGATTATTTTTCTTCCCAGGTACAGTGTCTGTCTTTTCCTCTCTCTTTCTGCTTTTGGATGGCTGCAAAGCTGTCAGCCTCATCCTGCTCTGTGGCAGGGATGTTTGGAGAGGGCAGAGCTCTGCAATACCAGGGCTTTCATAGCAGGGAGAGCTACGAGATGCTGGTTTCTTCCCTTTAATTGCAAGAGCGATCATCAGCTCCTGCTCCAATCTTTCCCATGCAGTCAGCTCTCCATGGGAAATGTGTATTTCCATAGCACCTCACACAGGCACACCACAAATCACAGGTAGGTCCCCAAAAAGTCCAGATCCTACAGATTTTAATGCAAAATAAGGACTGAATAGCTGCAGAGAGCCTGTGATACTCTGCTGCTGTAGCTGTGGAGGTGCAGGGTTACACAAGGCTCATGACCTGTACAGCTTGAGATGTACTTTGAAGATCACAGAATCCCAGCCTGGTTTGTGTTAGAAGGGACCTTAAAGCTCCTCCAGCTCCAACCCCTGCCATGGCAGGGACCCCTTCCACTGGAGCAGCTTGCTCCAAGCCCCTGTGTCCAACCTGGCCTTGAACACTGCCAGGGATGGGGCAGCCACAGCTTCTCTGGGCACCCTGGGCCAGCGCCTCAGCACCCTCCCAGGGAAGAGCTTCTGCCTTATCTCCAACCTGAACTTCCCCTGTTTCAGTCTGAACCCATCACCCCTTGTCCTGTCACTACAGTCCCTGATGAAGAGCCCCTCTCCAGCATCCTTGTAGCCCCCTTCAGACACTGGAAGCTGCTCTGAGGTCTCCACACAGCTTCTCTTCTCCAGGCTGAACAGCCCCTGACAAACCCTCTCCTAGCTCCCATCCCCTTTGCCACATCACTTTCAGCAGCAGCAGCCTGGCAAGCCCAGGTTCCATGTGCCAGATGGAGACCTTCAGGCAAGCAAGCACGGCTGGGTTTAATGTGCTCAACATCACTGCAGGAATCCTGCATCTGCCCTGGTAGCCCAACGGTGCCTGCAGCAAGGCTCCATGGGGTTCCCTGTGTAGAGGGAATCCCGGCATGACACCAATACCCAGGGTGGCGAGAGAAAACAGGGCTCAGGTGGGGAAAACAGCCTATTTCCATTAGAACTCCTTGGGGAATGGACTGTGGTCTCCTTGGAGCTGACTGAAGTGACACATGGGGCCACCAGCCAACATCGAGGCCATAGAACAGGGCTGGGTTGCTGCTCTCCTCCGGCAGAGGCTGTGTATCAGTGCTGCCATGCAGGTGACACGGGCTGGGATAAGGCTGAAATCGCCCCATGCACCCCACTTTACAGCATCGTGCTGCAGACCCCCCAGACCACACGTGCAGTGCTAGCGAGCCCTCGAGGCACCACCACTGCCTGTGTTTCCATCCTCTATGGGCACGTTTTCCACTGCAGCAAGGCAGAGAAGTCCCAGGAACTCCAGGTCTGGCATGCTTCCCGCGCACCGGAGCCCTGTGCTGAAGGGAGGGCAGTGGAGCTGTTGTGGATGCTGAGGGTGGCAGGATCCCCGGTACAAGCTCCAGCCTGCTATCTTTAGAAGAACACATGCTCTGCTCCATTCCTTCTGCTCTATTTCCTCCCTGAAACCCATCACGGTGCACGCTTACAGGGGCGCGGAGGGAGGAGGGGGTTCTCCGTGTCCCACTGCAAGTGCTGACAGGACCAGTCAATGAGCAGTGAGCAGGTTGGCATTTAGTGGTGATACCATAGCACGGCTCCTCCTGTTCAGGACCTTGCTGTCACTTCACAGAATCATGGAATGAACCAGCTTGGAAAAGCCCTTTCAGCTCATCCAGTCCAACCATTGCCCAGCACTGCCAAGGCCACCCCTAACCCATGGCACTGAGGCCTCGTCTCCACGGGCTGTGAACCCTTGCAGGGACGGTGACTGCAGCCCTGCCCTGGGCAGCCTGTTCCAATGCCTGAGCACCCTCTGGGGCAGGAATTGTTCCTCAGCTCCATCTAAACCTGCCCTGGTGCAGCTTGAGGCCGGTTCCTCTTGTCCCATCCCTTGTTCCTTGGGAGCAGAGCCCAGCCCCTCCTGGCTCCATCCTCCTCTCAGGCACTTGTAGGGAGCCATCAGGTCCCCCCTGAGCCTTCTCTTCTCCACACTGAACCCCCCAGGTCCCTCAGCAAGAGCCACAGCAGTGTGCCACTCCAGTGGGGCATGGAACAGAGCCACCGCCTGCACAGCCACCCTCATCACCCATGAGGTGTAAGCCCTGCTGTAAGCCCTGGTGCAAAGGCTTTACACCAGAATCCAACCTCAAACTCCCTGTCCAGACTCATCCAAGTCTAGGAGCTGGTGACTTCCATTCTTTCATACACTCGTGAATGTCAGCCTTGTAGTAACAGCTGGACAAGTGTGTCCTATGGAATTCCATGGAGGCAGTAGGTCTCTGCATGAAAGAGCTACCCAGGAAATCCTATCATCTGCTTGGGACTGGGAATTGTGAAGTGAGGTTCTTCCAGCAACTTTCTCCATCCCTGGTAGAGTTGAATTTCCACACCCCTGGGCTGGGGTCCAGGCTCTGCTTCCTGGTGCTGTGCTTTCACTGTTAGACTCTGTTATAACCGGGACAAAAGGGCACTGCCTGCCCTGCAGAGTCTGCAGGAGAAATGCTGGTGAGTTTTGTAGGGTCAGGTGGGATCTCAGCCTTCTACCTCATGGTCCTCCTGGAGCTTAGCCACACAGTGCCTTGGCTTGCAAACCCCAAAGAGGCTGATGGAATGGAAAAGCTCTGAGCTCAGACCAGTCAAGCTTCACTGTTTTCCCTAGATTTCTGGAGCTTCCATGCTTTATGGGAATCTGTCCCTAAAACCCACCCCAGGGATAAATGGCAGCATCTGCACCACTAGGGAAGGGGGACAGGAGAGAGAAATTCCCCTCCAGGGGCCAAATTAAACCCTAGGGCAGCCTCAAAGGAGAAGCAGGAGTGAGGAGATGCCCCGACTGTCCCTATAAGTCTGCCCCCTCCTCTGGGGCCTCAAATCCAGGCAAATCACATGAAGCAGAAGGAAAACTGTTTGGCAAGGAGTCGGAGGCTGCTCTTCTGGGCTGCCAAACCTCATCAGAGCTGCCTGCGGGCAAAACAGGGCTCTGCCACCCCTGTGTTGCACTGCACGCAGCCACCCAGCAGCCCCAGCACAGCTCCAGGGCAGCAGGGGGATGCTGCCAGCCAAGGGGAGCAGAAGCTGCTCTTATAGACCCAAGGCAGCAGTTTCAATGGCAAAAGCATCCTCTCTATTGAAAGAAAAACCCTAAATAGAGAGCTGGGTCATTTATTGTCTTCAGTGGATTTAAGCACGACTGATGCTGCACTGGTGTGTGATTTATCAGAGGGGTGACAAGGCTGTCACCCATAATAACCCTGCCTGTATGTGCTGACAGCCACCCAAGGCAGGAGCAAGTGTGCAGCCCTTGCTCAGGCAGGGCTGGCTGGTGACACAGCTCCATGGGCCACTGCACCAGCAGAGGGGATGCAATCACAGAGCTTATTGCAGCTAGAGTGCTGCTGGGCAGAGCCTGAATCCCTCCTCTGCAAGATGTTGCTCATTGTGAGGTGCCAGCTCCTGTTCACTTTACACAGGGGAAATGGGAATCCTGCACATGGCTCCAAACTGCCCCAGTGCAGGTAGGGAGCAGCATTCCCTTCAGTCCTGGCAAAGAGGGAATGTGGTTCCTCTGCTCCCCAAAGCTGTGCACATAAGGAGTGCAGGGGGGTCGGTGGTTCTGCTTCCAGGGCACCTGGAGCAGAAGTCCAACACATCCCATTTCTCACTGAACTCAGGAGAGATGGGAAAGCACAAAGCTCCTTGCAGGTATTTTTCCTATCCAAGCGAACAAGAACAAAATGTTCTCTTGTTCTTCTCACTGGTGTCCTACAGGAAGCAGCCCCCTTGGCGAGGCCAGCAGTTAACACATTGCCAAGGAGGCAGGAGAATAGCCCCAATGACGGCAAGTGCAGAGCAGCACCTGGCTTCTTCCCTTTTGCTTTGGAGCCAAAGGACAACAGAGGAAGGAGGTGTTTGCCCTGTTGGCCAAAGGTCCAGCTCGATTTGATCACCACACGGCAGCCTGATGCACCTTGAACGCCAAGCTGGAGAGGGTGAAGGGTGGCTGTGGCCAGGCAGCCACGGGCTAGAGGCAAGATGAGGAGCTCTCCTCTTCCAGGGGACCTCAGAAAAGGCCACTCTGACACCCCAAAATGTTCAGCAATGCTTCCAGCCAAAGGGGGTTGCCCTGACATTTCTCTACCCACCACCAGAACTCCAAAGGGACACAAAGAAAGTCTGGAAGAATGAGGAGAGGAATAATTTCTCGAGGCATTTCTACTGAAAACGGCTTGAGGAGTTCTGGTTCCACATCGCTTCTGGCATTGGAAGCAGAGAGGGGACCTCTTCCCCTGGGGCACATCCATCACCAGCTGAACTTCCTCTTGTAGAAGGCATCTCAACCCAATTTGTTGCTGCTCTTACCACCAGGATCCTGCTCCAGCTGATGCAGAAAGCCAGGCTGGGAATGGAATTTCAAACTGTGATTTTCATCCTCTGCAGGACTGAAGAGATTTGGGGCAGCCTCAAAGGCTGGAGCATCATTCACAGGCAACATCAGGACCAGGGTGGGGAAATGCTCCAACCAGACTGGGTGCTCCCCCCCTCTGCACAGCAGCAGTAATGAAAACCAAAGAATTTCCCCCTGGTGAGGCCACACCTCGAATCCTGGGTTCAGCTCTGGGCCCCTCACTGCAAGAGAGACATTGAGGGGCTGGAGCGGGGCCAGAGAAGGGCACTGGAGCTGGTGCAGGGCCTGGAGCACAGTGTGATGGGGAAGGGCTGAGGGACCTGGGGGGTTCAGTCTGGAGAAGAGAAGGCTCAGGGGGGACCTGATGGCTCCCTACAAGTGCCTGAGAGGAGGATGGAGCCAGGAGGGGCTGGGCTCTGCTCCCAAGGAACAAGGGATGGGACAAGAGGAACCGGCCTCAAGCTGCACCAGGGCAGGTTTAGATGGAGCTGAGGAACAATTCCTGCCCCAGAGGGTGCTCAGGCATTGGAACAGGCTGCCCAGGGCAGGGCTGCAGTCACCGTCCCTGCAAGTGTTCACACCCCGTGGAGACAAGGCCTCAGTGCCATGGGTTAGGGGTGGCCTTGGCAGTGCTGGGCAATGGTTGGACTGGATGAGCTGAAAGGGCTTTTCTGAGCTGGTTCTTTCCATGATTCTAATTACAGAGCCTCAGAGGGGAGTGTTCAGCCCCTGGGACAGGGGAGGTGATAACTCAGTGCTGGCTTTTCAGATGGTACCGCAGTGAGTCTGGCTCCTTCTGCCCAGCAACGCGCTTGAACTTGGCTGAAACAAGGAGGAAAGGTTAACCAGCAGGGTGGGGAGTGCTTTCATTTCATATAAATTAAATGTTTATATTCAAAAGCATTGCTCTCCTTCATTAATTACAAATGTGTTCCTCCTCAATTAATATGCATCACTCCCAACTTCTCCAGTGATGCCATGCTCTGTCCCGGGCACTGAACATGGATGCTTTGTGTCAGCAGCATGCAGCACCACTCTGAGATTACTTTTCAGTAATCCATAAATTCAGTAATCCATTTTTTTCCCTGGTTGTCCTCCCAGTGTGGAACTTCTCAGCTTGTGTCTGTCCTGAGCAGCACAAGGTAAGGACCCAGAGCCACAATATGTCAGAAAGAGCATCACACTAGAAACAGAGGAGCAACTCCACTGCACCAGGCAATGCTGCCCATCTCTCGTTGGGTTTTCCTTAACTGAAAGTATGGCAATCCCTCTTGCTGGCCTATATTTGGACTGGGATATTTAAGGAAAAGAGGAAGACACAGAAATCCCCCTGTAGCAGGAGACTGATACGAGAAAAGGTGAAGATTGGGAAAGCCAACACATAGCCTCTATTTCCCATTTTGCCTGGATGATCAGAGGATGCTGATACCCAGACACAGTGTAAACACCTCAAGTCAGAGTTGAACTCACCTTGCACCACTTGAGACCCTCATAGAGGGTGTCTGGGGACACAGTGGGGCCAGCGCCAGTGTGCAGGTGGGTTATGTGGACAAGGGGTGATGGGTTCAAACTGAAACAAGGCAAGTTCAGGTTGGATCTAAGGCAGAAGCTCTTCCCTGTGAGGGTGCTGAGGCGCTGGCACAGGGTGCCCAGAGAAGCTGTGGCTGCCCCATCCCTGGCAGTGTTCAAGGCCAGGTTGGACACAGGGGCTTGGAGCAAGCTGCTCCAGTGGAAGGGGTCCCTGCCCGTGGCAGGGGTTGGAGCTGGAGGAGCTTCAAGGTCCTTTGTGTGATTCTATGGTTCTATGACTCAGCCAAGACTCTGCTTTGTCTCACTCCAGGTCCTTCAGAAAGGTCCTTGACCCATTCCTTGCTTGACTCCTTGTTCTGTATCTTCCCCATTAGCTCATGCGTCTCTCTTGGGGTTCGTTCTGACTGCCTGGGCCCGTCCTTTCACCAAAGGCCAGCCCACCGTCCCTGCTGCCTCCTCTCTGCCCCACCACACAGCACAGCCAGCAGACAGCACCGTCTCTCACCTCCCTAAGTGCAGGATGTCACCGCCTGCCTTCAATCACTGTCCTCTGCAGCCTGTGCTGGGAGCCGCGGCAGCGGGATGCAGACACGTGTGAGGACCGAGCTGTGCCTCCTACAGGGACAGTCACCTCCAGGCAGCTGAAGGGCAGCTCCTTCCAGAGCAGCAGCAGGGCTCAGCAGAGCCGTCAAAGTCATTGATGTCTCCTGAGACCACCCTGAAACCTCCATGAGTTAAACTCACCAGGAAACCACAGCTGGACACAAGCCCCTGTTGCTCTGGCTGCAGTGAGTTGACTCTGTCAGACATGAAGCCAGCAGCCCAACAGCACATCACCATGGGTCACTGCCCTCTGCTTGCACAGCTGCTCTGCCCTCCCTCTCCAGCAGCCCCAGCAATGGATGGGATGTGATTTTTGATGACACTTTGCTGGCCCCACTCTGCATCCAACTGCAGGCAAGAGGTAGAGAGACAAAGGCCAGCAGTGGCAACCCTTCCAAAGGGGAAATGTGGAGTCTTGGTAGTCAAAGAGCACATGATGGACCCTGCAACCACCATGCAGATACCATCCTCCTCTCAACTCCAGCCCCAGGCATGAGAGCTGCAAAGGGGGAGCAGAGAGGAGTGCAGGAGCCAGACCAGCTCACACCAGCTTTGGAGATGAGTTGTGAGTTTTCCCATCTAACCCCCAAACCCAGGCTTGCACAGCCAAAGAGCAAGGCATAAATCCAATCCCTACTGACAGCTCACATGAGACAGTGCCAGAGATCATTCAAAGAAGCCAAAAATACTGCCTGGTTTAAACCCTCCTTACACAGGAGGTTCAGGAGCACCTGGAATTGATGGATCCCAAATTTTCTTCCTTGGGCTGACCAAACCCTTGTATCTGCTTGAGAGAGCGCATGATGGTGCACAGCAGGAGAGCCAGGAGCAATACTTGTAATCCTGCATTAACAAACATGACTCACCCATTTATTTTCACTGGTATGTTCAGGGTTATTTTAAGCTTTGTCTGAAGAATGCCAGCTCCTGTGCAATAGCTGCAATGAAGGATGGCACCGGCTTTGTTTTGCTTTACAACTAAGGATTTATTTATAGTTCCTTGAAAGAAATTAAAAGCTGAGAAGTGCAACCGGCCTGTAAATGGTTTTGAGCGCTTTGGCACTGATTTCATAAAGCAGAGCCACACGGGCAAGTCCCAAGTCCTGGCCAGAGTCAAAACTAGGGAAAAGTGGTGGTTCACGTGCCATCAGCTCTGGATCTGGCTCTGAGCTTCCCTGGGAGCCAGCCTGGACATCCCAGGCAAATCCCACCTCTCAGATCACAGAATCATGGAATCAACCAGCTCAGAAAAGCCCTTTAATCCCATCCAGTCCAACCGTTCCCAGCACTGCCAAGGCCACCCCTAACCCATGGCACTGAGGCCTCGTCTCCACGGGGTGTGAACCCTTGCAGGGACGGTGACTGCAGCCCTGCCCTGGGCAGCCTGTTCCAATGCCTGAGCACCCTCTGGGGCAGGAATTGTTCCTCAGCTCCATCTAAACCTGCCCTGGTGCAGCTTGAGGCCGGTTCCTCTTGTCCCATCCCTTGTTCCTTGGGAGCAGAGACTGATCCCCACCTCACCACCACCTCCTGAAGTCATTAGTGAAGTCATTAATGAAGTCATCAAGACTTCATTTTGCAGGATCAAGCCCATATCCAAACAGCCCTGCTGCGCTTCCCCGGGCTCCGTCCAGCACTTAAGCAGGGTAAGGTTGATTCATGACGGGCTGGATCCATCCCTGCTCTGCTCCCTGTTGTGCTGGTTCGTGGCCCGGGGCTGCCCTGTGGGGTTGCACCATAAGCTCCCATCAGGAGCCCATCTGCTCCACACACTCCACCATCTGCTCCTACAGGCAGCGGGTGGGTGTTGTCTGGGGGTTACAGGCGGCAGGAAGATGGGCTCCTGGGCTCTGCTTCTACAGGCAAATCCATGGTGGGGAGCAGAAACATCCATAGCCCGAGGCTGTGCCCTCTGCTTCTGGGGTGGGGAGAAGGGGAAAGCGCACAACACCTATCCCAGCCCTGCAGAAACTCAGACTGAGCAGTTAAAAGCTCAAAGTTCAGTGAGATTGTTAAAAGAGGGGTGAAAAATCAGCACTCCCTGATCAGCTTCCTTCTCCTTGCCAAGGGTCAAAGAGGCACAACTGACCCTGGGCTGGCTGCCTGGGGCTCAGTTGAAGCCCACGGGAAAAGAGAAGCTGGGACCACGGCCTGCTTCTCCCTGTGGTGACATGGCATGGCTCAGCACGCCCTGGATACCCCGACAGGAGCTGGAGAAGCAGGGATTAGGCACCTATTCACATGGATGATGACTACTTTTGCACATACCTATTGCCCTTATGGCTTCTTCTCTGCTGGCAGAGACGGAGTTCCCCCAGGGCTGAGGCTGATCTCTATGCCACAGCAGGTTTTCCCTAGGCCAGACCTAAGCAAAGCAAGGAGCAGCCATGCTGAGAGCTGCTGTGCACACTGGAGGTGATGGGACTTCCCTGGACACTCCACCATGCACGGCTGGTGACGGCTGCTGGTTTGCATTCACCTGGGGAAACACAGAATTCCAGCCTGGTTTGAATTGGAAGAGACCTTAAAGCTCCTCCAGTTCCAACCCCTGCCACGGGCAGGGACCCCTTCCACTGGAGCAGCTTGCTCCAAGCCCCTGTGTCCAACCTGGCCTTGAACACTGCCAGGGATGGGGCAGCCACAGCTTCTCTGGGCACCCTGGGCCAGCGCCTCAGCACCCTCACAGGAAGAGCTTCTGCCTAAGAGCTCATCTCAGTCTCCCCTCGGGCAGGTTCAAGCCATTCCCCTTGGCCTGTCCCTACAGGCCCTTGTCCCAAGCCCTTCTCCAGGTTTCCTGCAGCCCCTTTAGGCACTGGAGCTGCTCTAAGGTCTCCCCTTCAGGAGCCTTCTCTTCTCCAGGCTGAACACCTCCCTCCTTCACTCCAATCTCCAGTTCAGTGTAATGGTGTAAACCACAATTCCAGTTTGGGAACTGCTGGGAATAGGAGAAGCAGCATGTCTGGGACAACAGGGGCTGAACTTTAGCCAAGGGAACAGCTAGTCACAGAGTCACATCCAGCGAGCCCTTCTCCAGCCCTGAGTAAACACCCTCCAATCTCCTCCTTCCCGCTTTCACATACCTCTATCTGGAATAAATCTCCTTTTCCCTCTCCAGGAGACAAAGGGATGAGGAGAGCTGTGCATCTGCTCATATGAAGTGCACAACCGCTCACGCAGGGTGCTCACAGCAGGGATGCTGCTCTTGGTTTTGCTCTCTGCTACGTATTTACACAAGTTGTCCTGGCAAATCCACACCACGCATCTCCCTCCAGGCAGCCCAGAGCATCCCTAGAGAATCTTCCCTCACAAAGTCACTGTCAGGCTCACAGTGCCACACACTTTACACAGCAGTGTTCTGCCCTCTTGTGAAGCTCTGCAGAAATCCAGGACTATGGCTCTGCCAACACAAGTTCCAGGTTCCAGTATAGGTTGGGGAACGACCTGTTAGAGAGTAGTGTAGGGGAGAGGGACCTGGGGGTCCTAGTGGATGGCAGGATGACCATGAGCCAGCACTGTGCCCTTGTGGCCAAGAAGGCCAATGGCATCCTGGGGTGTATTAGAAGGGGGGTGGTCAGTAGGTCGAGAGAGGTCCTCCTTCCCCTCTACTCTGCCCTGGTGAGACCGCACCTGGAATATTGTGTCCAGTTCTGGGCCCCTCAGTTCAAGAAGGACAGGGAACTGCTGGAGAGAGTCCAGCGCAGGGCGACAAAGATGATTAAGGGAGTGGAGCATCTCCCTTATGAGGAAAGGCTGAGGGAGCTGGGTCTCTATAGTTTGGAGAAGAGGAGACTGCGGGGGGACCTTATTAGTGTATATAAATA
Source organism: Psittacula echo (assembly GCF_963264785.1). Classification (NCBI taxonomy): domain Eukaryota; kingdom Metazoa; phylum Chordata; class Aves; order Psittaciformes; family Psittacidae; genus Psittacula; species Psittacula echo. Next base: position 6,011,393 of record NC_137758.1, read on the forward strand.
TATAAAGGGGGAGTGTCATGAGGATGGAGCCAGGCTCTTCTCAATGGCTAACAATGATAAGACAAGGGGTAATGGGTATAAACTGGAACACAAGAGGTTCCACTTAAACTTGAGAAGAAACTTCTTCTCAGTGAGGGTGACAGAACACTGGAACAGGCTGCCCAGGGAGGTTGTGGAGTCTCCTTCTCTGGAGACATTCAAAACCCGCCTGGACACATTCCTGTGTAACCTTATCTAGGTGTTCCTGCTCTGGCAGGGGGATTGGACTAGATGATCTTTTGAGGTCCCTTCCAATCTCTAACATACTGTGATACTGTGATACAAGTACCAATGTTACTCAGGCAGAGACATGAAGAGGTAGTGACTGTCCTCAACTCACATCACTAAAGATTTCCCTCGATTTCCCAACTAAAAGTCCATTTGAATCCAACCATCCAAGCCTCCCCTCTCGGCTGACCAGCATCCCAGTGAGTAGAGCAAGAATGTTTGGCCTCTGCTCCCACACCCGAAGAGCCAAGACAAAACACTTGAGCTTGCCTCTTCTGCAGAAAGTCAGCTTTGCAACGGTGCCATTTGCGTTGCTGTCGTTCCTGGATGTCCCACCTAAAAGTCCATTAGAATGGAATCTCTGTGGCGCCCGCTCTCGGCTGACCAGCATCCCAGGGAGTAGAGCACGAATGTTTGGCGTCTGCTCCCACAGCCGAAGAGCCAGCACAAAAAACTTGAGCTGTGCCTCTTCTGCAGAAAGTCAGCTTTGCAACGGTGCCATCCGCATTGCTGTCGCTCCTCAATTTCCCAACTAAAAGTCCATTTGAATCCCAAATCCAAGCCTCTCCTCTCGACTGACCAGCATCCCAGTGAGTAGAGCACGAATGTTTGGCTTCTGCTCCCACAGGCGAAGAGCCAGGGCAAAAAACTTGAGCTGTGCATCTTCTGCAGAAAGTCAGCTTTGCAAAGGTGCCATTTACGTTGCTGTTGCTCCTCGATTTCCCAACTAAAAGTCCATTTGAAACCAAAATCCACGTCACCCCTCTTGCCTGACCAGCATCCCAGTGAGTAGAGCACGAATGTTTGGCCTCTGCTCCCACAGCCGAAGAGCTAAGACAAAAAACTTGAGCTGTGCCTCTTCTGCAGACAGTCAGCTTTGCAACGGTGCCATTTGCATTGCTGTCGCTCCTCCATTTCCCAACGAAAATTCCATTAGAATGGAACCTCTGTGGCGCCCGCTCTCGGCTGACCAGCATCACAGTGAGTAGAGCACGAATGTTTGGCCTCTGCTCCCACAGCCGAAGAGCCAGCACAAAAAACTTGAGCTGTGCCTCTTCTGCACAAAGTCAGCTTTGCAACGGTGCCATTTGCGTTGCTGTCACTCCTCAACTTCCCAACTAAAAGTCCATTTGAATCCAAACATCTACACCTCCCCTCTCGGCTGACCAGCATCCCAGTGAGTAGAGCACGAATGGTTGGCCTCTGCGCCCACAGCCGAAGAGCCAGGACAAAAAACTTGAGCTGTGACTCTTCCCCAGAGAATCAGCTTTGCAACGGTGCCATCCGCATTGTTGTCGCTCCTCCATTTCCCAAAGAAAATTCCATTAGAATGGAACCTCTGTGGCGCCCGCTGTCATCTGACCAGCATCCCAGTGAGTAGAGCAAGAATGTTTGGCCTCTGCTCCCACAGCCGAAGAGCCAGCACAAAAAACTTGAGCTGTGCCTCTTCTGCAGAAAGTCAGCTTTGCAACGGTGCCATTTACATTGCTGTCGCTCCTCGACTTCCCAACTAAAATTCCATTAGAATGGAACCTCTCTGGCGCCCGCTCTCGGCTGACCAGCATCACAGTCAGTAGAGCACGAATGTTTGGCCTCTGCTCCCACAGCCGAAGAGCCAGCACAAAAAACTTGAGCTGGCCCTCTTCTGCAGAAAGTCAGCTTTGCAACGGTGCCATTTGCATTGCTGTCGCTCCTCGATTTCCCAACTAAAAGTCCATTTGAAACCAAAATCCACGCCACCCCTCTCGGCTGACCAGCATCCCAGTGAGTAGAGCACGAATGGTTGGCGTCTGCTCCCACAGCCGAAGAGCCAGGACAAAAAACTGGAGCTGTGCCTCTTCTGCAGAAAGTCAGCTTTGCAACGGTGCCATTTACATTGCTGTCGCTCCTCAATTTCCCAACTAAAAATCCGGAGAATTGAACCTCTCTGGTGCCCGCTCTCATCTGACCAGCATCCGAGTGAGTAGAGCACGAATGTTTGGCTTCTGCTCCCACAGCCGAAGAGCCAGGACAAAAAACGTGAGCTGTGCCTCTTCTGCAGAAAGTCAGCTTTGCAACGGTGCCATTTACATTGCTGTCGCTCCTCAATTTCCCAACTAAAAGTCCATAGAATTGAGCCTCTGTGGCACCCGCTCTCAGCTGACCAGCATCCCAGTGAGTAGAGCACGAATGTTTGGCTTCTGCTCCCACAGACGAAGAGCCAGGACAAAAAACTTGAGCTGTGCCTCTTCTGCAGAAAGTCAGCTTTGCAACGGTGCCATCCGCATTGCTGTCACTCCTCGATTTCCCAACTAAAAGTCCATTTGAATCCCAAATCCAAGCCTCTCCTCTCGACTGACCAGCATCCGAGTGAGTAGAGCACGAATGTTTGGCTTCTGCTCCCACAGACGAAGAGCCAGGACAAAAAACTTGAGCTGTGCCTCTTCTGCAGAAAGTCAGCTTTGCAAAGGTGCCATTTACGTTGCTGTTGCTCCTCGATTTCCCAACTAAAAGTCCATTTGAAACCAAAATCCACGTCACCCCTCTTGCCTGACCAGCATCCCAGTGAGTAGAGCACGAATGTTTGGCCTCTGCTCCCACAGCCGAAGAGCTAAGACAAAAAACTTGAGCTGTGCCTCTTCTGCAGACAGTCAGCTTTGCAACGGTGCCATTTGCATTGCTGTCGCTCCTCCATTTCCCAACGAAAATTCCATTAGAATGGAACCTCTGTGGCGCCCGCTCTCGGCTGACCAGCATCACAGTCAGTAGAGCACGAATGTTTGGCCTCTGCTCCCACAGCCGAAGAGCCAGCACAAAAAACTTGAGCTGTGCCTCTTCTGCACAAAGTCAGCTTTGCAACGGTGCCATTTGCGTTGCTGTCACTCCTCAACTTCCCAACTAAAAGTCCATTTGAATCCAAACATCTACACCTCCCCTCTCGGCTGACCAGCATCCCAGTGAGTAGAGCACGAATGGTTGGCCTCTGCGCCCACAGCCGAAGAGCCAGGACAAAAAACTTGAGCTGTGACTCTTCCCCAGAGAATCAGCTTTGCAACAGTGCCATCCGCATTGCTGTCGCTCCTCCATTTCCCAACGAAAATTCCATTAGAATGGAACCTCTGTGGCGCCCGCTGTCATCTGACCAGCATCCCAGTGAGTAGAGCAAGAATGTTTGGCCTCTGCTCCCACAGCCGAAGAGCCAGCACAAAAAACTTGAGCTGTGCCTCTTCTGCAGAAAGTCAGCTTTGCAACGGTGCCATTTGCGTTGCTGTCGCTCCTCGATTTCCCAACTCAAAGTCCATTAGAATGGAACCTCTCTGGCGCCCGCTCTCATCTGACCAGCATCCGAGTGAGTAGAGCACGAATATTTGGCCTCTGCTCCCACAGCCGAAGAGCCAGCACAAAAAACTTGAGCTGGCCCTCTTCTGCAGAAAGTCAGCTTTGCAACGGTGCCATTTGCATTGCTGTCGCTCCTCGATTTCCCAACTAAAAGTCCATTTGAAACCAAAATCCACGCCACCCCTCTCGGCTGACCAGCATCCCAGTGAGTAGAGCACGAATGGTTGGCGTCTGCTCCCACAGCCGAAGAGCCAGGACAAAAAACTGGAGCTGTGCCTCTTCTGCAGAAAGTCAGCTTTGCAACGGTGCCATTTGCGTTGCTGTCGCTCCTCGATTTCCCAACTAAAAATCCGGAGAATTGAACCTCTCTGGTGCCCGCTCTCATCTGACCAGCATCCGAGTGAGTAGAGCACGAATGTTTGGCTTCTGCTCCCACAGCCGAAGAGCCAGGACAAAAAACGTGAGCTGTGACTCTTCTGCAGAAAGTCAGCTTTGCAACGGTGCCATTTGCATTGCTGTCGCTCCTCGATTTCCCAGCTAAAAGTCCATTAGAATGGAACCTCTTTGGCACCCGTGCTCGGCTGCCCAGCATCCCAGGCAGTAGAGCACGAACGGTTGGCCTCTGCGCCCACAGCCGAAGAGCCAGCACAAAAAACTTGAGCTGTGCCTCTTCTGCAGACAGTCAGCTTTAACGGTGCCATCCGCATTGCTGTCGCTCCTCGATTTCCCAACTAAAAGTCCATTAGAATGGAATCTCTGTGGCGCCCGCTCTCGGCTGACCAGCACCCCAGTGAGTAGAGCACGAATGTTTGGCCTCTGCTCCCACAGCCGAAGAGCCAGCACAAAAAACTTGAGCTGTGCCTCTTCTGCAGAAAGTCAGCTCTGCAACGGTGCCATCCGCATTGCTGTCGCTCCTCCATTTCCCAACGAAAATTCCATTTGAATGGAACCTCTGTGGCGCCCGCTCTCAGCTGACCAGCATCCCAGTGAGTAGAGCACCAATGTTTGGCCTCTGCTCCCACAGCCGAAGAGCCAGCACAAAAAACTTGAGCTGTGCCTCTTCTGCAGACAGTCAGCTTTGCAACGGTGCCATTTGTGTTGCTGTCACTCCTCGACTTCTCAACTAAAAGTCCATTTGAATCCAAAAATCCACAAACTCCCCTCTCGGCTGACCAGCATCCCAGTGAGTAGAGCACGAATGGTTGGCCTCTGCTCCCACAGCCGAAGAGCCAGGACAAAAAACTTGAGCTGTGCCTCTTCTGCAGAAAGTCAGCTTTGCAACAGTGCCATTTGCATTGCTGTCACAAATGTGAATGGAAGGCTCTAAGCACCATCACCAACAACTGAGCTCACCCCTACTTTATCCTGCAGTTCATCACTAGGCAGCCTTGAACCTGCGCCTTGCGCTGCTGGCCTTGGCTGACACAAAGCTCTCCCTCCAGCCCAGCCCAGGGCTTCCCCTGCATCCCATGGGAATAGAGGCTGATCAATCTATTGATTATAAAAAGCCTGAGTGTGTCTGTGTGCTCATCCTACCAACAGCTCTGCAGGCGCCCTGGTCCGCGTGCTGCAGGGCTCATCCCTTCCTCCCCTTTTCATTATCTTGGATGTCACAGAATGGACTCAGTTGGAGATCAATGTGATCAGACAAAAGCCATTTATTATAGAAAACTAACTCTTTATATACTATTTCTTAAAGTTGTTTACACTAACTTGGCCCATTGTGATTGGATACATATCTTTAAGGCCCTTAACAACTAACATAGAATTGGTTAAGCACAGGTGTGAGAACCTGACCTTCAATGTTTTCCAACAGTCCTCAATTTAGCAACTCAGTAAATTCCAGCTCCTTCTTACCTTGCTGGGATTCTCACTCCCAGTGCCTCACTCCCATCCTCCTTCACCTTCAGTTGTCCCTTGGTTCATGTCGAACTCCACGTAGGCACTTGCTGATCCGGGTATGTGGCCATTCTTTCCCAGAAAATCATCCACACTTGGGTATTGCAGGATACCAGGATTTGTGGTTTATCCCAGGTGATGGGGCTGGGAAAGGGCAGGGATGCAGCAGGCAGCCGGGGGCTCGGCATTTTCCTGCCTGCTGAAGAACAAAGTTATTTGTCCAGAAGGAGCCTTTGACTCTAATCCATGTCTGGTGCCAGTGTGGGATGTACCAGCACAGCCCAAATTCCCACTCTGATCCCATCTCTCTGCCATTGGCTGTGCATAGGGACAGAAGGGACATGACTCATCCAGAACCCAACACAGACAAGGCACAGAAGGGGAGGTGTGCTGCCTTGCTGGGCACATTGCCCTCCACCCGAAACCCCGCCGCCCACCATCTGATCAACAAGTCCTCCTCTTGTCCGGAGCAAACAGAACACATCGCACCAACCCAGCCCAGCCAGATGGGTCCCTCCATAAATCTGCCTACCACCTGCCGTGCCCCTCCTTTACAGCCGCGAAACTGAGGCACAAAAAGGGCTGTGACTCAAAAATATCCCTGTCAGAGACCAGAAGATTCACCCTGGCTATAAAAGCCATCCCAGGTCAAGCTCTGCACAGCAATTGATATCCTCCTCCTTCTCAAAAGGGTCAGCGACAGATGCCAAAGGCTCCCTGGGGTCCTCTTCATCCTCCCAGGGCATTTAATGTTCTCCTGCAGATTGTCACGGGTCCCATCAATGACTCCACTTTGGCACAGTGACGCAGGACAAAATACACATGGCACAGCCCCGCTGGCTTTTCAATGCCATGGACATGAGGCGAACAAATTCCATTTGGTCTCATCCAGCCATTTGTCACGGCCATTGCAGACAGCTCCTTAAAACACAGAGTTCGATTCTGGACTGGGTGATGGCGTCCAACAGCACGACAGCACCACGCTGAGCATTGTCCTCCCAAAGAGCTGCTTTTTATCGCTTGGGCTCTGAACCACACAGGTGCTGCCAGGAACCTGCTTGTATCGACGCAGGCTCCATCCCAAAAGCTGACAATGAGCAGGATCCAGCACGTCCGGAGACGCACCAGATGGCAGAGCCACCGCGCTCCGCTCCCAGACACACACTCAGCGGCTCGCAGCGCAGCCTGCCCTGACAGGGGAGACAGGAGGAAGGTCAAACCATCTGTTTGCTGAGCTCAGTGCCATGGTGAAGTACAAAGCATGTGAAGATTGGAAAGCTGATCTTAGACTTCCCCATTATACCATTGCTTTAGTCTGGCTTTTACCTGCTCTCTGTGAGCTTGCAATGGCTTTGGGTGCTAAAGCTGAAAGGCCAGAATAGAAATAGGAGAGCACCCAAACCTTACAAGAAGTAGCCACATAGTTCATAGAAATAGGAAATGGTTTGGATTGGAAAGGACCTTAAAGCTCCTCCAGCTCCAGCCCCTGCCACAGGCAGGGACCCCTTCCACTGGAGCAGCTTGCTCCAAGCCCCTGTGTCCAACCTGGCCTTGAACACTGCCAGGGATGGGGCAGCCACAGCTTCTCTGGGCACCCTGGGCCAGCGCCTCAGCACCCTCACAGGGAAGAGCTTCTGCCTAAGAGCTCAGCTCAGTCTCCCCTCCGGCAGGTTCAAGCCATTCCCCTTGGCCTGTCCCTACAGGCCCTTGTCCCAAGCCCCTCTCCAGGTTTCCTGCAGCCCCTTTAGGCACTGGAGCTGCTCTCAGGTCTCCCCTTCAGGAGCCTTCTCTTCTCCAGGCTGCCCCAGCCCAGCTCTCTCAGCCTGGCTCCAGAGCAGAGCTGCTCCAGCCCTCACAGCATCTCCATGGCCTCCTCTGCCCTCACTCCAACAGCTCCACGTCCTTCTCATGTCTATTTCTGCTACCCCAAAGTAGCGCCTGCGTAACCTCTTTAGGCTGGAGGTGAAGATCTCCTTGTCCTCAAAGCTTTGTGTGCGCAGGTAGGGGCAGGAAAGCATCCACAGCACAAGCCCATTCTCCCTGCAGAGGTTCATCTGTCTGCACTACTACATGCCCTGTGGCTGCCAGCACCTGTGAAATCAGTGGTGCTCATCACCACTGCGACAGCTCATCTGGCTGCGCTAGACAGTGACATCACGTCATGTGACTGCATGAGGTACCCCTCACATGAGCAGGGGAAAGGTTTCTTTAGTGCTAAACATTCGGCTCGAGGTTTGAGCCCTGTTCCTGTTATAAGGGAGAAAAAAGGATGTTGGGGCTTATCCTGGGAGCTGCCAAAGCCACAGAAATGCTGATTTATAAAGTAAGGTCTAGGATGGGTCGTTAATCCTTTTTTTTTATTATTATTACTCCTTTACTACTTATAACAAATGCTGTCAGTGAAATCAGTGACAGAAACATGGATCATTTATCAACGCCGTTAAAACCAGTGCTGTGGAAGGAGGGCAGGCAAGTGGGAGCAGGCTCTGCGGGCTCAGCACCGCTTGAGCGGGCTAAGGGAAAGGCAAGGTGCACGGGATGAGGACATCACGCATTGCCAAGCTGGGAGAAGCAGCGTTTGCCCCTGGTATGGGCAAGCTCAGACCGTTGTCAGAGCCCCACCTTTATTTGTGTTCCCATTTCAGCGCGCTGAGCTGGGGAGGTGCCAAGGAAACTCCGTGATTAATCACTTTATGGACTGTTAGGCACAAACAAACCAATGTTCAGCTTGCACGAAGGTGGAAAAGAGACACAGGCTGGGTTTGTGTGGGGATCAGACTCTTACATGGGAAGATTTCAGCCCAAAACCTTGTCTTGAATTTCTACGGTGATTTCCACACACACGCACCCTTCCCAGTCCTTCGGGGTTTTCCTCCTGCTGTTGCAGGGAATGCCCAGTTTCCCCAATTTGGACCCTGTTTGTATCACAGGTTGCATCACAAGCAGTGAGGCAATGAGGCTTGTATCAGGGGAAGCAGGACACAGGCTATAGGAAAGGCTGATGAATCCTTTGGTGATGGGGTGGTCTTGCTAATGTAAATGTGAAGCCATTGGCAGAACTTGCACGCTTTTGTTTCAGGATGTGTGACAGAGGGTACAGCCTGGGCTAATCCCTACCGAGCCTGAGGGAGAGGAAATAGACTCCTAACAGCAAGGGATGGTCTGTCACTGTTCTGGGAATCACAAAGTCATGGACTGGTTCGGGTTGGAAAGGACCTTAAAAAGCTCCTCCAGCTCCAACCCCTGCCACGGGCAGGGACCCCTTCCACTAGAGCAGCTTGCTCCAAGCCCCTGTGTCCAACCTGGCCTTGAACACTGCCAGGGATGGGGCAGCCACAGCTTCTCTGGGCACCCTGTGCCAGCGCCTCAGCACCCTCACAGGGAAGAGCTTCTGCCTAAGAGCTCAGCTCAGTCTCCCCTCGGGCAGGTTAAAGCCATTCCCCTTGGCCTGGCCCTACAGGCCCCTGTTAAAGGTCCCTCTCCCAGAGCTTTGCTTTCCTGGCAAGCCACAAGCCCTCTCCGGCTCAGCCTCTTGCAGTTGGTAACTTTTATTTTCCAAGTGCCTTTTGCATCAGCAACATCAGGGTTCAAAATCCTTCCTGGTCCTACACAGGGTTTGTCCTTGCCAGGGATCTTAAACTGTCACAGGCCTTTTAGATCAGTGTTGGGCACCGGGACAAGCAGAGCTGGATTGGGGAATTTTGGGAGGTGACTCAGCACAGTTTGGATGAGCTCAGCCCTTGCTGAGCTCTGCCTCTTGCCCCGAACATCCTGCATAGCCAAAAGCTTCCTCACCCAAGGTGATGTACTTGGAGTGGCCCAGCACTGCTCTCTATGGCGAACGAATATGGGTTAGACATGGCTGAGTGAAACACATTCAGGATGTGGCCTTCCCTTTTGTCTCAGCTGCAGGGGATGATATCTCTGGACATCCAGTGGTCTGCGTGGTGAGCAACACATCTACAGCTTACAGCTGGTTCAATCCTGCAAGGCACAGCGGTACCAGCTCGTCCACTGCTCATTTCATGTGGTTGATTCATTGTCCCACAGAAAGCAATTCTTCAAAGTCTCTCTCTTGAAACCACTTGCACATCAGAAGCCGTATGTGGGTTAGGAACACCACCGGCTCCCAGAACACTGCAGCCCTGAGGTCATAGCTTTGTCATTGCAGAAGAGCTGTGAAAGAAACCTTTTGCTCTGGTGTCAGCTCTACACTACAATATGCCACCGTGGGGAGTGAAGATGACCTCTTGGCATCTCTCAGCCTGTGCCTTGGCTGCTGGGTCGGCTTCTGGTTCATTTTAATGTCAGAGGAGGAAAATCCTCTTTATTTCGGTTTTTGCCCTGTTGCCATTTTCAGTCATTGTGTGAATGCACATGGGCTCCTTTGTTTCATTTTTCCACCTGAAGTGATGCTCCAGACTGGCCTACCCTGGATGGTCAATTTGCTCAAGGCCAAAGCTTGGCATTGTCCCCAAAACTGGGATGAGGAATCAAGGGACAAATGAGCAGGGTCCCTCTGCTACCACCCGGTTTTGACCTGATGGAGACACGACCCATGCCATGAGAGCATTTGGTGTGGTAAAACAACAGACCTAAACCTCAGGGCATCATGCAGGGATGCACACAATCTGTGTCTCACCCTGGCACAGGGCAGTGAGGGGGCAAGGAACAGCTTCCGCCTTTCCACAGCAAGAATTCTCAGTTATTATTTCTGCCATCTGGGTCACTCCTATTCAAATCACCTGCATTTTGCCTACGTTCCAGGCCTCAGTGTGGAGATCTGGGTATCCCTCACTGACACAAAGCCCACTCAAGGCTGTGTAATCAGGTTTGCTATTGTGTTTGCTGGTTTCTTTACCCCTTGCTCTGTTTGGAAGACATCAGAGACAGTCCAAGGGTTTGAAAAGACCCGGAATGATGGGAGTGTCTGCTCATGGTAGAGTAAGCAGGTGAACACCTGCTTTTCCACTATAAACACTATTTACTTCTTGGTGCTGCAAGATTGGGTAAGAAGTTAAACAAATGGATTTACAAGCTACTTCAGTAATACAGAGATGTGATTCAGAGTAAAACATGGCCTGATCTGTGGGTTTGGTTTGTAATTGGGGTAATACAGTTGCCCAGCTGTGTTTGGACAGCAACGCAATGCTGTCAGGTTTCTAGCTCCCTACCATGCTGCTGACTTAGGGTAGGAGGAGGTCTCGAACCTGAGACTGAGCAGTGGGAACGCTGTTGCCTCTGCAAAGCTGGCTCTATTTTCCACTCTTGTCCTGGAGCTGGGCATCAAAGTTTTCCTTAACCATAAGAGCTTCCTTTGTGTGGCTCATCAAATGCCACATCTCCCTTGCATCCAAGAAACAAAACAGAGCACCTTCTGGAACTAACTCTTCTCAATGCTGTTAATGCTGGGGTGTTCCTTACACTAAAGAGTAGATGCAAAATTATTTCCAGTGCATTTGTTCTCTTGACAAGGCGTGGAATAAACTTGAACACGGGAGACTCAGGTTGGACCTAAAGCAGAAGCTCTTCCCTGTGAGGGTGCTGAGGTGCTGGCCCAGGGTGCCCAGAGAAGCTGTGGCTGCCCCATCCCTGGCAGTGCTCAAGGCCAGGTTGGACACAGGGGCTTGGAGCAAGCTGCTCCAGTGGAAGGTGTCCCTGCTCGTGGCAGGACTTGGAGCTGGATGAGCTTTAAGGTCCCTTCCAGCACAAACCAGGCTGGGATTCTGTGACTCCTCTCTTGAGTCCTTAATTTTTCGTTGCTCTTTTCTCCCTTGCAGTTCAGCAGTGGGATCTGCAATGCTCATGCAAGGTTTGTGCAAGGAGCTTAGTGTCTTGGCTTCTGGGTAGAGCAGGGTGGTGACATCCACTGCTCCCATGTGCAATTGGGGATGGATTAACACTGGTGCTCGGAAAAACTTGCCTAGATCAGTGCTGCATCCAGTCACAAAGCTCACCCAGCACTGCCTCCACACACTGCAAGGGGAAGAGAAGCATCTCCTAGGTTTGTTTGGAAGCCTTTTTAGCTGAAGGCACTCGGTGGATTTCCATGTCCAAGTTCTTGCTGTTACAGCTGCTTGTGCTTGCCCAGCTTTCAGTGCAGCTTTGCCCCATAGCAGTTTCCCAATGTCCCACCTAGCTGCAAGCCTAAGAAGGCTTTGCATTTCTGGTTGGATAATCAATAGGTCACTGTGTTTATCTGACTTCTTTTCCCACCTCATGACTTCTTTGTTGACCTGTTGCTCTACCGCAACCTCAGCCATTTAAGAGGCAGATTAAGCCGCGAGTTGTTACCTGGACTCTGTTTTTTTACCCTTTTGTAAGCAAACTCAACCCTGAAATTGTGAAACTAGGAGAACATCTTGGTTGGAGATTTCTTTAATAACCCAAACACCTTCTCCACTCCCTGGGACGGTGTTTGGTAACCTGGTACAAATGGGGCAAGACAGTTTTGAGCAGCACCATGCAAGACTCTTGTATCCCAGGGAATATTTGCTGATTCCTACCTCCCAAGAGGCTCGGAGAAACTTAGGCTGGGACCCCAGGGTACCACTGGGTACCCACCAGCATGGAGAAGCAGCTTTTAGATCTGGAGAGCTCAATTCGGAGGCCTTGCTGACCTCCCTTGGGCTGCTTCCCAACACTTTAGTCCACATGGCCTGGAGCCTTTACCCAGTGCACAGCTTAGAAACATATTGCAATGGTGTCATTTGATTTTAATGGGTGGCCTTAGGAATTAAGGTGTCACGTCATCCCCTTCTGCCCACTGTTTCACAGGAAGAGTGACTTAGAGATCAGAGAGATATAAGACAGCAAGAGTGTGGTCAGAAACAGAAGCAGGGTGGGAAAAGCCACAGCACAGTATAGAAAAAAGCCTTCCAGACCTGTTCTGGACAGCAGCTTTCTTGTGGCTTGAGTGCTTGGTGTTAGCAGAGGGGATGAAGAGGAATGGAAATGAGAGAAAACCTTTCTCTATCCTTTTTCGAGGCTGCAGTACCTTGCTAGCATATGAAAGTGGAGTGTTAGCTGCTTTGAAGGAATTGTCACCCAACATGGTGAAATCTGCATCCAAGATATATGGGGCTTCTTCAGGATCGATTGTGGCCACATTTGGGTTGTGTGGCTGTGATTTAGGTAAGGGCTTTGCACTTTCATTTATTTTTCTGTGTTTAAAGAGATCATATGTCTGGAAACCTTGGAGTTGCAAAAGATCTGGCTTGGGGTTTCTTTAGTTATCCTTTATATGTGGTTAATTCCTCAGAATTTTACTTCATTGACTTCTTTAAGAGTGGGAAATGTGGAGAATTAACCCATGAGAAAATAGACTGGATAGAGATATTAAATAAGTCAGTGCATCTTATTAGTTTGAATTAATGGTAAGCATATTTAATAAAAGAAACAGAAGTGCCCTCCTTAATGACACTTTTGGGGTTGTTGGTAGATTCCCAATACAGAGAGGGGAAAGGAAATACATAAAGGGGCATAAATGCAGAGCCAAGAGGAAGAAAGATGACTGAGATTCCCACCAAATTTCTCCTATATTGCCGGAAAACTTTTAAGATGTCTTGTGAAGGAAATGGAGAGAAATGGGAAGAGAGAAAATGCTTCTGCTTCCTGTAGTATTGAAGGTCCTTGGAAAATCTTGGCCTGCTCATGAGAGCTTCAGTCCTAATGGAATAGGGGCTTTATATGAGCATTCAGAAGCATGGAATCATGGACCGGTTTGAGTTGGAAGGGACCTTAAAGCTCTTCCAGTTCCACCCGCCTGCTACAGGCAGGGACCCCTTCCACTGGAGCAGCTTGCTCCAAGCCCCTGTGTCCAACCTGGCCTTGAACACTGCCAGGGATGGGGCAGCCACAGCTTCTCTGGGCACCCTGTGCCAGCGCCTCAGCACCCTCACAGGGAAGAGCTTCTGCCTTAGATCCAACCTGAACTTCCCCTGTTTAAATTTGAACCCATTAAATGATAAAACGCCTCTTGACCAGGTGGAAGGGCAGCCCAGAAAGTACATAAATAATAACAATATAAGAGCTGCAGAATGATTGCTTTGCTTTGCTTTAGACAAGCTGAAGGCATCCTTCTGCAAGGATTTGAAACCCTCTTTCTGGGCTCTTTATCTTGGAAGAGGAGTCATGAATGTGATAAAGAATATTTTAAACCAGCACCTGCCCCTGAACGCGCACGAGCTCGTGTCTGGGAGGCTGCACATCATCGTCACCCGCGTGCGCGACTGCAGGAGCATGGTAGTGTCAGAGTTTGCCTCCAGGGAGGAACTCATCCAGGTGAGAGCAGCCACAGCCACCCTGCGAGGGCAGCTGCAATCACAGCCACTATAAAAATCAGCCCTTTCAATTACCTACAGGGCCTGTGTTTGCAGAGAGCACAATGAGCCATTCCACAGGTTACCTGCCTACTTCTCCAATCCTGGCTGTGAATATCAGACATGGTCTGGTCCACAATAGTTAGTGGTGCCGCATAACCCAGCTGTAGGAATTTGGTGTTCACACAGGAGCCACCATTCCCAAAGGAACCAACCCAAAAGCAACAGGTTTTAATGGCCCTCTGCTCACCTCTGCGCTTTCCATCTCACCCGCAGGTCGTGCTTTGCAGCTGCTTCATCCCTTTCTATTTTGGACTTTTACCTCCTATGTACCGTGGGGTGGTGAGTAACCTTGTGGTTTGGAGACACTATCAGGCCAAGGGCCCATCTAGACTGTGTCCTTTGTCCAGTGGTGGCATTAAGCACATTTGTTGCTGTGTTTGCCACCAAAGTTGCTTGGTGTTGTGTTCACACAGTGTCTGCAGAGGGAAGAAGTGAACTCAGGTGCCCCACAATGTGACCTCAATGCAGAACTGACCTGCTCACAGAACTGTTCATCCTCATCTCGACTCCTTTCTGCTGTATTTTCCCCCAGTTCCATTAAACACTAATTCTATGGCTGGAAAGGTGGTGGTGTAGACCTGGAGCTTGTGGGTCAGTGGTCAGGGCTGTTGCCTGGAAGGGGATCTCTGTAGCCCCAGTGCTTCAGTCTAGTTTGGGCCCGGGTGGGGAAGAAACCCCAAATGATGCACATGTGGAGAAGGACTTGGGGGTGTTGGCTTATGAGAAACTGAACTTCAGTGTTCGCTCGCAGCCCAGAACCCCCCGTGTGCTGGGCTGCATCCCCAGGGCATGAGCAGCAGGGCAGGGAGGGGATTCTGCCCCTTTAATGCACTGTTGTGAGACCCCACTTGCAGCGCTGTGTGCAGTTCTTGTGTCCTCAGCATAAGAAGGACATGGAGCTGTTGGAACAAGTCCAGAGGAGGCCACAAGGATGCTCAGGGGCTGGAGCACCTCCTGTATGGAGCCAGGCTGAGAACATTGGGGCTGTTCAGCCTGGAGAACAGAAGCTGCGTGGAGACCTCAGAGCAGCTTCCAGTGTCTGAAGGGGGCCTACAAGGATGCTGGGGATGGACTCTTCATCAGGGACTGTGATGATAGGACAAGGGGTGATGGGTTCAGACTGAAACAGGGGAAGTTCAGGTTAGATCTTAGGCAGAAGCTCTTCCCTGTGAGGGTGCTGAGGCGCTGGCCCAGGGTGCCCAGAGAAACTGTGGCTGCCCCATCCCTGGCAGTGTTCAAGGCCAGGTTGGACACAGGGGCTTGGAGCAAGCTGCTCCAGTGGAAGGGGTCCCTGCCCGTGGCAGGGGTTGGAGCTGGAGGAGCTTTAAGGTCCTTTCTAACCCAAACCAGTCTGGGATTCTATGCTCTAACACATCACTCTTCCCCCTAGAAGGAGGAAGGCTCAGAGTTCCTTGTTTTCTCTCCTAGCGTTACATGGACGGGGAGATCGGGATGTGGCGCTCCAGCTTCGTGTCCCGGACAACCATCACCGTGTCTGCCTTCGCTGGCGAATACGACATCTGTCCCAAAGACTGCCCCGCTGCCTTCCTCACCTTCCAGTTCTCTGATTGTATTTTTCAGATCTCCAAAAGAAACTTCAGCCGTTTACTGTGTATTTTCTACTGTCCTACAGAACAAGTGAGCTGCTTCTACAGGTCCCCAGAGCCATAAACCCCCTATAGCTGGCCCATCTGCCCTGACTGCCACCTCATCCCTGCAGGTTCTGGACCAGTATTATGCCTGTGGCTACCAAGACACGGTCTCCTACCTAAAAAGACTGAGTAAGTGCTTGGGAGTGAGGAGCAGGTAGGTTGGGTGCTTCTCAGTGTTGGTTTGCTGACAGAAGGTAAGAGATGGTCACCCTAGGGTGACCTAGGTCTCTCTAGGGCAGAGAGATTCCAGCATCCCTGGCATTGCCAGGATACCCTTGAGTCCCATCCTCTATGATGCCTCTCCTGTAGCTCCTTGTTCACCCCTTCCCCTCCAATGGTGTTAGGTTCCCTCTTCTCTTCCACACTGGGCACGATAGAGCTTTGCAGGGAATGCAGGTCCCCAGGACCTAGACAGAAGCATAGGCTCAGGCGCCCTGTGTGATGTTAGGCTGATAACCTACTGATGCACAAAGCAGCAATGTTTGGTGACTCCTGACCCTGAAACCCAACTCGGATTAGCCATGCACTGTGGGCATCAGTCCCCCTGTTTTCCATACACCCTGGTCAAACTGGTCAATCCTTTCCATTGCTGGAGACCTGGTAGTTGAGCAACAAGCAGTGAGAGCTGGGTTCTTTTCCCACCAGATGAATTTGGTATAAATTACCTTGATGAGGACTTTATGCTTCCATTCACCAATGAGTCGTGTCAGAAAGGTGAAGAGCCCTTGCACGGGAAGCCAGAAGCAAGAGTACTTCACTCCAGAGCCACAGACCCTGAGGATGTCACAGAAGAGAAGCCAGGGACCATCCAGGCAGCAGATGAAGTGGAAGAGGAAGCCCCCCACCACCTTCTCAAAGGTAGAGGACCAGCACTTCTTTACCCCATCAGTTTTCATTAGCTAAACGACACTTGCCCAGGGCTCTCACTGACAAAAGAAGCTGGCTGGGGTTTTGCAGGCTCCAGTAGTGAGAACATGAGGAATGTGAGAGGGTCCCCTCCCAGGTCACTGGTTATTAGTGAAACCTCATGTTGAGCTTGCTTTGGGTGGACTGAGGACTTAGAGTGTGGCCAGGTTAGAAGGGCTCTTTGGAGAAGCAGCTCTTTCTATGAAGAAAGACATGTCTTCACCATGTAAGGTAGGAACAGGTTCTACCCACACATGATTTTGTTAAGGGTGAGGGAAGGAGCAGTGTCCCAATGCTCAGAGCTGGGTTTCTACTGACTCGTTGTGCAGCCACATGTAAACACCAAAGGGCAAGAAAAGCTCATTCGAGCTGCAGGTGAACCTCTACCTGTATCATTTTTAAGCAACATCAGGCAGGTTTAAATCCCAAACTTCTCATTTTCTGCAATCTTCTGCAAAATAATGCCCTCTCCCATTTCAGTTGTGACATAGAAACCCGGTGAACCCCCAGCATTTCAGATTCCAGTTTGTCTTGTTGTTACTGGGAGAGCGCAGAGCAGCCTGTGCTGGAGTACAGCATTTCTTTCCATTTTATTATTTAGTTTCTTTTTCTCTTTCAGTCTTCCAGCATTTCTGAATTTGTGAACTCAGGAAAACAGTTTTTCCAGCATGGTGATGCTTTAAAATGTTGCCACATAAATAAAAGGTGAAAAAAGACCCAAATGCTGTTCTGCTATATCTGGGAGGACCACACCAAATGAGGAACACCAAGGGGAAAGAACAGGACTAGTACCATACTAGATCTAGAAATAAAACCTTGAAATACGTAAAACTAAAGCAAAGAAGCTATTTCCCTTGAAAACAGACAACTCTATGGGACCCACACTAGAAGTGCAGAGCACAGTCTTAGGCTGTGGTTTGCTCCCATGCTTGGTTTTGAAGGCTTCATCAATCTGAACTACATGGAGCTTTGGAAAGCAACACAGCAGGAACCAGGTTCCTTTGGAGGCTGGGCAGGCTCTGGGCTATCAGAAGTCTCAGTCGCCAGTTTGCAGCTTGGCTGCAACGTTTGTCACCAACCTAAGGTCACCTGAGGAAGGAATTGAGACTCCTTTGTTAGCCCAGAGAGCAAGCAAGGGTTAGGTCAGGGCTGTTGGTCTCCAGAGGAGAAGCACATCAGATTTTTCAGTTCTGGGAAGGTAAAACCCTGATGATTCAGGCCAGGAAAAGGCTGGTTTGCTGTTTGCTTGCTCAATACTAGAATGTCATTGATGTTACCAAATAATCAAAGGTGTAAACCTGTGAATAATTCACCCAAGTTTTCCTGAATAGGTGAGAATATCTTCAAAGGGTTATTGCTGCAGCAGAGCCTGTACACCAGTGGGGCTCAGGCTGGGACAGGCTGAGAGAGCTGGGCTGGGTCAGCCTGGAGAAGAGAAGGCTCCTGAAGGGGAGACCTGAGAGCAGCTCCAGTGCCTGAAGGGGCTGCAGGAAACCTGGAGAGGGGCTTGGGACAAGGGCCTGTAGGGACAGGCCAAGGGGAATGGCTTTAACCTGCCCGAGGGGAGACTGAGATGAGCTCTTAGGCAGAAGCTCTTCCCTGTGAGGGTGCTGAGGCGCTGGCACAGGGTGCCCAGAGAAGCTGTGGCTGCCCCATCCCTGGCAGTGTTCAAGGCCAGGTTGGACACAGGGGCTTGGAGCAAGCTGCTCCAGTGGAAGGGGTCCCTGTCCGTGGCAGGGGTTGGAGCTGGAGGAGCTTTAAGGTCCCTTCAACCCAAACCATTCTATGATTTAATGATTCGAACAGGGTTAGTGGGACTGCCTACGGCTGACTGAAGTGGTTATGTCCTGCCTGGAGGTGATGGTGCTGGCTAGCAACACCAGGGGCTTGGCAGAGGGGCGGTTGCAGAAGCAGGGGGTCTGCCTGGGAGGAAAAGCATTTTGCAGTATGAGCAGAAGCAGACGATGGGCTGCCTGCCCAGGGAGCAGTGGGTGTCTCTGTGCCCTCTCTGGTTTGATCTATGGCAGTTCACAACCTGGTTTTGAGCAGCCCAGCTTTGTCTGCAGATCTTGAGAGAGGCAAATTCATCCAGGACTTCCAGGAAGGGAGGCAGGAGTTGGTTTCGATGGACCCAATGCAAAACAAGCATCCAGGTTTCTTTTAGCAAGCTCATTGCAGAGCAAATATTCCCAGGTCATTGATTTCAGTCAGAGATAGCAGAACATGTTGTATTAATCTTTTGCTGAGCGTTCATCATTAACCCTGAAATCTGTTAACACCAACACAGCCTTCAGCAACTCCCCACATTCACGCCTGCAGTCTCCAGAGCACTTTGGATGAAACTTCCCTGTTTCACTTCCCTTTGTGCAATGAAACAAGCTGCTCATACAAATCAACAGCTTGTGCTGTTGTGATCTGTTCTTTGCCCATGGGGAACCAACAAAAAGATTCAATTGGGATAAAGCCAATCCATCAGCCTCTGATGTGTAAAGTGTATTTGGAATGAGGAAGAGTGATGCTAATTCATGGGCAAAGTGTATTTGGAATGATGAAGGAGTGATGCCAATTCATTCTCCATACAGATCAGCAACATGAGGTGTGTTTGCCTGGACCATACAGTGTTTGTAGCGACAAGTTGCAGAAAGTTGTATGAAAAGAACGAATGTATGTGTGAAATGTCAGCTCTCCTGGAGCAGCAGGAGATGAACTCTGCAAGACTGCGCTACTTTGAAGTAGGGGGGGGGTAATCTTGATGTTTCTCCATCCTTCTCCACAGCTGCACAGCCAGAGGGGTCCAAATGTGTGCCTACCTCCCCCGGCGGCAGCAGCCAGCCTCCAAGGGTGTATGAAGCTCAAGAATAGGTAATTGGTAAAATAACTTCAGGGAACTGGGCAAAAAATAGTTCCTGCCCAGTGTGATGCTCCCTAAAGCATCTCCCTCCCTCTGTTTTCTGCTTCTCTGCAAGTTTTGGAGTGGGAGGCAAACACTTGAAATGTGACATTTCCTGGCAAACGCCTGTCCTGTAATCTGCATGAAAGCAGGGGGAGGGATGCTGCTGGTGAGCAGCAGCTGAGGTGGCTGGGGAAGCCGGTGGCTGGGCTGTACACACATGCAAGTGAGGATGCTCAGTCTGCCCTGCGCTGGCTGTGGTTGGGCCACAGATGCAGCGCTGCAGTGCTTTTCCTCCAGCTATCATGATAAAGCAGGTCAGGCCTGGGCAGGGAGACTGTGCCAGCAGCACTGGGAATGGAATCAGCCAGTTTCCCCCAGTGGGAAAAGAAAACCAACACCACACTCCCCAAAGCTCCGTAACGGTCCAAGCTGCTGTGTGGAATGAGTTCCGGAGTCACCCACCGCTTCCCAGGGCAGCAGAACCACCACATCAGAGCCCCCTAGGGCCCATCCAGGCTGGTTGCCTAAGAGAACAAGCTGGCAGTTAGTTGGGTCCTGGTGGATAAACCAACAGGAACAAGTAGTCCCAGGGATGTTTGATACCAAAGGGCTTTTTCCTAGCTGAGGAGTTGTGTCACTGGATGAAATCATCCTGTGCAAGCCTCCTCACCAGCTGCACGTGAAGTAACTTGCAAGCAGGTTTTGGGGAGGTGTGGTTTAAAGTTATCTGTGTGGCAAGTTAAATGCCTTAAATCCTTGAGAGCTTAGTGCCAAAACATCACTCAGGCTTTTGGTGAACATGCCTGATGTCCTGCTAGAACAGAGCCCAGCAGATAAATGCTTTGGAACACGAACGCATTGCTGTAGGGAAGCGGCACAAAGCTGGTTTACAGTTCCTTTGAGATATCACTAAATAATATCAGAGGGAGGGGGAAAATAGCCATTTTTAATGTGGGATAGCAAGGATTTGGAGTTTTTAGTCACACTCAGCATCAGTGACCCATGGCTGAGGTCCCCCAGGGTTTCCCTGCTCTCCCTGCTGAGGCTCTGCATCCCCTGAGCACCTCACCTCTTGGCTGTGGCTTTCTTGGGCAAACCAGGCACTACGGTTTGGAAGAGCTTCTGGAACCATTTTACCATGGAGCTGATACCATCCAGCAGCCCCCACAGCTTCCCCAGCCTGCAAACCCAAAATAAAGAGGCTGAGTTTGATGGCCACTCAATGCAGCCAACAGGGGAGGGTGTTAATGGCAAATGCATGTTGTGATGCTCCTCTTCATACCCAAGCAACCCTACAGTGTTCCTGTTAGCCATACCCCTCCCCCTGACAGCTTGCCTTCAAGGAATACCAAACTCTCCTGTGGAGTAAGGGGATGCTGCTACACATGTTGATGCAGCAGATGTGCCCTGGTCCATAGAAAAGAAGGGATTCACCATCAGCCCACACTGCCCCAGAGGCTGCCCCATGTGCTTCCAGCAGCTGAAAGATGCTGCAGCCCGTTGCACACTTCAACGCATGCTAATCCTGCACTGTGTCCCTGCAGCTATCTCAGCACTGCTGAAGCCACAACCACTGGTTTCTGTATCACTTTCAGCTTCAATGCCTCTATCAAGATGTTCTTACCCCTTCCTGAAGAAAGCTGGCAGCCTGTATGGTTGCAACAGGACCTTTGACAGTGGATCCTGAAGGCCAGAGAGCTGATCCTTCCTCCACATACCCAAGCCTGTACCCATGGATGACAACACAGAAGTAAATAAAGACCAGGAATTAGAAATAATCCAGTAAATGCAATAATTCCTCTTGTCCAGCAACTCTTGCTGCAGCTCAGCCTGTAGGTACTGAACCCCAGGCTTGAATCCAGCTGGAGCTGCCCTTACAAAGCTTCTTTGTAAGAGCAGCTACTGCAGATACAGGAATATTTCCTATAATAACTAGCTCAGTAATGTCTTTAAGGTAATACTGTGCCTCTCAAAGACTGCAGCAGCCCTCAGAGGCCCCGAAACCCAGGATGAGCACCCCAAATCTTCTACCTGGCAGGAAGCAAGGAGCTGGGCACTGTGTTTCCATTTTGCATAGGCCAGTGCACGTCCTTTGGGATGGGGCAAAGTCATTCTTCCCACATGAGCTGGCGAAGCGGAAATTCCCATTGCAGTAGTTAAAGCCAAAGGCATCTGTGGGGCACAAAAGAGAGGGATGTGAGGTTTGCATGTGTGTTGTGTGTCTAGGCCAGCCTTCAGGTCCTGGGTATCACTTACTGTTCCTGTACAGGAAAAGGGCAGTGTCCTGGTACCCCTGGGAGAAGATGTCGTTCAAGACCTGCAAGGAGAAACACTTGAGGTCACTAATGAGCTTTCCGTCCAGGCACTGACAGGATCTGCCCAGCTGTGGAGGGTTGGGGTGGCCCATTTGGAAGGCAGCAAGCACAGCTTGGCTTCCAGTAACCGAAGCTGTAGTCCTTTGCGGGTTATTAAACCAGGGTGGACCCCATTCCAGGTTGGCCACCCATCAGCAGTGCCCACCAAATAAATGCACTGCAAAACCAGTAGGTACTGCACCCTCCATGTGAGATCTGATTGATTACTGATGGAGATGGAGCTGAACCTTAAACCTTGGGAAGGCAGGTCCTTTGTTTTTAACCAAAACAAAGCAGGGAAGAAGAGCTGGTGGCTTACCATGGTGCTGGGTGGAAAGAGAGCATAGCTAATCCTGCAGAGGTTTTCTATCGAGATCTGAATGCTGCCGTTGAAGATCTGGAAGCAGAAGAAGATGGCAGGACAATCCCTTGGGCAGATATCGAGCTCTCCTGTGAATGGGGATACGGTGATCACAGGTTCCTCCAAGCTGGAAACAGGCTGCAGACCAGTGAATCCTCCATCCACGTATCGCTGAGGAGGAAGAGCAGAGGAGGGTTTGCTCTGGGGTTGCTATGGTGTGTGTGTGAGTGAGGGCAGTGTCACTGAGAGGAAAGCAGGCAAAGGCAACACCTGCCACGAGCCTGTCCCAGCGTGTCCTCTCTCTTCCCACCTGCAAATGCATCTCTTCCTACCCCTTGCTCTTCACCTTGGCCTTTGCTAGCTCTTTCTGCTGCCCTGCCTATGGCACCCCGGTGGCTCCTCAACAAGATGCTGTGCTCCACAACAATTATTAGAACAGAAATACAGTTATTTTGATTCACAAAGCTTTGTAAAGTTGTTTTGGCAGTCACTGCCCAACTCAAACACCACTGAATTTAGAGTGTCGCACAGATTTCAAGGGCTGAGCTCAAGTAGTCGGGTTCCTTGCATTTAATATTCCACCCAGCTGTCATCACGATGGGATGAAGAACAGGCTAGAAGGCTTCATCATCCTCCATTAGCTAAGCAGCATCCTAGGGTGATATATCCCTCTCTGCTCAAGGGAACATAAAGTTAAACCCAAGAACATACTGCTGGGACAATAAGTTTTACATGAAATAGCACTCACCACACCTCGGTAGGATGGAGGGATGAAGCCGCAGTAGATGGGAAGAAAGCAGCTGCAGAGGAGAGCCTGGGGAATGAGAGGGGTTGCAGAAGTAAATGGCCCTGTCAGAGCTGTCCTGGACAAAAGCTGTTGACATGATGCCTGCAAAACCAGGCTTGACCTGGCTGTCGGTGCCACCTGGACTTTGCACTTGACTGTGTCAAGAAGAAAGGTGTCAATGAAGAGGAAACCTCTCTTGAGAAGGGCAGAGAGCTTCAGTTTGTCATGTTTTGAGCTGCCAGCAACATTACGGATGTATAATTTATATATCACTGTCCAAAAGTGCCCTTAGAGAGTGGCAAGGTGAAGCTTTGGGGTCATTTTTCATGTTTGAGGGGGTTTGGACAGTACCAAGACATCCTCCCAGTGCATTTTCATTCTGCTGGGATTTGCCCATGATAAAGCCACTGCTGGGCCATTCACAACCATTTTCTACCAATCTCATGACCTGGGAATAAGCATCCTATGCTCCTGGATTGACACCTAGGGAAGGCACCAGAGGGTGAACTCCAACATATCCATGGACTTGCCATCCTCTCCTGTCTCCCTGGGATGAGCAAGTCCCTGATTTCATGGTCTGTTAGGGATTTACCCTGGGTCTCTTTGCCCAGCAGCTCATTCATTGGTTAATCTGCTGCTTGTTTGGCACCACAGATGCCTTGTCCAGCTTTTCCTCCCAGGGAAGTGCTGAGGCAAGGAGGAAAATCACTGCCAATGAGACTTCCCTGAGGAGAGACCTGTCCAGAAAGCTGAGAGGTCATGTTAGCATTAACAGCTCTGCAAAGAGTCATCGGCACTTCCTAGAGCTGGCCAACACAGCAGCAGCTTTCTGAGGCTGGGAATAAACCTGCTTTCTGGAGCTAACAGCATTTTCCACCCTCCCTCCAAGCCTCATGGAGCTCACCGTGGTGCGACCATGACACCCTGACACCTTCTCATCTTCGATGCAGTTAAAGTCGTCAATGTTTGAGTACCTCCACCCAAGGAAGGTCCCTTTACCTGGATGAGCTCCTCTTTTGAGCTGAACTCCGAGGCCATGACGTTTTGGCCATCCACCACCCGCGTGAGGGAGATGTGCAGCCGTCCAGAAGCCAGTTGGTAGGAGTTCTCCGGTAGCATCCTCTGCAGAACAGCCTTGATATTTGCCAGCAAGCTGCACTTGGGAGAGAGGGGGCCCAGGATGGTTTCCCTGGCCTCCTTTGCCATGGCAAAGAAAAATTCCTTTAGGTCATCTAACACAGAGGCGGGAGGGAAAGACAGAGAGAAAGTCAGGATCTGCTGCCCAAACAGTTGTGAGTTTAATCCTATTTTTAACACTCTCCACTAATAAAGCCTTTTGCATGACCCCAGCATGATACTGCTGCTACAATGGGTGACATTGTGGAGAAGAGAAAGGGGAGGATGTCCTCAGAGAACAACGTATTGCTGAGCACAGCCTCAGTGGTGAAATCCCATCTGCACCAGCGGTGGTTGCTCAAGAAGTGCCTGGCCAGGGATTAGAGAAAGGCTCCAGAGAGCCCCGGGAAGAGGTGGGTGCACAACACATTCCTGCCTTCCACCTCCACATGGCAGTGCCAGGCTCTACAGTGGGCTTCACATGGGCAGCTGGAACAGCTCAAAGGTGGGGACAAGGGGCACATCACTGGTGACCTCCCAGGCGGTGTTAACAGTCATTACCTGTGTCTGCACATCCCAGAAGCTGCATTAAAGGAGCAGAGCTGCAGAGCCCTGGCCAAGAGCTCAGGAGACACCAGGTCTGAAAGGCTGCATGATGATGGGGGAAGAGGGGTGCAGCAAAGCCTGTGGTCAGCCTGGCCCTGGGGAGCTCACCTGGGGGAACTGTAGCAATAGGACAAGGGATGATGGGTTTAAACTGGAACAGGGGAAGTTCAGGTCGGATCTAAGGCAGAAGCTCTTCCCTGTGAGGGTGCTGAGGCGCTGGCCCAGGGTGCCCAGAGAAGCTGTGGCTGCCCCATCCCTGGCAGTGTTCAAGGCCAGGTTGGACACAGGGGCTTGGAGCAAGCTGCTCCAGTGGAAGGTGTCCCTGCCCGTGGCAGGGGTTGGAACTGGAGGAGCTTTAGGGTCCCTTCAACCCAAACCAGTCTGGGATTCTGTGAGTGCCCCACGCTGGGCAGTTAAACTCTTGCAGAAGAAGCCTCATCAGGCTCCTCAGTGCTGTAAAGAGCCATTCTTGCACCTGGGTGGCCATAGCACAAAGCCATGGACTTGTCTTTGTAGGGGCAAAGGTGTCCAGGCTGTCTCGTGAGACTGCTTTAGAAGCACAGACAGATTAGAAGGAGTGTCCTGAAGTCAGCTGCAGCCCCACAGGTATGAAGAGGGGTTATAAACATCTGAGCGGATGGTCAGGCCATGTGGGGTGATGATTAGTGCACAGTGGGTTTACACGGGGTCATCAGGGTGCTGAAAGGGCCAGAGACGCCGCAGGCAGGTGATGCGCCCGCCAGGCACTGCCTGGTGCTCTGTGTCCTGGAACTGGGGATGAACCTGGGAAGACTGCCCCCAGGCTGGTGGGCAGGAGGTGAGAGCTCACCCCAGCTTCGGGGGCTTTGGCTCTGGACAGGGCTTTGACTCAGGCTGAGTGGAATGACCCTGGCATGTAATGCCGTGACCGTCCCTGCCTGCAGCAGCTTGCTGGTGACAAGCAGGAGGTGACCTGTGTGGTGGCAGAGGACAGCCAGGCTCAGAGAGCTGACAGCCACTTACTCGGGCTGTGGTGCACGCAACCACAGCCACCCCATGGGACACCCCATCAGGAGCCAAACGTACCTTTAACCCTCTTTTTCCCCCAATCCTCTCAATGGGAATTTGACAGACTTTGTACCACACTTGTTTTCCTTATTAGAAACCAAATCAGAGTCATCACTGAACAAAAGGTCTCTTCTTCTTCTGGGGAAGATGTTTTGGGCACAAGATCATCTCAGCACCTCCAAGTAGATGGTGCTACCACCCCCAGTGAAGCAGACCCCCATTTCAGCACCAGTGCCCACAGAGAGCAGTTACCAAACTGATTCATACCTGGTGGAGACCCAAGCACCATCCAATTACACCAGGATGAGGAATGAGAGAGGAAAGCTTTGGGACCCTTGCTGATTTGTAGACGGGTTCACCCCCATATATGCAGAAAGGTTCTTTTCTGCTTTGTCTAAATACATTTGCCAAAGTTTTGATTTATTTGGGCTCCAGCAGAGGTTTCAGGAACTGGTTGTTTCCTCTCTGCTTCCTCCATCATTATTCGGACCCTAAACTCCTGCTCCTCCTAAACGTCCCAGTTGCTTGACGCAGGGCTTGGATCAGCTTTCGAAGACTTAAGTCTTGTGTGCACTTGTTTACACACGGACACTAATTGGAAATATGGGAGAATGTGATTATTAAAAGTGGATTAACTGCTCTGAATTAATTCTACACATAGAATTTAATGCTGGGGGAGGGGGGGGTGCTGTTTCCACATTGTCTGAAGAAGTTCAGAATAAAACCTCTTTTGCAGCAATAAGAGAAACCTCAGCCCCAGGCTGGACCGAGGACTGCTGTTCCCTGGGCATGTCATAGAATCATAGGATCATGAAATGGTTTGGGTTGGATGGGACCTTAAAGCTCCTCCAGCTCCAGCCCCTGCCACAGGCAGGGACCCCTTCCACTGGAGCAGCTTGCTCCAAGCCCCTGTGTCCAGCCTGGCCTTGAACACTGCCAGGGATGGGGCAGCCACAGCTTCTCTGGGCACCCTGTGCCAGCGCCTCAGCACCCTCACAGGGAAGAGCTTCTGCCTAAGAGCTCATCTAATGTCCTACTGATGAGCCCTTGAGCTTTATCCCAGAGGAAAGGTGCTTGGCTATAGAGAAACAGGAATCATGCCTCATCTTCCCTTGTGCTGGGAAGGCTGAGTGGGACAACCCAAAGCAACATGCAAACAAGGCTGTCAGCTCTATAGATACCTGTGTGACTACCACATATGTCCTTTTGTAGCTAAGGATGCCAAGGGACCTGACCCATAGGGGACACAGGAGCTTTAGATGGTTGTCCAGAGAAGCTGTGGCTGCTCCATCCCTGGCAGTGCTCAAGGCCAAGTTGGACACAGGGGCTTGGAGCAAGCTGCTCTAGTGGAAGGTGTCCCTGCCATGGCAGGGGTTGGAACTGGATGAGCTTTAAGGTCCCTTCTAACACAAACCAGTCCATGACTCTATGATGTCCACGACTCTATGATGTCCACGCAACACAGCCATGTGAACTTGTTTTGGAGCATGTCTCAGCACTCCTTAGACCTCATAGCGGAGGAAAAGATCTGCTCCTTCAGCAGGAGCAGGGAAATGAGGCAATAAAATGCAGATACATTTGGATGTACCCATGCAGTATCTGCCTGACCATCTGAGACAGATAACATTCAGACAGTAATAACCAGCTTTCTCAGCTTGCACCACCCAAAATTGTTCCAGGGTGGCTGCTAACATGGCAACACATGCAGGTTTCTTTTATGCTTTATGAGTGACATGAGTCTCACCAGTATCATGTCCCCACTGTTGCTGCTATTTTAAGGCTTCTCTATTTCTATTCTGAAACGAACCCCCCATAATAAGGAAATCTGGACCATCACTGTCTTACCGAGGCCGATGCCGCACACCACGGCGGCTGCGATGAGCGAGCCAGCGGATGATCCATAGACCTTGCAAGCGGATTTGAGGAGTTCGGGAGCCAGCTCCAGAAGGGACTGAACCACCCCAACCTGGTACAGGGCGAGAAAGCCACTGCCCGAAAAGGAGAGTGAGAAAGGGGGGCTCAAACCCTGGAGGTCCTCCTCAGCCATCTGGAGGTCCTGTCTCAGGTTGTCCTTTACCACCAGCTGAACCTCAAGCTGTCTTCTCTGCTTCCTCTGACTGCACAGGAGACCGTGAGATGGATTTTCTACCTCCCTCTGTGACAGCTCCCCGAGGCGTTCAGATCCATGTGCTATTTTAATTGCTGCCTGTGCTAAAAACAGACGTTTTCCCCTGATCAAAACAGCTCTTGTAATCCTCGGCCACAGCCAGATCATGTGCTCAGGGCTGACTCAAGGCTCCCCTGTTCTATCAAGTGATCTGAAGTGCCCCAGGAGCCCTCCTGGAGGCGGTCCCCACATTCTTGTGTCCATCACATTAGGAAACATCCATGTAAAATTGTCTCTTTGGTTCGTGCTTCCTACATCCAAGGTGTTTTCCTAAATAGGATTCTCCAGCAATCCCAGCTCAGGCACAGCTCAGCACTGAGTGAGTAAAGGCTTGTATAAGACACTTAAAGCCAGAGGGTGTTACACAAGGGGTGGATGCAGGGTGTTGTGTCAGGTTAGGTTTCGCTAGGATTGCTCAGATTTGCTCCCTATTGGAAGGGTTTTGTCTTTGCCTGACTCTTGGATATCCTTTGGGAGGGAAAAACAAGGAGCTGGATTTGCTTTTCTCTCCCCCTTCAGCACTCTGTAAAGCCCAGGAGGATGCACCTTGTTCCCCAGATCTGGGGTTACTGAACCAAACCCACATCCATGGGGTGTGCACACTACAGTGTGACTATTACATATGTCACCTTCAAGGCTGTGTATATATATGCATGAGAGGGGCATGTGTATCAATAAGAGGCTGAAGGAGAGAGCTCTCCTTGCCCATGTTGGTGCACCAACTTGTGCTGGCCAGGACAGTACAAGAAGAACACAAAAGATGGTCCCAGCATCCTCTTGTAACCTCTGCAATGCTGTTTCACCCCCGTTTTCATTTTTCCTTGGCCATCACTGAGTCCCTACCATAAGATTTGTATTTGCTGTGATACCCGGGTGCAGAGACAGAGTGTCCCTGGGATGAAGTTTTTAGCCCCTCATTGGGTGAGTCTCCCGTGAGTTCCAGCCCTTCCAGTGATCTCTGAGCTGTGAACTGTGTGATTCATGCCACTGTCTTCTCCAGCCTTTGGGAAAGCAAATTCCTTCATTTAAAGGACTTCCTTGCTGCACTGGCAAACATGAAGGGCAAAAGGAATCATCTCTCACTGTGACTGATCCCTATTGGAAGTGCTTGAGAGCTGGCACACTGGGAGGAATTGTTTCCATGTTGTCTGTTCATTAACCCAGCCAGTTATGTGCATCAGAAGCCAGGGAATTCAGCAGGCACTGCATGGACTTGCACCTCCTTGATCAAGCTCAGCCCCAGATGATGCCAAGCTTTGGGAAAGGTGTAATTAACCCCATAGGACCTGCAGGAACACGTTCACAGGATCCCAGACTGGTTTGGGTTGAAAGGGACCTTAAAGCTCATCCAGTTCCAACCCCTGCCACGGGCAGGGACCAGGTTGCTCCAAGCCCTGTTCAAACTGGCCTTGAACCTGGGTGGTTCCTCCATCCAGAGCACAGCACAAGGAGCTGAGCTTGCTACAAAATGTGGTGCTCCAGGAGCACGTTGTGAGGGCAAACCCCAATGGAGCTGAGCCAGGAGATGCTCTTACCCCACTCTCCTTGGGGCACTTGGTGATAGTTTCTTTCCTTGCCACTGCCACAAAGTAAAGTATTAAATGGGATTTTCCATCCACAGAGATAATGAAGGATGATGTGGTGGCAACCAAAAAGCTGTTATCCCTGCAGGAAGAAATGCATGGTGAATGCAAGAAGGTCCCCAACAAGGAGACAGCTCAGCCCTACACCAAGGCAGGGCCAGCCCTGGGCAGCGGTAGGGAGGCAAGGCAGGACGGACAAGAGGACGAGTGCCCATGCACAGGGAAGGACAGGAGACACTGACCTGGCAAGGGGAGAGCAGCACCCCAAAAGCAGCAGCTCCAACCTGGAGGACTTCACAGCATGCTCGGATACCCCAGGATCCCCTTGGGACCCTCAAAGCCAAGAGGAGTCAGGCTTTGGGGGCATACTTTGGGGGTCTTCATCTGAGGGGGTGCACAGCCACATCACAGCATCGAGTCATAGACTCATGGAATCAACCAGGCTGGGAAAGCCCTTTCAGCTCATCCAGTCCAACCGCTCCCAGCACTGCCAAGGCCACCCCTAACCCATGGCACTGGGGCCTCGTCTCCACGGCTGTGAACACTTGCAGGGACGGTGACTGCAGCCCTGCCCTGGGCAGCCTGTTCCAATGCCTGAGCACCCTCTGGGGCAGGAATTGTTCCTCAGCTCCATCTAAACCTGCCCTGGGGCAGCTTGAGGCCGGTTCCTCTTGTCCCATCCCTTGTTCCTTGGGAGCAGAGCCCAGCCCCTCCTGGCTCCATCCTCCTCTCAGGCACTTGTAGGGAGCCATCAGGTCCCCCCTGAGCCTTCTCTTCTCCAGACTGAACCCCCCAGGTCCCTCAGCCCTTCCCCATCACACTGTGCTCCAGGCCCTGCACCAGCTCCGGTGCCCTTCTCTGGCCCCGCTCCAGCCCCTCAATGTCTCTCTTGCAGTGAGGGGCCCAGAGCTGAACACAGGATTCGAGGTGCGGCCTCACCAGTGCCCAGTGCAGGGGCACAATCCCTGCCCTGGCCCTGCTGCCGCACTGGTGCTGATCCAGGCCAGGATGCTGGGGGCTTCCTGACTGCCTGGGCACAAGCTGCTCCTGTTCAGCTCCATCACTCAGCACACAGATCACCCTGTCCCTTGATGAATTACAGCGGTTCCTCAGGGCAGGGAGGGGGCATAAAAAGCGTGCCCTGCACACTCCGTGCTGCAACATCCCAGGAGGCAGCATCCTCCCTGGCCCGGTGCCACACTCCCATGAGATGAAACCTTGCCATCATCCTCTCAGCGACAGGGAATTGGGCATTAACTGGCTCATTAAGGGCTGGTTTCTAAGCCACCCTCCCCCTCCTGGCACTCAGGACAATGGGATTAACAGGGCCTAACTACACAAGGTCCCAGAAGCAGCTTTCAGGAGACCCCCTGGCCCCCATTGGGCACCAGGCAGGCAGGGGGCTGTGTGGGGTGTGAGGCTGTGTTTTTCCCAGCAAGATCGGTGCCCAGATGGCCGGTGTCCATGATCCCATGGATTGTCGGGTGAGGAGATTGTCTTATTGGTCTGAAGCCCCAGAGGAGAGGATGAAGGTAATACCACGAGCTGGAAACCAATCAGAACCCTGGGGCTAATAATTTGCCCTTCTTTAATACACTTTTAATATCGGCAGTGGCCACAGGCAATCCTGGTTCTCAATTTTATGACCAAGACATTAAGCGAAGATGCTGGAGTTGCTCACGAGAAGGGACCTGGGCTCCGAGATCCAACAACCCTGGGCTGCTGCACTAACAGCAGCTCCTGAGGACAGCCCACCAGGCTGGAGCAGCATCCCGGCTTTGGGTTGGGTTATCTGGGACCAGGAGCACCATGTGCAAGGGGCTGTGCAGGTTTTGTTCCTTATTTCCTCAGCACCACTGACCTGACGGGTGGGAAAAGGTTCAGTGACCACAGAAGGATATCTGGTTCAGCCCTGATAGGAGGAAGGGAATGGCAGAGATGAGCTGTTTTCCTCACCGGTGTTTTCCTGCGTGCCAAGGGCAGATGATGTCCTCCCGGAAGTCATCAAGGAGGCAAAACCCTTTTCTGCTCCATGCAAACCCCAGCCCACACGCGGCACCACATGAGCCCAGATGCAAAACAAACAGGAGCATCGCATGATCCTCCTGCCAGGTCCCCACCACATCCAGAGCACCAGCTCTGGTCACAGCCCCAGCAGTGTCCCAGGCTCCGGGCAGGGGACAGGAACGTGGTGATGGTTGCAAACAGGCGAGAGCAGTTTTGGTTTCTCCTGCAGTAAAAGTCTCCCAGTTTGGTTCCCAGCCAAAAGGAAACACAGTGCTGGCACTGTGCTTGGTGCTGGCTTCAGTGGGCAGGACCCAGGAGTGGGATCTGATGGTTTCCACAGACCTAAGTACCCTGGGTTAGATTAGTTGGAGCCTCTGCAACGTGTTCCCCCTCCCCCTTGGGGCTTTTCAGTGATTCAACTCTTTGTCTCTACCAAGCATTTCCTTAAAGGCTTTGCAAACGGGGAGGTTGATCTGTGTGGAGAAGGGTTACTTCCTTCCTTTGAGGGGTCTGCTTCCCTGTTTTGCTTTACTTAGGGTTTTAAAAGGACCGAGAAGTTCAGGTTCCCCAGAAGAGGAAGCACCCGGCAGCCACAGGCTGGTGGCCCACGTTGCACTGTCACCCCATGCCCGGACTGAAGCAGACCAACAGGTTGATTCACCACCATCATCTCCTCCAACCCACTAGATCATCCCGCCTCTCCTGCACTGCAAGCCGCCAGATTTTGACCCCTTCACCCCAGGCTGGGTCCAACCCTGGCAAAGGAGATGCTCCTGTTGGTGCCACCACACTGAGCACTGTCAATCCCCCCCAGCCCCGAGCCGCCTTAATCCATGGCCCTGCTTAGGGGTCTGGGCAGAGATTAGCTGGGAACAGTCCCAGAGATTAGGCTTTAATCGCTTTGACATTTCACATCTTCTTAGACCTTGTAGGTGAGACCGCGACAGCAGCAAATCCCCTCGGTCCTGGAGGGAGCCAAAGGGAGGGCAGCTCCTGCACCACTCAGGAGCAAGCTTTGTGCAGTTCTTGGTGTCACATCAAGCTGCTTTGGTGAATAAATCTCCTGCTGCTGGGAAGGGCATGGCTATAAATAGTAAAAAGTGGCAGGATCAGACCACGTATCTGCTGTAAGACTCCCTTTGTGCCACTGGAAGGAGCAGCTACAGCAAAACAAACGTTATCCCATGTATAATGACTGTACACATCACCCATTAATCAAGCCTGGCTGTCATTTAGGGAGCATTTTATTGGAGTTTCAGGGTTTCTTTCCTGAACTGGAAGCTGGGCTGAGAGCAGAAGCTACAAAAATTACATTGTACATTCCCAGATACATATAGAAAAGCAGATGAATAAATACACAAACACAGACACAAACCAACCAAGAGGTTCAACACATGCACTTGGTGACAGCTACAATGCAAATACAAGGTGAAATTTGGGCTTTGCTTGATTTACAGTCACTCCGCCCCAGCCAGGTGAGGTTTAAGCATTTCACACTGCTGTGGCTATCGCTGGGCTTTTCCTTAGAACCTTTTAAATCCACAGCTCTGGAAAATCACCCCAAATCCAGGTCACCAGCAGGATGCGGTGACCTCCATCAGTAAATCCACATCCTTCCCAGGCACCACCGGCTCTCCGGAGCAGCCCACGTCAGTCCGGGCTCTCGCAGATGTCTCTGCTGAGCTCTTCTCTGTTCTGCTGAGACAGAAGGAAGCACTGGTGAGGTCCCTTCCCAACCTGAGCTGGTGCTATTGGCCTGCTAGATGCATCGAGGAGGAAATTCTCCCTGCTGAAGCTGTGGTTACACCAGGTTGCAGCACTGCCAAGCTCTGCAGAGCATCTCCTGGCTGCATCTTGCAATGCATCAAGCAAGCCCTTGTGTGCGCATGGGCTGTGTTCATGTTGGGGAAAGTAAGGCCAGCCCAAACAGCACGGACAAGATCCAGCACCCCGTCACCCCCCCCCCCATACAAGCCAGCATAATCCAGGTCTGTCAGTCACCCTAAAATTACACCTCTTGCCCTAAGTCTGTGCTGGAAGCTCAGCCCCAGACTCCATCCTCCTTCCTACCTGGAGGATTCTGCTGTAGGACAAGGGTGCAAAGGAATCCTCCAAGTAGCGGGTGCCAAAGCCCATGATCCTGTTCACTGCCTGGTTGCAGATGCCCGCCACCTTGGCGGTGAGGTGCACTGTGAAGGCAAACTGGATCTCTTCGGGGTTGACATCAGATCTGCTGGTCGTCATTTCCTTATGGACGTAGGCATCGGCCAGGTTCTTGAAGGAGCTGTAGGACATGTCTCTGAAGAATGTCCGTAGCAGCGCATCTTCCTTCACCTGGTTAAGAAGCAAGTGAATACACGTGAATAACTCGGTGTGTCATCCTTGTGTTGATGCCTTCGCTCCATGTTAGGACTGACAGACAGACAGACAGACACGATCACACCCAGTCGGGGAATTAGAAGATGCCATTTCCTTGACTTTACTGTTTCCCTGCACCAGGGAAATCAATGGTGTTGCTTTGCCCACGTTCCCTCAACCCATCCAGCTGAGCACAGCTCTCCTCTCACCTGCCTGTCCAGCTCATCTCCTGCACTCTGGAGCAGGGCCACGATTCTCCAGATGGCTTCCTCTGCAGAGAGAGATCCCACATTATCTCCAGCCCTTTCTCCAAGCCTCACACCCAGCGCTCTGTTTAGCCGCCAGGAAAAATCCCCTGAGCAATGTGCATCCGCCTCCATCCCTCCAAATCCCATCTCATCCTATTGCCAAGTGACTTCTTAACCTCAGCCAGCAAAAACACCCTCATGACTTCAAATTTCCCTCTCCCCAAATCAAGCTCTGATGCTGAAAATCTCCCCCAGAGTCTTCATAGGGGTCATGTAAGCCCCAAGGTCAGGACTGAAGCAGGGTTTGGGTTCCATGCAGGCTCTGAAGAGCTTCCAAGGGCAACACTCACCGACCCCATTGGCGCTGGCCGGCCGTGGTGGCTCCTCATGTCCACATGCTCTGCTCCCCTGGCTCTCACTGCCCTGCACGATCAGCCCGATCTCTTCTGAGACTCGTGCATAGTAACCATCAGGCTGCTCCTCATCTGCTGCAAGAACACAGCTTCAGAATCGAGGGTTATTTCTTTGCTGGCCATGGGTTGGAAGGGAAAAGCAGTCGCAGCATTGGCTGCATCCATGTGGTGCTCATGCCCACCCTGGATCAGTGCATGGTGCTGGTGAACAATGGGGCTGAGCTCTCTGAACTGCAACCAAGTGGTTCCAACATGCCCCACATCCACCAAAGCTCTGCAGAAATACTCTCACTGGGGAAGGGCTGCGGTGAGGGTACAGGGTGTCCTGCACCCTTGTGCCAGCACCCTTCCCCATAGCAAATCAAAAGTAGCCTAACACTGGCCCTGGAGTGGCTTAAGATTTAACCCCAGGTCTCAAATACAGGTTTAAATCAAACCTGGAGTAACTGGGAGTAACTTGCTGC
Source organism: Psittacula echo (assembly GCF_963264785.1). NCBI lineage: Eukaryota > Metazoa > Chordata > Aves > Psittaciformes > Psittacidae > Psittacula > Psittacula echo. The sequence continues at coordinate 6,046,223 of NC_137758.1, forward strand.
ACACATAAGTTGCAGCAATGCTGTGTGCTCAAAGCACCGACAGCTTGATCCATTCCTGGGGTGGCAGGTTGAGATTCGAGTCCTCAAAACCTATCCCAAACCTCAGCAAGCGCCAGGAGGGTGATGCTTAGGCTAGAAAACAGCTCTAAACTCTATAGAAGTTTAACCCAAAAGAAGCCCAACAGAAGTCCCGTTGGCAGGAGGGTTGGTTTAGGGTCCGGGCTAGGGGTGGTGGGGTCCTACCTGCTGTGGCCGGAGCCTGGACATGCCGCAGGGGAAGGCAGCTGGGTCTCTTGGCCCTCGCCCCTGCTGCTGTCTCTCCCTTCTCCTCCTCCGTGTGCTTCTTGAAGGAGAAAACCTTCTTGAGGCTGGCTCTCCTCTTGGAGGCTCTGCCTGGTGAAGAGGATGTGCTGGAGGGCCCTGTGGCTCTTTTCACCCCTTCTGATTTGGAGCTGTGAGCAGCTTTGGCATCTTTCTCCTTTGCTTTTTGCCCCCCGTTTTCCTTCTGGTCCTCAGGGCTCTTCTTGAAGAGGAAATTTAAGACAGTTTTGAACCAGGTGCGTTGGGTTTTGCCTTGGGAAGAGTTTTTTGTGCTTTTCCTCTTGGGCTCCCGCTCTTTAGAGACCTCCCCAGGAGCTTTGCTGTCATCATCCAAAGCCTCATCCAGGTCCAGTGCTTTGGGTCTGTCCTCCTGCTCCTTCTTGGGGCTGTGTCTGGCACATGAATACTTGCAGAAGTCACTTTTTGAGCGCTGCAGCTCACCTGCCCTCCTCCCGCCACCTCTCGCCTGCAGTGGTTTCTTTGGGTTCTCACAGCAGCTCAGGGAGCGCTTGACGTAGATCTCCAGCACCTTCTTGGCCCCTTGCCTGTCCAGCGAGAGGATCTTGCCTGACGGCTGCCTTGCCACGTCCCACCGCCGCTTCTCCGCAGCCAGAGCCTGCATGCTGCTGCAGAGAGGAGCAAGAGCTCAGCCTAAGGGCTGCTTTCCCCAGGACACTGCTCAGTCAGGCTGGGCATGATGGGAACCATTCCCATTTGGCACGCAAGGATGGACTGTTCATGTTCCCAGTAAATGATCAACCCTGGTTATAGTTATGGGAAAGCTCCTTACGTAGGTGGCACGAGTGAGGTTTTATGATGGGCTGTAGGCACTGATGATAGAGGAAGCGAAACTGCGGGGAGGGGAGATGTGGCTGTGTCTTACTGAGGGAGCCTGCTTTACTTCCAGTGTGTTTAATACAGCAAGGGTGCATTAAATAGAATCCAGACACTGCGGTACTCTGACTTGCCATATTACAATGAAAAATCACATAGGAGGACAGCATCTTGTTGGTGAATCACACAATTTGGGTTTTTTACTATCTGTCCTTAAAGTGTTGACTTTCCTCAATTTCTGCACATTCCCCAGCGAGACTGGGTGTTCCCAGCCCTTGGAGAGGCCAAGGGCAACGTGGGCTCTTGCAAATATTACAAGTGTGATGGGGAAGGGCTGAGGGACCTGGGGGGTTCAGTCTGGAGAAGAGAAGGCTCAGGGGGGACCTGATGGCTCCCTACAAGTGCCTGAGAGGAGGATGGAGCCAGGAGGGGCTGGGCTCTGCTCCCAAGGAACAAGGGATGGGACAAGAGGAACCGGCCTCAAGCTGCCCCAGGGCAGGTTTAGATGGAGCTGAGGAACAATTCCTGCCCCAGAGGGTGCTCAGGCATTGGAACAGGCTGCCCAGGGCAGGGCTGCAGGCACCGTCCCTGCAAGTGTTCACAGCCCGTGGAGACGAGGCCTCAGTGCCATGGGTTAGGGGTGGCCTTGGCAGGGCTGGGCACGGTTGGACTGGATGAGCTGAAAGGGCTTCCCCAGCCTGGTTCATTCTGTGATTCTATGAAATATCCTCAGTCATGGTCAATGTTGGCCCAGCATCCTGCGATGACACAGCCCCTCTGGGAGCTATCAGAGGGCTGTGAACAGAGCTCAGAGCACCCAGCCCGGCCTTTCCCGTCGCAGAAGATGCTGCTATTGAAAAACCAGAGCTGTGCCTTGTGCTGGCACTAATTCCAAACCCAATTTCGCTCTTCAGAGACCCAGACCCAACCCAGACGTTCTCCACCACTGAACAGTACAAGGGAAGACAACACCCAAATCCAGCACACTCAGCTGTTCAAACTACCCCACAGCCCAGCACCATAGATCATAGAATGGCTTGTCTTGAAAAGGACCTTAAGATCACCTATTTCCAAGCAGGGACCCCTCACCTCACAGCCTCTGCTCACTCTAGATGAGCAGCACCACAGCACACAAGCACACCCACCCACCCCAGCTTGGCTTAGTTTTGGATCAAGAAGACACATTCCCTTACCCAAGTTAACACCAAAGCCACCCATCCACCGAACAAGAAATCATTTAACTAGATTAAATCACAGCAAAACAACCACCCCCATCCCGCTTGGACTCGTTCCAGTCTGTTGGCCACGCCAGTTTCTTGATTCGCTCTTTCAGTATTTACCTTTCCGTCAGTATTTCTGCCCCTCTGGACTCAGGTCAAGACAAGCTCCTCGGCCACGGGCACTAAGGGTTGTCAGGCTCTCCTCGGAGGTGACTTTTTATACCCAGGGCTGGGGGCTGACTAAGTCCTATTTTTAGCAGCCATTCAGGTAGGAAAGCGGCCAATGCTTCCGCCTGGGATCCCGCTATCACCTCCCTCGTGGGTGTGAGTTTCGCTGGAGGAGAAAGCAATTTCCTTATGACAATCAGCAGCAAAACAGCATAAAAATCACCTGTCACCTGATGTGAGCACTGGCCTCTGAAACCAGCTTCCTAAGCCATTGGGTTTGGTTTGTTTAAGTGGGTATTTAATGACTGTGATACCATTTATGGGGGTTTCTGGGTTGTTTTTGGAAGGAGAAGCCATATGTTTGTCAGATAAATGGGGTTTCAGTGCAGCGAGCGGATTGCCCACTTATATCTCAGGAGCTTCCAGGGAAGAGGATGTTGGGGGTTGTTATGGAACCATGGATGCTCCAGGGCACAGTGCGATCAGGTTGTTGCCCTGCACAGTGCATTGTGTCAAGGGAGGCGATTCTGCCCCTCTGCTCTGCTCTGGTGATACCTCCCCTGCAGTCCTGGTCCAGCTCTGGAGTCCTCAGCACAGAAAAGACACGGAGCTGTTGGAGCGAGGGCAGAGGAGGCCATGGAGATGCTGCGAGGGCTGGAGCAGCTCTGCTCTGGAGCCAGGCTGAGAGAGCTGGGCTGGGGCAGCCTGGAGAAGAGAAGGCTCCTGAAGGGGAGACCTGAGAGCAGCTCCAGTGCCTAAAGGGGCTGCAGGAAAGCTGGAGAGGGGCTTTGGACAAGGGCCTGCAGGGACAGGCCGAGGGGAATGGCTTTAACCTGCCAGAGGGGAGACTGAGATGAGCTCTTAGGCAGAAGCTCTTCCCTGTGAGGGTGCTGAGGCGCTGGCCCAGGGTGCCCAGAGAAGCTGTGGCTGCCCCATCCCTGGCAGTGTTCAAGGCCAGGTTGGACACAGGGGCTTGGAGCAAGCTGCTCCAGTGGAAGGGGTCCCTGCCCGTGGCAGGGGCTGGAGCTGGATGGGCTTTAAGGTCCCTTCCAACACAAACCAGGCTGTGACTCTGTGAGTCTATGACTGAACTGCAACATCTTTGAAACCCTTCCTGGGGTCCTTCAGACAGCCCCATGCACCCACCCTAAACTGTGAAACAGGACCTGGACCTATTGCACTCCCATAGCTCCCATTCAGCCTTGCCCAGGGACAGAGCATCTCCCAGGGTTGTACAACTCAACATCTGCCCCTTGGCCAAGCAAATCTTTACACCTTTCTTACACCACAGAACCATTTGGCCCCACAGCCATCCCCTTGCACCCCTGTGCCCGTGTCCCACCATCCCCATTGCTACTTTGCCATCTGATGGCAATATGTTGCACTGCACCTTGCGGGGCGGTGCTGAATGCAGATGGAAAGCCCCGCGGCAGGATTGCCCCCTGAGCACTGCTGCATTTTCTCTCGTTTCCACTCAGGATGATGTTGCCCTGGATAAGAACGGTCTATTTCTGATAACGGGTTCAGCACCCCATTGAAACTGTCCAGCACGACTTTTCTTTCTTTTTCCACAGACTTTCTGTGCCATCATGTCCTGTAATTGTGAGTGATCCAGTTCATTCCCTTGCACTTCTCCTGAGCCTCCATCAATGAGTCAGAGCCTGGTATTGATCAAGAATTCCCTGGCTTTGTTTTTCAGCATCGCCATCTACCCCGATAAATAATTAAACCATGAGGAGCTCCATGCTAACTCGCATTGAGCGCGTCCTTCCATCAGCAGGTCAATTCCCGTGCATGAGGAGTTTCACAACCAATGTTGTTGGGTTTTTCCTTTGTAACATCCATAAAATGAAAAGCCAAATCTACTCCGGCGATGGGGGCACAGTTTGGTCATCTCCAGTTTGGAGATCTTGCTACTGGAGAGCATCCAAGGCCGAGTCCAAACACTGTCCCTGCTCATGGAGGACTTCTCAGGATTAGACTGGGAATCAGTGTTGACTTTTCCTCTTTGTAGTAGCGTTTCTGGACACAGCCTGAAGATGGGATCCCAAAGTGACTCTGGGAAAAATCTTGACCTGAACTGTAATTCTGGATCTAGTCCTTGATCCAAGTTTAGATCCCTTCTGGGATTTGAGACAAGCTCAGTCCTAATGGGAGAGAAACACAAGAAACAGATGTCTGCAAGAGCCCTGGGACAAAGCAAAAGCCCATTTCCAGCACTGGGTGGGAATGAGAAAGCGGGCTCGAAACGGGGTCATGGGGAGGGAGTACACAATGTGAGGTTGGTATTTCAGGCCAGCAACACTGGAAAAGCAGAACTGAAAGAACAAGGAACAGGGGGGAAATGGTTTATTTACAGGAACTTGCTCCAAAAGATGGGAAAACCCAAGGGAACGGCATTCCCTGCATAGAGCTGTGAGGGTTACAGTGGGCGCAGGAGAAGGCAGGAGTCAGATCACTCAGATTGCTTGGGAACCAGGCAGACAGGCTCCAGGTTGAGGCTGGACATCAGGAAAAGCCTCCTCTGCAGGAGGGTGAGACAACCTCAAACGGGTGTCCAGAGGGGTCACCGTCCCTGGTCGTCTTCAAGATCTGGCTAGCCAAAGCCATGGCCAACCCAATTGCTGCTGCAGCAGCTGTGCTTTCAGTGGACCACAGAGGTCCCTTCCTGGGCACAAAGGTAGGTGGAGGTTCAGATGTGAACCACAATGGTGGTGGTGTGGCAACAGCCATGCTTTGGGCAGACAGCACAGCCAACATGCGGCCTTGGTGGAAACCTCTCAGCCCAGTTTCTCTGACCCAAGAGGGTGACAGGCACCAGCCCCCAAATCCAATTGCCTTTTTCTCCAGCCCTGGGACTGATTTTAGGTGCTTTGCTCAGTAGATGAGCCAGGCGAGGCAGCAGCAGGCACGCATGAGCATGAATGTTCTCAGTTCATAGAAGAGTAGAACCCCAGACTGGTTTGGGTTGGAAGGGACCTTAAAGCTCATCCAGTTCCAACCCCTGCCACGGGCAGGGACACCTTTCCCTAGGGCAGCTTGCTCCAAGCCCCTGTGTCCAACCTGGCCTTGAACACTGCCAGGGATGGGGCAGCCACAGCTTCTCTGGGCACCCTGGGCCAGCGCCTCAGCACCCTCACAGGGAAGAGCTTCTGCCTTATCTCCAACCTGAACTTCCCCTGTTTGGGTTTGAACCCATCACCCCTTGTCCTGTCCCTACAGTCCCTGATGAAGAGTCCCTCTCCAGCATCCAATTTGCTGCTGTGCATCACCCTGACTCAAACACCACTGGACCAGGGGCTGCTGAAGCACAGATGGGGACCTGCAGTGAACACAGAACCTGCAAACCTTTGGAGAAGTCCCTATGGGGCACCCCCCTGCGTGTGCCACCACCCTGGACTCCAGCCATGGTGACAGTCTCCATGAGACTGCTGCGTGCTCTCCCTCCCCACACCAATACCCGGCACAAGCAGCGGTTATTCAGCTGTTTACCCAAAGGGATGGGTCTGTGTTCCAGGAAAGCAGCAGGTTTACAGCCCTTCTGCCTCTGTTTACTGCAGTGAAGAGATACATCGTGCCAGGAAGGACACGAGGGCTTCCTGGGAGCATGGAAAGAGCTTATCATTGCAGCCCATCCTTCCAAAGGTGACCCTTGATTTGCACCCTCCAAGATGCCTCTGGAGCCGTGTTACTCAGCACAAGGAGGCTTGAGGGCTTTTGGCAGCTTCCCAAAAGGGAAATCCCCATCCAAGTCCAGTGGGATCCTTACTCATAGCAGGAAAAGCAGGTGAAGAGAGCACTGGGGTCACCAACTGTCACCTCCTCCAGCAAAACAAATCAGACAGGCTGAAGTGAGGGATGCTCAGGAGCCCTCAGGGCTGTTTCCATAGCAAGAAAACACTGGAGTGTCTTGTTAGGGTAAGTTAGGACATCCTTGTTAGAAAAACACATCCATGGGTGCGTATTCCAAGAGCTGCACAGGGACAGGATGGGACAGCCATCACGGAAGGGTCTGCATTCGCACCAAAGCTGTCCCTCAGGGCTGGGCAGGTCTTACACTGACTCTGCTGGGTTTCACCCCAAGAAAGATCTGGCTTTCCTCTCCCCTAGGCGGAAAGAAGGATGTGGTCTGGTGCTTCACTGCACCTTCCTGCTGCGGTGCATCCCCAGGCTGCAGCTTGGCTGGGTGCTGGGTAACCTCCAGCCCTTTCTCCTAGTCAGGACCTCCCAAGCACTGTGTCACTGCTCATTAACCCCCTCGAGCTTCTCACTTCCTTCTCCTCCATCTCTCGCCTCATCAAACACTTGGGGCTTGCCAAGGAGCTGGTGATGTTTTCTGGAAGTGAAACTTCCCAGGCAGTGTTTCTGGAGACGTTGCTCTGCTGAAGCTTTGGCAACCAGCACTCACGTGTCTCACCACCATCTCTCGCTGCCTGCAGCCCACCAGCATCCCCAGGCTTCAGTTAATGGGTGTAAAGCAGTTTTGCAGGAGCAGCACCAGTTACAGCGAAGGGGGCTGCAGTTTCAGGCTGGTACCAACCAGTTTTGGTGGAAACCACAGACACCAACCCCTGCCAAAGCTTTTCACAAGACAGCTCCCAGGCCCACTCGCAGCATCACTGCCCCAAGTTGATGCTGATGCAGCTTCAAGACTGTAACTTGGGCTTGGGAAAGGGTCTGGAGCAGGTATGAGGCAGCAGGATTGTTTCTGCAGTGCTGCAAAACCAGGGTTGGAAGGAACTCACCTTTTCCTATAAGCCACAAAGCACGATGCTGCTTCACAACCTGTACCTGCGCTTGTCACCTCGCTACAGAACACCATGTGTTTGCACTGTCTTTACCCATCAAGCAGCACCAGGGCAGGTTTAGATGGAGCTGAGGAACAATTCCTGCCCCAGAGGGTGCTCAGGCATTGGAACAGGCTGCCCAGGGCAGGGCTGCAGGCACCGTCCCTGCAAGTGTTCACACCCCGTGGAGACGAGGCCTCAGTGCCATGGGTTAGGGGTGGCCTTGGCAGTGCTGGGAGCGGTTGGACTGGATGAGCTGAAAGGGCTTTTCCAACCTGGATGAATCTATGCTTGGCTGCTGAGCACCTCAGACTGTTGCACTCTGGTTTAGGGCTGCCAAGCTTGGGGACAAGATCTGGGTGCGCAAAGGAGCCAGTTTTCAACAAGGAAGGCTTGCATTTCCCCAGTTTCAGGCCTTCAACCATCAGGAAGCGGGATTTTCAACTGTCGTGGTTTAAACTCAGTCAGCCACGCAGTCACTCTCTCATTTCCCCCCCCCTTCGTCCCCCCACTTCCTCCCCCCTGGCTCCTGGAGGGATGGGGAGGAGAATCAAAAGAATGGAACTCCCATGGGTTGAGATAAGAGCAGTCCAGTAACTAAGGTATAACACAAATCACTGCTGCTACCACCAGTAATAATAATGATAAGGGAAATAACGAGGGGAGAGAATGCAACCGCTCACCACCCGCCGACCAATACCCAGCCCAACTGAGCAGCGACCTAACCCTTCCGGTTATATACTGGGCATGACATGCTGTGGTATGGAATACCTCTTTGGTTAGTTTGGGTCAGGGGTCCTGTCCCTGCTTCCTCCCGGCTTCCCCTCCTCCCTGGCAGAGCATGAGACTCACAAAGTCCTTGGTCAGAGTAAACATTTGAGCAGCAACTAAAACCATCGGTGTTATCAGCGCTGTTCCCAGGCCGAAAGTCAAAACCACAGCACTGCACCAGCTACTACAGTACTACAGCTACTACAGTTCCAGTTTTAAACAGTCCCAGTTTTATTTGCTCAAGGAAAAGCCATCTGAAAATATTAGTAGCTATTTTTGGATTTCACACACACAATTGTTCCTCGCAGGGCACTGACGGTGCCAGGGGGTGGCTGCAATTCCTGCTTCCAACTCCAAGCAAATAACCACATTTCTGACCATGAGTAATGTTCATTACTGGCTGTTGTTTCTCTTCACATTACTTAACACAGCTGATTACAAACAGGAATATAAAGAGGGAAAGGAGTTAAAACAAGACCCAGCTTGGGGCATCCATGCAGCCTGGAGCTCCAGCTCAGCCTGATCCAGGCCGATGGCTCAGCACAATCCCACCCTTCACCACAGGAGCAACCCCACAGAACAGTGGGACTGCAGTCTCTGCAGTGGAAGTCCATTCTCAAACTGGGAAGCGGCTCAGATCCAGAGCAGTGTGGTCAGGCTCCGGGCCACCACTTGCTGCAAAAGCACTGGGGTAGATGCTCAACCCAAAGCACATGCTCCAGTGCTCTTTACTCAGCACATCTTCCTGCAAGAACGGTCTTTACCAGCAAGTTTGAACCTTAAAGACAAGCAACCGAATTTACACAGCAAAAATGTCAGGCTCCCTCCCCAGAGGACAGAACAGAAGCGAGCAGGAGACGAGCCTGTGTTCTCCTGCGCTGTGGGGCTGAGGGACAGCTTCTGGGTGTGTTTTGCTAAGGAAGCCCCAAAGATGTCACTGCTTTGGCTCAGGGTGGGTTTTGAAAGGCAGAAGCAGCTCTGTGGCTTCATGTCCAGGAGACACCAGAGACACCGGCAAGTCCCAGCAGAGCACAAGTCTGTGGTGCACTGCAAGTGCCACCATCAATGACTTCCTATGGTGAAACCTCCAGTGGGTCTTCTTTCAAGTCTTCCTGGTCCTCGCTTTCCTGCTCCAGCTGCTCCACCTTGCTGGATTTCTCATGGATGATCTCCCCAGGAGTCTTCAAAAACCTGTAATCCATTTGCTGAATGGCTTTAAGAGCATGTCCCAGCCCCAAACCAGGCTGTAAATCCTGGAGCTCTTGCCTTCATCAGCTGAGCTTTGGCACTCGCCAGAGGGCATCTGCCATCCTTGGCTTTGCTAAGGATCCCAGCTCTTGCTTTGCACCCAGGATGTACCAAGCCTGGAAGACAAAGCTCAGCACTCACCAGTGCAGAGCTGTCATTTTAACTCCAAACCAGCCCCAGGGAAGCAGCCAGCACTGAAACCAAGAGGCTCCTGGCTTATTTTCACCCCTTCCTCTGTCTGGAGGTGAACTTCAGACCTGGTGTCCCTGGGGATCTTGCTGGATGAAGCAGCTGCTAACATCTGGAGCCCATCACCTTCCCATGCCCCATCTGCAGTGCCCCAGGCAGCTCTGATCTGCTCCAACTCACCTGAATAACAGCTTCTGTCCTGGCTCCTTTTTGATGATGTTGAGTTTGTAGTAATGTCTGAGCGCTCGTGACATCTTCTCATAGGTCATGTTCATCCGGTTCTGGAAGGAGAAAAGAATTGGGAGGTCTCTATAAAAGCACTGACACGTGGCTTGGGTCTGCAGCAGCATGACCATACGTGGGACATTTGAGGTGGTTCCTGGGCACTGCAAGTTGCAGCGTGGGTCTCTAACCCAGCCTTGCTCCTGCATCCATATCCGTCACAGTTTGCTTCCCAGGGGATGAGAAAGCCTCCCTCCTTAATCACCAGGAGGCTGGCATCCCTCACCAGCCCTGCATCCGTTGTCTCACCCTTCCCAATCCCTGTACCATCAGCTCTGGAGAACAGGTCCTGAAAGCAACATGCAGAGGCCCAGGAATGACAAATTGGTTCCCAACTGCATTTACCTTGTGGTTGCCCCAGAGCTGGGCAAGCCCATTTGGGTTCACAACCCGGAAGATCTTGGCTTCCTTATCTTCCCACTTGATGTAAGGCTCATAGCGGCTGTCGGAGAGGAGCTGGTACACATAATCCCACAGCAACCTGCAGTCTGAGTGTTGGGGGAGAATAAACAGGCACAGAGCTCCCACTAAGGCTCCAGTGAGGGTCAGTCACCAACAGAACTGCACGTGCTAGCAATGGTAATAAAGAAAAGAGCCCAGAGCTCATGCAGAGCACTTTTCATGATGGATTATTTGCCTACAAGAAATCTGGAGAGGGGCTTTGGACAAGGGCCTGTAGGGACAGGCCAAGGGGAATGGCTTTAACCTGCCAGAGGGGAGACTGAGCTGAGCTCTTAGGCAGAAGCTCTTCCCTGTGAGGGTGCTGAGGCGCTGGCCCAGGGTGCCCAGAGAAGCTGTGGCTGCCCCATCCCTGGCAGTGTTCAAGGCCAGGTTGGACACAGGGGCTTGGAGCAAGCTGCTCCAGTGGAAGGGGTCCCTGCCCGTGACAGGGGTTGGAGCTGGAGGAGCTTTAAAGTCCCTTCCAACACAAACTAGTTTGGAATTCCATGATCTCAAAACACTAACAGGAACTGCAGTTTTTCAGGTGAGGGAGTTGAGGCAAGGAAGCACCCACTGCTGCATGGAATAGACCGAGGTGAGACAGATGGGCAGGCAGGACAAAGCACAAGCTCATTGCCCCCAGGAATCAGGCTATAAATGCATATTTACCTGCAATTCTCCCATCCACTGGGGCTGACAGGGCTGTAGGAAAAGAGCAGATGGCATCTTCCCTGCAGCTGCCCTCCGAGCTATGATAGGAGAGGTTCAGTGGCACTGCATGGCTGCAGGACATGGGCTGTTCTGCACAACCCAGGCAGGAGGAAACAGCCACTGGAGCAGCCTCAGCACTGCAGCCTGTCCCTGGAAATAAAACAAAACCAAAGCAAACCTGTTGTGCATTACAGCAGGTCCCAGGAGATCTTCCAAAGCTCCAAAATCAGTGAGAAGGGATGGCCCAAGCTGGTTATCAGCCCAGAGAGAGGACAGGGATGCTAAGGAAACCTTGGGATTTTCCCAAGGCAAGAGCAGCAGGAGGGCCAGAGGAATTAAAGGAGATGCCAAGGAGGGTGAGGAACAGATACAGAAGAGAAGCTGGAATAGGTGAATGCACCAGAGTACAGACTCTTGTACTGTAAATTGTTGTGGAGCCTTAAGATGCCCATCACCCTACAGCTGAACTGACAAAAGAACTGAGGAAAACCCTCCCAGAGCCACCTCAATGCAAAGCCACTTCCCTTATGGGCACACATAAGCCTCGCTGGCCCTGACCAGGCTCACCTGGGCCTCTCCTCACTGGCCCACAAGCTCTATTTAAGCTCAGCCCTGGATCCCCATTCCTTTCCCAGCTATGCTGCAGGAGGATTGGCTTCTGCCTGACTATCAGCCCTCTCTGGTCCAGATCTCAGTCCATAGATAGACTTTCTAACATAGCTACAGCCTTACCTGGCCACCATGGACCCACCTAGACCTGATCTGACCAGACCTGCTTTATGACTAAAAGCTTTCTTGATGACTTGGACTTTGTTGGACCTGGCTGCCACCTCCAGGACTGTCCCTGCTACCCTCAAATAGCATGGGATGGGTTCAGCTGCCTGGGCTTCAAACCTCAGACACATGCAACCCACTGCAGCTGACGACAAGTTCTGCTTGATGGACAGCTGCCATTCTCCATCATACCTTTCTCTGTGCTCCTGGCTTCTCTGAAGGGTGAGTTCAGCAAAGGGCTGCACACCAGAACTCTGCGCTGAGTCTTAATGTACTGGAGTATTTCATATAGCACATCGCCTGCATGGAAGGGAAGTCTGCTCAGATGACTTAGTGTTACAGTCTCAGTTGATGTTGTTGCTTAGATTTCTGTGCTACAAAGAGGTTGTTCCCATCCCAAAGCATTTACAGTCCAGATGGACTAAAGGCAGAGGGTTGTCTGTGTCTCCAGCACCAAACTGGCCAGAGCTAAAGCCTGCTGAGACCCATCCAGCCCTTCTCAGCATATCACAGCTTGTGCTGTACTTGGATGGGCCTCAGAAACACCCTTGCACTCAGTCTAACCTGAGCTTGGAGCTCGATATCTGAAGTCATCCTTGGTGAGGATGCACAGGGCTTTGCCGTTCATTTCAAACTTGCTGTCGTCAGCTGGCCGAAGGGAGAACTCTGTTTCAGCCCATCTTAGCCAGTGGATCACGTCGTCCTTGCTCCATAGAGAAGGCTGGATTCCTGAAACCAGGGGCATCCTCTGAAACAACTCAGTCTCCAGCTCCAAAACTGCTGGGGGAGTAAGGCGGGACTCTGGTCCTTTCTATCACCAAACTTTCCCTCTAGATTAAGAACTCAAGTTGAAAGCACCCCAAAGAGAGGAAATGAACCCTGATGACTGCTGCATCTTGTGCCCCTTGACCAAAGGGAACGGTCTTTGGGTGGGACACCACGGCTGTACCCACAATATTCCACCCCGTGGGAACGTCTGGGGTTTTAAGCAGCATTGACTTGCTCCACATCAACTCACTCAGCCCGCCTGGAAGCGTGAAGATCTCCCCCTCGCTGCTGGGTGGGTGTCTGGCCTGGGATGGGGCTGGTATCGAAGCTGTGACAACAGAGCTGGGAGAGCTGATGGCTGCTTGACCCTGGGAAAAGAGATCAAATGCATCAGTGGGGGGGAATTCACAGCTCTGGTCCTGCCTTTGCTTTGGACATGGCTCCACTACAGTAAATACTGCTCAAAGTATCCATCTGGTTTCTCACAGCAGCATGATGTGCTGTGTGCTGCTCTTCCACATTGGCTTTAGGTCCTTTGTCAGGCTCAGGATGAATCTCTGCTTGCCCAAGACACCTTTAGTAGCCAGAGATCCCCCTCTCTTTCCCCAGCTCTTTAGCACCTTTCCTTTAGTACCTGCCCTCATCTAGGCTCTGGATGTGGGTTACGCATCCCCACTGCCCTATGGCTGCAGGGAAGTAAAAGACAGAGCTAAGCCTGCCAGAGCCAGGTGCCTGTGCTGGTTTCTGTTTCCAGGAGCACCCTCAAGTGCTTGTTGGATGCCCAGGCTTAAGGAGAGCCCTTCAATTCCTTACAGTCATTAAAATAAAGTAAAACTGGTAATAGTGCTTAGATTTTTGTCTTAATAACACTGTATGAGGAGATCTCTAACTTTTTCCCCAGGGATCATTTGGGCATAAGTGGGAATAGCCATGCCATGGTTTAGGGAGATGTCTGCTCATCTGGCTCACATGCCATGAAATCACAGAAGCTCAAGAATTACTCCTTAGACTCATAGAATAGTTTGGGTTGGAAAGGACCTTAAGTTCATCCAGTTCCAACCCCCTGCCATGGGCAGGGACACCTCTCACTGAACCATGGCACCCAAGGCTCTGTCCAGCCTGGCCTTGAACATCACCAGGGATGGAGCATTCACAGCTTCCCTGGGCAACCCATTCCGGTGCCTCACCAGCCTCACAGTAAAGAACTTCCTCCTTATATCCAATCTAAACTTGCCCTGTTTCAGTTTGAACCCATCACCCCTTGTTCTATCACTACAGTCCCTGATGAAGAGTCCCTCTACAGCATCCCTATAGTCCCCCTTCAGACACTGGAAGCTGCTCTGAGGTCTCCACGCAGCTTCTCTTCTCCAGGCTGAACAGCCCCAACTTTCTCAGCCTGGCTCCATACAGGAGGTGCTCCAGCTCCTGAGCATCCTCGTGGCCTCCTCTGGACTTGTTCCAACAGTTCCATGTCCTTGTTATGTTGAGGACACCAGAACTGCACACAATGCTCCAAGTGAGGTCTCACGAGAGCAGAGCAGAGGGGCAGGATCACCTCCTTCGACCTGCTGGTCACGCTCCTCTTGATGCAGCCCAGGATACGGTTGCTTTCTGGGCTGCGAGCGCACACTGCAGCCGGCTCATGTTCATTTTCTCATCGACCAACACCCCCAAGTCCTTCTCTGCAGGGCTGCTCTGAATCTCTTCTCTGCCCAACCTGTAGCTGTGCCTGGGATTGCTCTGACCCAGGTGTAGGACCTTGCACTTGGCATGGTTAAACTTCATAAGGTTGGCATCAGCCCACCTCACAAGCGTGTCGAGCTCCCTCTGGATGGCATCCCTTCCCTCCAGCGTATCAACCAAACAAGAGTTATTGGTCTTGGTTTTTCATTAAAGAGTCCCTCCAGCATCACTGAATGGGGAAGATGGTCTGTGCTGGGAGGAGAAGCAGCCTCATCATCAGCATCTCTGCCTCCAGATCTCACCAGGAGCACGTGAGCCGGGAGAGAGCTCTCATCCTGCTTTCAGCCCTATCTAGATCCTGAAATATTGCTGCCAGCCAAGCAGATAATGATTTCCCTCAAAAGTCTATTAATGTCAATCCCAGCAATTTCTCAGCATCATTCGCTGGAAAATTAACAGTTTTGCCTACAAATAGCATTTTCTGAAGCTCCAGCACCCGCTCAGGTGGATGTTAGGAGGCGGTCAGAGCAGCCAGCACTCCTCAGTGCATAAAGGGGGCAGAGGAGCTGAGCTCCCCTGAAAATCAGGGCTGAAGAACATCACAGTGTGCAATGGGAGAGCAGATGGTGCCGGATGTATTTTAAATGCAGAGCTGGTGTCCCCAGAACCAGGAGCACAGGAGCAAAATGCTTCATCCTTCTGGGGAAAACATTTCACCATCCCCCTGCACTGGGCACTGGTGAGGCTGCACCTCAAATCCTGTGTTCAGCTCTGGGCCCTCACTACAAGAGAGACATTGAGGGGCTGGAGCAGGGCCAGAGAAGGGCAGCGGAGCTGGTGCAGGGCCTGGAGCACAGTGTGATGGGGAAGGGCTGAGGGACCTGGGGGTTCAGTCTGGAGAAGAGAAGGCTCAGGGGGGACCTGATGGCTCCCTACAAGTGCCTGGGAGGAGGATGGAGCCAGGAGGGGCTGGGCTCTGCTCCCAAGGAACAAGGGATGGGACAAGAGGAACCGGCCTCAAGCTGCCCCAGGGCAGGTTTAGATGGAGCTGAGGAACAATTCCTGCCCCAGAGGGTGCTCAGGCATTGGAACAGGCTGCCCAGGGCAGGGCTGCAGTCACCGTCCCTGCAAGTGTTCACAGCCCGTGGAGACGAGGCCCCAGTGCCATGGGTTAGGGGTGGCCTTGGCAGTGCTGAGGAATGGTTGGACTGGATGAGCTGAACGGGCTTTCCCAGCCTGGTTCATTCTATGATTCCCTGTGATCCTTCCAGCAGGAGGAATGTGGGAGTTTGGTGACGGGCAAGGGGTTTTCTTCAGCAGGACGATGAGTGTGTCTCAATTCACTGCTAGCAGGACAGTGATTGCTGCGTGGCTTGGAGGTTTAGCAAAGCACAAGCAGCTCTGTGACACACAGGAAACCACTGAAAATCCAGTTTAAACTTTGAACAGAACACAAGAGACCTTTCGGATTCATTCTGAGCAATAAGATACAGGAAAAAATCAGAGTGGAAGAAATTAGCGGAGTATTTTGCCTAAAACTTCTCTAATAAAAGATATTTTAGTTTCCTCCCATGTGTGACTCCCTTACAACAGGACTTACAACAAAAACAGAACAAGTGTTTGGTATTTTTCCTGCTCCTAAAGATTTCTAGGGCATAAGAGATTCCTTCTGAGTTTTTAGTACTTGATATTGATTTTTATCACTTCACACCAGTTTTCTGCTCTTGCTTTTTTCCCTGCTTTGCTGCTTCCACATGGCAGCATTTCCTTACTTTGTGAGGAAGTATTATCCTTGGAGAGGTTTGAGGGGGGAAAGCAAAGAAAAGGGGACGAAAACGAACCCCCCGGTGTGTGAGAGCCGCTTTCTGCTTGGTCCCAAATGGGGGTATGGAGCCCGCCCGCTGCTCCAGGCTCTGTGAGGCCATTTGGAGGAGGATGGCGGTCATCCCGCCCCTCCAGCATCAACTTCCAGCCCCTATTGAGGGTGCCAGAGCGGGGATGGAGGGAGCGGGGGGGACAGCTCTTACCTGCATCCCCAGTGGCGGCGGGCGGCCGGTGCCCACCGCGGTACCCCCCGGTGTCCGACGCGGTCGGGTTCCGTCCCTGCGGCCGCTGCGGCTTCAGCGCGATCCTTCCGGGAAACGAAATCGAAACGAGCCGCAGCGGCAGGAGGCAGGAGAGCGGCGGGGGCAGCGCCCAGGGCCCGGGGGTTTCCCCCGCCCAACTCCCGGTGCTGTGGCCCTGCGTCTTCTTCACCACAGCCGCCGCCGTTTCCGACCGGGGCGTTTGGGCGCCGTCCGCTGGCAGCACCGGCTGACCCGGCTCTCCAGGGGTCCCATCCAGTCGCAGAGGAGGGAGCGACCCCGGGACGCTGCGGGAGGACAGCTCGAATAGCCGGTGTCATCCTTTGTCCCCACCGGGAGCGGACCGGGCGGGACCGGGTGCCCAATGCGATGAAGCCCGGGACCGGACCGGGAGCACAGAGGGGGGATACCAGGGCGTACGCACTCACCATCCCACCAGCATCTCTCGGTTCCCATTGGCCAGCCGGCTCTGACCGCGTAGCCAATCGGGAAGCGGCCCGGAAGGGGCGGGGCTTAGCGGCGGGACCCCGCCCTCCGCCAGGCGGAGGGAGCGACCTCGGCGGGGACGCGGTGAGTGAGGCCTAAGGGCGGGTGAGGGGTGGTGGGGCCTGCGTCGCCCTCTGGGGTTCTTAAGCATCGTGGGAGCCCTTTCTGGCTCTGTGAGCCGGGGAGAGGCTTTAGGGGCCTTTCCGTGCTCTCTCGGTGCTTTGAGAGTGACTTACGGGCCTGGGGCCGCCGGTCGTGCGCTGTGTGCGAGGGAACGGAGGCCCTTCACGGCTCAGAGGAGGCCTTTGGAGCTCGAGGAGGTCTTCCCCCTCCTCTGCGAGCGCTGACGGAGTGTCTGTGGGGTTCGCGGTGACTGCACTGCTCTGTATGGGCTCTGGAGGGGCCTGTGGGGCGGGGGGGAAGTAGAGGGAGACCTTCGCTTCTGTGGTGTGTGCGTGTGCACTGAGGGAGTGCTTCCACCTGCCCCGTGTTCACTTGGAGAGGGGCCTTTGGGGCCTCTCGGGCCTCTCCTACAGTGCCTGGCAGGGGACTGGACCTGTTCTCCCTTTAGTTAGCGCTGCATCTCCTTTCTCCTGGATTGTGTAAGAGGCCTCAGGGGCTTGACTTCACCCAGTGCTCCTTTTTGAGGCTGCTACTTGTGACCACCACCTCCAGAGCAGGAAGCATCTTCCTCTCAGGGTGCTGGTTGGTCACACTGCCCTCCTGTGTGTGGTCTGGTATTATTATTATTATGTACGTTTTTAGGTTTGAATCTACCTTCTCTTTCCTCCCTCCTTTCTGGCCCTGCTGTGGTTTGAAAGGGAGCATTCTGAGGGGTTTTCCCCTATATGGGTGCAGTAGGTGAGACCTCAGCCTGCCTCTGCTCGTAGGCACCTTTTTGTGTGGTGCCTTTCCCTGTCTCTGATCCTGCTGTTGGATTCTCTGTGTTGTCTTCTCGATGACCTTAGGCCTTTCAAGGAAGGGGTAATGCTAATGCCAAGTCGTGGATATAAACCTGGGAGGCTGAGAACACACCTCTGCAGGGAGAGTGTTTTGAATGCCTTTGCTGCAAGCACAAACCCTGTTGTTGCAGTCAGTTATGGCTTTAAGGCAGAAAATTCACCTGTGATCCTTGTGCTTCCTTATCCTCACCCCAGAGTCACGCTCCTTCTGCTGGCATTGGACTCGCGACCTGTGAATCGGAAGGAGGTTGTGTCTGGCAGATCAACAGAGAGGCCTAGCTCTCCCTTTTGAGGTGTGTCCTTGTTTACCCCTGTGCTGGCACTGTGATGCTGCGCTGCTGACAGTCACCTGGATTTAAGGGTTATAAATAGTTCTGCCGTCAATTCACCGAAGCACTTTCAGTGATGTAAGCATCAGAAGAGTGAATTATTGGGTTCAAAAACTGTGGCTTAGTCTGTAGGCAAAGCTGCTTGTGAGAGGTGTTAGATATTCTTCACACTGGATTTACACGTGCCTTTGTTACAATGGAGTGATTTTAATTAGGGTAACAGTCACCCTTTAGTAAAATAGACTTGATGCTGTTTATAGCCTCTTTGTACTTACGTCACTTAAAAAAATGCTCTTTGCAAAGCAGCCTGTACAAGAATTGCTCATGTTGTCAAAATTGTCTTTATTTTCTATAATAACATCCATGTTAGAGGCTCTTCTATGGTCTGATCTTATGGTTGAAATGGAGCAGTTTGTCTAGACTAATCCTAAGTGAAGCCTGTGCAGAAAACTGTCCAAACTTATTTCAGCTTATCTTAAAGCTTTTAAGAACAGGTTAAAGTTGTGCTCTCATGGAAAAAGGTGTGTGCTGGGTTGGCTAAGTTGGTGTTTGTTTCAAAACAAGTTATTTGCAGCACATAAAATCCTTTTTGATCTCTTTCAGTACTGTCTTTTGCTGCTAGAATTGGGGGGGGGGTGAGTTTTCTGTCTGAATTGGGCTTAAAAGGAGTGATCCTTCTGGTAGGAGTTTATCACATAATTTTTGGGCCACTTTGTGTAGCTATTCTTTGTAGAGTTGAGTGAATCTCATTGAGTCCAGTCAAGCTGCAGGTGTCTACCTGCGAGCAGTTGTAGTGGAAAGGACTAAACTAGTTATTTCTATACTTCTCAATGGGGGTGAGAAACAAGTTACAGCAAAGATATTTGAGCTGTTTGATATAGATTACATGTACCTATAGGCAGAGAAAGTGATTGGGGTTTGGGGGTTTATTGGGGTTGGCTTTTTTATCTGGAAAGGTTTTGTAACAGTTCTTTGAGTGCAAGGTAAGGTAGTAATTCCAGAGCCTCAGAAGTAGGAAGCCTCATTACTGGTCCTAATTGTGCTAACAGAGATGTATCATCTGAGATCCATGTGGATGTGACTGGGTTTGTTGGATGTGTCCAGTATAAAATAACTCAATGTTACACTTTATTTTCCTGTGCTGCAGACATGGCCTTACCTGAGTTATACACAGCAGTAATCTTTGTTTCCTTCCCTAAAGTATTTTTAACCATCAGAACTGATAAACCCTCTTACTTCAGCTGATTTGATCACAGAATCACAGAACATTAGGAATTGGAAGGGACCTCAAAAGATCATCTAGTCCAATCCCCCTGCCGTAGCAGATAGATTAACCTAGATTAACCTAGATGAGGTTACACAGGAATGTGTCCAGGCGGGTTTTGAATGTCTCCACAGAAGGAGACTCCACAACCCCCCTAGGCAGCCTGTTCCAGTGTTCCGTCACCCTCACTGAGAAGAAGTTTCTTCTCAAGTTTAAGTGGAACCTCTTGTGTTCCAGTTTGAGCCCATTACCCCTCATCTTACCATTGGTTGTCACTGAGAAGAGCCTGGCTCCATCCTCGTGACGCTCACCCTTTATATATTTATAAACATTAATGAGGTCACCCCTCAGTCTCCTCTTTTCCAAACTAAAGAGACCCAGCTCCCTCAGCCTTTCCTCATAAGGGAGATGCTCCACTCCCTTAACCATCTTTGTCGCCCTGCGCTGGACTCTCTCCAGCAGTTCCCTGTCCTTCTTGAACTGAGGGGACCAGAACTGGACACAATATTCCAGATGTGGTCTCACCAGGGCAGAGTAGAGAGGAAGGAGAACCTCTCTTGACCTACTGACCACCCCCCTTCTAATACACCCCAGGATGCCCTTGGCCTTCCTGGCCACAAGGGCACAATGCTGGCTCATGGTCATCCTCCTGTCAACCAGGACCCCCAGGTCCCTTTCCCCTTCAGTGCTCTCTAATAGGTTATTCCCCAACCTGTACTGGAACCTGGGGTTGTTCCTACCCAGATGTAACACTCTACACTTCCCCTTGTTATATTTCATCCTATATATAGATCATAAATCCGATCTTCCTTCAGTCTTTTTGAGGTGCCTTCACATCTCAACGTTCAGCCTTCGCAGCATCCAGGAGGTTTCATAACCACACCTGCTTTAAGTCTTCTGGTCAGGCTATTGTAAGCCTGGTTTTTATGTGGTGAGTCAGTCTGTCTGTACAGGTCATGAGAAGTAACAATCACATCTGGGTTTATTAATTGAGGCTTTCAGCAAAATATGGGGCATGCTGGGATGTGTTTGTCACTCGACCTCATCTTGAACTCATTCTGTGTGCCCATGACAGGCAGCTAAGTGTTTAGTTCACAGTGTAGTTAAAGGAATCAGTATAATACTGTTAAAAAGCAGTGCTTTTAACTCCACTTTAAATACCTGGAAAGTCCAAAGTAGAAAATTCAGGTGTAAAGACAGATAATTTTTTTTTATTATTATTATTTACTTCACCCTTTGTAATGAGTTTGCTGTCAGACTTCATACTGTATAGCAATTATACCACCACCTTTGTCCCCTTTTGCCAGAAGCTGTGACCATAAAGGAATATTGGCCAAGGAGTAGGCAGATGAGGTTCTGTATTAATAATTGCATCACACATTGCAGTGCTGTTACGACAGTGCCTTTGTGCTGGGAGGCTGATTCGGCAGCCAGAGCACTGAGAGGAGAGCTGCCTGCAACAGCACGTACCTGGGCAGGCTCTTGGTTCCGTGTTCCTGCCAATGCCAGTGTCAGACATTACCTCCTGCTAGAAAGTAAAATCCTGTCTGACAAATGCAAAGTGATTCTCCCTGACACTTGGGAATGTGCTCTGGAGCTGCTGCACTCTGCAGAGAGATCCCAGAGGAGTCAGTGGGTAAGGAGCTCGCTCTTGACAGGAAAAATGCTGATAAAGGCCACTGCAGCTGCCTAAAGGGTCTCTTGATTTTTTAATTGCTTAGTAGAAAGTAAATAGAAAGTGCTCCCCAGGGAGGCTCAGGCAGCTCACAGCTAAGATGGAGCCTTGGATGTGTCTGTACATGACAGGAGGAGAGGCCAAGGGGCAATGGGTTGAAGGATATGCAGCTTTCCAGAGAATGGGGTTACAGTAGGAGTACAGAGGTGAGGAATATATCCTGTAGTCTCAGGTCTAGAAGTGGCAAGGAGATTATTTTTTTACCAGGATAGTGTTAGTCTGGACTCATGGAACTGGTGACTGGGATTCCCCTACTGCAAACTGGTGATGGAACTAGGCTGGGTGTAATGTAGCAGAACCTCAGAGGCAAAGTGAGCCTTCATATGGGCGTGCTTGAGGAGAAACAATTACAGATGGTGTAAGTAACTGAAGTCCTGGCGCTTGCCTTCCCTAGGTTTCATTTCATCAGCTTTCATGGCTGTTTCTCCTCCTGTCTCTTGTTGCAGGTCTAACTTGCAGTTGTGATGTGTCCCCTGGCCTGAGCAGAGGCTGTTTGCTGGTCTGGGTGTTTTTCTGGCTCCCTTTGTCAGAGGACTTTTGAAGGGCATTTGTTTCACAAGTGCAAGTCTGAAATTGGGAACTAAAATCAATGGCTGTTATTCTTAGAAGCAGCATTGAACCTGGGCTATAGTCACTGCAGTTCAGTGTTCAGTAATTCCATCTGCAATGATTGGGATTGTTTCTCCCCTGGCTTTTGCACTCAGAACAACCCCATATGTGTTATGTCCAGCTATTGAAAGTGGTGTTAATCCACTGATTGCTCCTGAGTTTGGGAATGGTCAGTCATTGCATCAGTTTTGCTGCTGAGCAGACAAATATAGTAACACCCTAGTGACCTATAAATTGGAGCAGATCGTATGAATCCCACTGTCAATGACCGGAGAACTAGTCACAGTTTACTGTAAGGATAAAAACTGCCTGGCATTCAATACTGGAATAGCCAAAAGAAGCAAAAAAAAAAAAGGAGGGGGGGTAAAGGAAATTGAATCTCTGTCTTTATAGATACATGAGAGCACAGCTTTTTGTGTGTCAGATTTGCTTCTGTAATTTGTGGACAGATAAGCCTGGAGAAGCGAAGCTGCGTGGAGACTTTAGAGCAGCTTCCAGTTCCTAAAGGGAGCTACAAGGATGCTGGAAAGGGACTTTCATCAGGGACTGTAGCTATAGGAAAGGGGTGTAGAGTTTAAACTGAAACAGGGAAAGTTCAGGTTAGATGTAAGGAAGAAGTTCTTGCCTGTGGGGGTGCTGAGGCGCTGGCACAGGGTGCCCAGAGAAGCTGTGGCTGCCCCATCCCTGGCAGTGTTTAAGGCCAGGCTGGACAGAGCCTTGGGTGGCATGGTCTAGGCTGAGGCATTCCTGCCTGTGGCAGGGGGTTGGAACTGGATGAGCTTAAGGTGCTTTCCAACCCAAACCATTCTATGGTTAAAATTTCTTAGTCATACTTTCAGTGTCTAAAGTGTGTATTGCAAGAACTGGGGAGTGAATGCAGCTACCCACTACCTCTCATGAAATAGTGTTATGTCCCTGCCCCATGTTTTGGGCTGTAGTGGTTTAGTGCATTGAATCAGAGAGTTCTCAGAAGGAAGCAGAGGTTGGCAGCCAGAAAACAGCAGAACTGAACCTTGTGCGTGATACTTGTCACATGAGCAGTGTGAGAACATGTAAGTCCCCTGGCAGCCAGCTCTGTGAGAGCAATAAGACATGGGCTGTAATCATTGATTGCTGCTGCCAGGTAATGCTGCTTGAGTGTGATGTTTCAGCAACGTGGCTTTGAAAAACAGATGAGGAAAGCAAAAAGAATGAGGCCATGCTTAATAAAAGGTG
The DNA here is from genome assembly GCF_963264785.1 of Psittacula echo. NCBI lineage: Eukaryota > Metazoa > Chordata > Aves > Psittaciformes > Psittacidae > Psittacula > Psittacula echo. The sequence continues at coordinate 6,069,104 of NC_137758.1, forward strand.
GTTTCCTCAATAAGTACAGTTCTGGATCTAGGAAGCATCCTGGGTCTCTTGGAGTCCAGCCACATGGCTCACTCTGCTGGGACTACAGCTAATCATAGAATCACAGAATACTTTGGGTTGAAAAGAACTTTAAGATCATCCAGTTCTAACCGCCTGCCATGGGCATCATGTTTCCTGATACCAGTCCGTCAGTCCACATGATGCTGGAGGATGTCCTGTTAACTTGTGATTAAGCACATACCCCAGCTTCAATGATTTTCACAGTTTAATAATCATTGACATGTTTTTCTCTAAGTGCTGTCTGGTTTCTAACTTGAAGGACAGCAGTTCTCACCTGAGGTGTTCTGGTAACTTGGAGAAAATACAGTGAAATGTCCATAAAAGAGGTGAGCAGGAAAAGGCAGGAAGAGAGAAACTCTTTGCAGCTGCTGTGTTGTAGCGGTGGCAGCAACAAAGTTTCTGGTAGAACTGGAAATAAGCTGAGTCACAGAATCCCAGAATGGTTTGTGTTGAAGGGACCTTAAAGCTCATCCAGTTTCAACCTCCTGCCACGGGCAGGGACACCTTCCACTGGAGCAGCTTGCTCCAAGCCCCTGTGTCCAACCTGGCCTTGAACACTGCCAGGGATGGGGCAGCCACAGCTTCTCTGGGCACCCTGGGCCAGCACCTCAGCACTCTCACAGGAAAGAACTTCCTTATATCAAACCTGAACTTACCCTGTTTCAGTTTGAACCCATCACATCTTGTCCTGTCACTGTAGTCCCTGATGGATAGGGTTGATTTTACAGGTCTCTGTTCATGTGCAGTTAATACTGTCTGCCAGTTCCACATAACTGGGACACATACCAGAGAGAAACAGGACAAGCAAGCCTTAACTGACGTGAAAACTAGCTCATGTCTTCTTCCTCTGGGTGAGTGGATTAAACATGGCATTGCACAATCTCTAGCCACAGAGAAGGTGACGTCTGCCTGGAGTGTTATCTGCTGCTGCAGTTGGGAGTTATGAATGAGCTCCGTAATCCATTGACATAAAAGTTGTGACAGCACTCGCAAACCTCCCTGTAGTCTGTTGCATGTAGAGAAGTCACTTGATTGGGGTGACTGACTGATACAGGCTTGGAAGGTGGAAGTTTATGATGGCAAAGGCCCTTCATACAAATAGGGGAGTTAGGAAAAGACTTTACTGCGTATGCTGAGTAAGGAATCCTCAGAGGTTTCAAAAGTTGCTTAATTTCTTGTAACTTTGTTCAGGAATAGAAAAGAAATATTGGTTATTTAAATGTCAAAAAGTGCCAATTTGCTGTTACAATTTGATTTGTTAAATCTATGGACTTTCTCTAATATATGTGCACAATGTTTTTTTTTCTTCTATGAGCTGTTTTCTATAGGATCTACTTTGTTGTTCTTCCTTTCAGGCAGTCCAACTTGCAAATATGAAGAATCATAATGTCCTCCAGGGATCTCCAGCTCAGATGATTCAGGGAGATTTGTGAAACACTTCAGCTTTAGTATAAAGCACCTTAAAATCTGATGGTTTTGTTCATATCCATAGTTTCTATGAGATCCTTTCTTACCCTGTGTAATGTCTGAGTAATTTTAGACTAGACAGGTTTCAGCTTAATTCTGCTTATCTGTGGATTAGGCTGCACAGCAATTTAAACCTTTCTTTTTTGAGTATGATCGAAAGCCATTGATTTGAATGCTGTACTAATGGAGAAGAATATTGATCATGAGTCTTTCCTGGGCACATGTGAGCTGCAGGTGGAACAGGAGCTTTCTCACCTCCCAGAAGAGTTCCCTGTTTCCTGACAAAGATGCTGCGAGGGCTGGAGCAGCTCTGCTCTGGAGCCAGGCTGAGAGAGCTGGGCTGGGGCAGCCTGGAGAAGAGAAGGTTCCTTAAGGGGAGACCTTAGAGCAGCTCCAGTGCCTAAAGGGGCTGCAGGAAACCTGGAGAGGGGCTTTGGACAAGGGCCTGTAGGGCCAGGCCAAGGGGAATGGCTTTAACCTGCCCGAGGGGAGACTGAGATGAGCTCTTAGGCAGAAGCTCTTCCCTGTGAGGGTGCTGAGGCGCTGGCCCAGGGTGCCCAGAGAAGCTGTGGCTGCCCCATCCCTGGCAGTGCTCAAGGCCAGGTTGGACACAGGGGCTTGGAGCAAGCTGCTGTAGTGGAAGGGGTCCCTGCCTGTGGCAGGGGGTTGGAACTGGAGGAGCTTTAAGGTACGTTGCAACTACAACCAGTCTGGGATTCCTGAGCGTGGGGCTACCCCCCTCCCTGCAGCAATGGGTCTGTTTTCAAACATACAGGTGAGGCTGTTGTCGTCATACATGCAGAGCAGTGTGAAGCCTATTGTGACTCAGGTCAGTGTCACTGCTCCCAACTGCTGGAGGTGCAGTCCCCTCGCAGGGCTGGATGCTGTGGCTTTCAAAAAGACCTAAATGAAGATACTTGCTAATGAGGAGCTATGTTCAGATGCAGGTTTGCTGTCAGGCTTGGGGAGCTGTGATAAACAGCTGGGTTTGAGATGGTTGGCTTTGAATATGCTGTGTAAGATACTAAAGTGAATCCAGTCTAATTCTGTCCGTTCTCGTGGTGGCTGAGCCAGGGGAAGCTGGATTTCTGTTTACTGGTAATTCTAAAGCTATAGAGACCTTGGTGCACTCAGGCTGTGCTATATTTAAATGGTACCCTGTCTGTCAGATGTTCCTATAACAGCATGTTCTTTGCCAAGATCATGGGATGAGCCTCTCCTTTTAAAAGCTGTTTTTGAATCTAAATTGTTTTGAGGAAACTGGTTAATACGCCATGGCTGGGGCATCTGTGTCTTTACTTTGTGCTGTTAAGTCATTCCAAGACCATTTTAAAGGTGTTGTGGACAGCTGCAGGAAATGCCATTTTACCACTTGTACAGTAGAATTGCTGCATTTCTGAAAGATGAAACTATTATTAATGCACAAAATAGACTCTCTTCCAGTCTCTCACCCTGTGTGGTGCTGACACTTAGAGCTATCTTTAGTTAGGAGACTGTCAACTCAAAACAGAACCCCTGGGGTTCTGGAGATTGGGGTGGTGATTGACAGTGGTGAGGCTGTCTGGAGGCTGGAGATTGACAGTGGTGAGCCCTGACATGAACACACCAGCACCCCAGCCGTGGCCCACAGATGAGGCTGGAAGCAGCATCCCCCACTGGTGTTGAGTGTGCTGAGGCTTCTGCCCACGTGAGTTCTGGTCCAGATTTACCACTGAGAGGTTCGCTTGGTGCTGGTGGTTTCTTGGAAGTGTCTTTAGTTGGCAGCCAGACTGACAATAGCAAACTTGTTTCATGCAGTCCACGGTGAGAGCTCTAAAATGTCACAGTTTTGGTCACATCTGATCAGGATTGAATTGAAATCCTGGGCTTAGAGAGAGCTGCTTTGTACATTAATAGACCCTTTTAGGCCCTGCAGTAAGACTCCACTTCTTGTTAAGGATTTATTAAACGCATGGATAAGGTCCACTACTGGCATATGTTAGTTTCTTTATGAATCTCTTGGATTATTTAGCAAAACAGCTGAATATTCCTCCCAAGGACAGCCTTTGAGGACAATTCCCTTGAAATAGATCAATTGTAACAAATCCTGGCCTTTCTTCTGCTTGTTGTCTTTGAGATAACCATGAAAGCAGCTGCAGTTTTGGCCAGAATTGCTCATGAACTTACAAATGAGCTGCAGTGGACTGGTCTGGAATACATTTGCATCTTAGAACTTCCCCTTTTAAGAGCCACCTTACTCAGTGCCCAAATGGGCACCTTACCCCTGCACAAACACCTCGGTGCATGTGTTGACATAAGCATTATCTCTGCTTTTTCTGTGTTGTATTTTTAAGTGGTATTTTCCCTTTCTTTAAACTTCCACAACATGTGGCTCTGGTTCCTGCCTCATTCTGCAGAAACGTGACACAGCCAGGTATGTTTTTGTGGAAGAAGTATTAGTCACAGAAGAAAGAATGTTATGAAATATACTTAGAAAGTGTTAGAGCTGTGCTTGGCATCTGAACTGTTTACCCACACGTATAAACAGCTCGGGAGGAACTTTAACTCTTGCCAAGGTACCATCCTAAACCTGAGTTATTTTGAAACTTTGAGCAACGTGGTTTTCAGTTCTTGAAAATAAGGTCTCAGGTTCTGTGCTGACGCGAACTGAGAGTGCCAATGGGTGGCCTCACCAACGGGACATTTTAGCCCCTGCTTTTGCCTCCCTAAAAATAAATCAAGATGTGTTTTCCTGAAGAGGTGCAGTGTGCGAAATAAAACACTTGGGTTTGTGTGGCTTTTGTGTTGCTTCAGTGTTACTTGCAGAGTTTACTCATGAGGCTGCCCTCTAAAAGGTAGGCTTATGTTTGCTTTGCTTTTTGTTGTTGTCTGGATCTTAATGTGAATTAAACAACTTGATTCGGAGCAGTGCAGCTGATTCTGCAGCAAGTGTGGATCAGCTTTACCCTGCTTGTCCCGCAGCTCATCTCAGCCCTTCACCTGGGCAGCTAAGCTGTAGCTCTGGTGGCTTTATCTGACCCCGCTTCCAGCACCTCACCCTGGTGCCTTGTGGTGAGATACAGCAATGGGGATGTCAGATAATCCCCCAGCAGAGATCTGGTGCCAACCTGTCTCCTACCAAAGTGAGGTAAAGATCTCTTGTGCTGGGTTATGACACCTGAGTGTTACCAAGCCTGGTTCTGCTCTTCCAGACGGGACAGACTGCAACCAGACCTGTCATCAGTGGCAGCTGAGCCCCAGGGCAGAGGCGTCAGGGGAGATCAGAGCTTATTTTCTCGTGTGACCCCACTTGCAGCACTGTGTGCAGTTCTGGTGTGCCCAGTGTAAGAAGAACATGGAGCTATCAGAGCAAGGCCAGAGGAGGCCACAAGGATGACCAGGGCCTGGAGCAGCTCCTGTATGGAGACAGGCTCAGAGAGCTGGGCTTGTTCAGCCTGGGGAGGAGAAGCTGCATGGAGATCTCAGAGCAGCTTCCAGTGTCTGAAGAGGGCTACAAGGATGATGGAGAGGGACTCTTCATCAGGGACTGTAGTGAGAGGACAAGGGGTGATGGGTTCAAACTGAAACAGGGGAAGTTCAGGTTGGATCTAAGGCAGAAGCTCTTCCCTGTGAGGGTGCTGAGGCGCTGGCCCAGGGTGCCCAGAGAAGCTGTGGCTGCCCCATCCCTGGCAGTGTTCAAGGCCAGGTTGGACACAGGGGCTTGGAGCAAGCTGCTCCAGTGGAAGGTGTCCCTGCCCGTGGCAGGGGTTGGAACTGGATGAGCTTTAAGCTCCCTTCAACCCAAAGCAGTCTATGATTATTCGGGTACCTCAGTTAGTGCTGAGCTCCTCCTGACCATAGCACAGATGCCTTTTCAAAACTGGAATATTTACTTTCAAATGTAATTGCATTTCATCAAGCAGTTTGCAGCTGGTTTTGTGATGTTGTGTAACTGTTATTCTGAAATCTCTCTGGTGAACAGCTACTGTGACCACATTCAACTTTCAAAAATCTATTGTTGGCAGCAGTGTGGAAAGCTATGCAATTGGTTAAAAATGGATGGCAGTTGGAGTTGGGAATGAGGGAGCAGTTACTTATTGGGATCCCTTCCAGAGGAGGAAGGTGGAGTTTGAAGCTGCTCATGGCCTTTCTAAAATAAGAGTCAAAGCAAGTTAAGTGCTTTCTGCTATGGGTGAAACACCAACTGGTGATTTGTAGGAGATGAAAAGCTCAGTGAAAGAGGAATTTTAGTTTGATCTGAATGTTTCTCTCTACTGGTATTCTGCTGTAAAGTAATCTACTTGTATTAAAACTCTTACGTACTTCAAAAATACACTGATTAATACACTGATCCTCGTCTCAAGAGTATCCGCACTGGATGGTTTTTGTGCTGAAAACAAACAGAATGGTTTATTGAGCCTTTATGGTGCTGCAGTCTGGGTGTAGGTGCTGGGATGCTGTGTTGCAGGCCATAATTGCAGGTGGTGGTGGCAAAAGTGGCTCTGAAGACTGGCCTTGGGAAACTGCCTGTCCTGAGACCACTGTGGTGAAGCCGACAGGAGGGATGTCTGGTGTTGAGCCCCTCAAGTGTGAGCTGAAGTGTTCCTTTGTCCCCTGCTCTCTGCTCCTTGCTCAGTTTGGGGGTTCATGGTCTACCGGGCGTGCTGCCTTCAGCTTGAGCGCTGTGTGCTCTGGGGAGCTTTGCATGGTCCTGAATGGTGGCAGCCTGCCTCCCCCTGTGTGAGACAATGTGCCTCAGTGATTAGAGGGTGTTGCTCTTCCTTTACATCCCCCCCAATCTCTTTATTGTATCCAGACACACCGGATAATTGAGCATTAAAGGAATTAAAAGCTTGTTTCCAAGCCACAGGTAGTGCTTGCAATATGTGGTACATATGTATAGTGCAAACATGAGTTTGTACGTTAGTGATGTGATATCCAACATAACATGATAGTTGCATTGTTTGGTTTGGTTTGAAGTAAGATACCTCTTAAGGCATATTAAGCTGTTCAGGTTCTTTGCATTGTTCAGCATAACTTGCCAGCACACAGGCACAGATGCTTTATCACAGGCTTGAGTCAGGATGAAAAGAGTTTCCTACTTATTCAGGTTCTATTTGCATTAAAAATTCTGTCTTACTGATGATCTGGGATATATTTAGTCCTGTTCCATGAAATTGTGTTTAAGCAAGCCAGATACCTCTTAGGGGGAGAGCATTAAGAACAACAGAGTAGATTGATCTATTACTTGAACTGAGAGAGGGTCACATCTCTGGTGTGATGTATAGGAGCATGGAGCAAATGTGGTCCTTCTTACTGGGCTCAGTAGCAATGCATCACACAGGCACTGGCATGTCAAAGTAACTCATTTTATCCTCAGTTACTGTAAATTTCTTTGGGCCCAAGTCCAGGATCTTCTGGATTTGGGAATCCACATGCACATGGTTATGTACATACTAGAAATCCTGGCAGTTCATTCCTTTCTGCCTGTGTGAGGGATGTGCAATGGGTGGATGTCTTTGACCGTAGAGCATCAAGGGTTTGATAACACTATGCCTTGTCTGCCACGTAGTTCATAGAATCACAGAGTGGTTTGGAGTGGAAAGGACCTTCAGATTATCTGGTTCCAACCCTCTGACACGGACAGGGACACCTTCCACTAGAGCAGGTTGCTCCAAGGCTCTGTCCAAAACAGGCTGAACCAGGAATCTGGGGGAAAAGAGAGATTTTGAGGGGACTTTTGCGGGAAAAGAGGAGGCTTAAAATAAGACTATTTCAGGTTTGTATATTCAAACAGTTCATGAATCAGCTGGAGGGGGGGGGAGTGGAGACTTTTAAGCTGAAACATTTACATGAATCAGGCGTTGGGGGAGTGACCATCGGGCACAAACAGTTCAAACTGGGCAGCTCTGCTGTGACTTGGTGCTTCCCTGTCCTGCAGGCGGATTTGGGGCTGCTGGTGCTTGTAGCACAGAGGACGTATGAGCCGCCAGTAAGTAAGAGCTGTGCTGTTTGAAAGGGGCTGTTTGCACAGGGTTTGCTTCAGGGTTACAGTAGGAAATGGGAGTGATTATTTCTTGTCTGGAAGTTCTGATAGGTGCAGGTAAATCAGACTTGGAGCTTTGTCAGAAACACTTGTCCTTTTTTGTATAGCTTAGAATTGAGAAGTTGCATTTAGTGTGTACCTGGAGGAGTTGGAATTGGAATGGTGTGAATTTGAAACCCAAGTTAAATTTAACTGCTTAAGAAGAAAAATTGTGAAAGAAAATAGCCTTTTTATATCTAAAGAGCTAAAGTGGGTCTTGCTTTTAGACTTTGAAACATTTATTGTTCTTCTGAAAGGTTTTTAAGTAGTTTTGCAGGAAATGGAAAGAGGACACAGGGCACAACCCCGTTGTCTGCTGCTGTTGCTTCTGGTACAGTCTTTTAGGTATAAGTATTTGTAGCTTAATCTAAGGCTGGTGAAGACAAAGTGTAACTCATGGGTGTCACCTGGCTTAACACTTTATTTAGCTCAGAATTCTGTGGGTTTGAGGAGGACATTTGTTTTTTCTGTCTCTAGAGAAGAATATTCTGCTTGTATTTGAAACAGCTCATCTTTTGGCAATTTTCCCCTTACCCTGATCAGATTTGCATCCATCTCTCTGCCTAGGAATGAGCCAGGTGTTCTGTGTGAGTATAGAGTCACAGACTGGTTTGTGTTGGAAGGGACCTTAAAGTTCACCCAGCTCCAACCCCTGCCACAGCCAGGGACCCCTTCCACTGGAGCAGCTTGCTCCAAGCCCCTGTGTCCAACCTGGCCTTGAACACTGCCAGGGATGGGGCAGCCACAGCTCCTCTGGGCACCCTGGGCCAGCGCCTCAGCACCCTCACAGGGAAGAGCTTCTGCCTAAGAGCTCATCTCAGTCTCCCCTCTGGCAGGTTAAAGCCATTCCCCTTGGCCTGTCCCTACAGGCCCTTGTCCCAAGCCCCTCTCCAGGTTTCCTGCAGCCCCTTTAGGCACTGGAGCTGCTCTAAGGTCTCCCCTTCAGGAGCCTTCTCTTCTCCAGGCTTTATTTAAATTGCTGATTGAATTTAATCAGACAGTACCAGCAAAGCTGCTGTTACTTTAGTGTTAAACAGCTCTTTATGAGGATCAGATATAAGAACTATAATTTTTCAGATGACTGTCTTTAACCCCATAGTGTGAATAGTGAGAATAGCCTTTAGATGTTTCTTGATTGTGCTCTTTAACATTAGTGCCTTGAGCCTTACATGGAAGGAAATAGCCCCAGCAAAGCTTTAACCTCTTGCGTTACTCAAAGATTTTGTTCCCCTCTGAGACATTCAGTGGTAGGATGCACATTATTAGATGGTCATCATTGATTCCAGTTGATGAGGCTGCCACAGTATAACCCTCCTGCTTTGGATAATCCTGTAATAAGTTTCTTCAAGTTAATAGATCTCAATGATTTTTTGCCATGTATTGGTCTTGGTGATTATAAGTTGGCAAAGGAAATGATGCTGTGAGTGTGGGGCAGTGCTGTCAGCAGTGGTGGGAGCTTTCAGCACATGACCCAGGCACAGACAGTTACATGAGGACCTGCTGAGCCATGAGTCTTACGTCAGGGTGGGGCTGGGCAGTGTTGAGCCATACAAACCAAACACAGTAGGTTTGAATTGAGTTTGAGGAATACGGATTTTTAAGGCTCAAGTCAACAAGCAGATCTGTAAACCCTGCTTACAGTGAAGCTCTATGCACAGAATAGGAGCAAACGCTCGAGCATTTCATCAGCCTCCTTGCTGTCTCTTGCCAGGCTCCACAGGCTGTCCTGCATTGCATCAGGCCTGCTGGACAGTATTTTCCAGCTATGATTTGAAGCCAAATGGAAAATGAATCTTCCTTATATTGATAGAACAAGGGAAGAGCCTGTTCTAATATGCCTGTGCCAGTTCAGTCTATAAATTACTCTTGTTGTCTGGTTATGTCCATGTTCAGAAAATGGAATGATCATTTTTAGGTATGAGAGAAGCATGTTAAAGGCTCTGGGTGGGTTTTGTACCTGATGCAATCTGGGTGATGGCACTTCTGAGGTATTCTCCTGTGGCACAGGCAGATGTGGAGGTGCCAGTGCATGGCCAACCTCAGACCTGCCAAGTCTCACGTTGCCTTGAGCATCTCTTGTCTGATCACAGAATCAACCAGGTTGGAAAAGCCCTTTCAGCTCATTGTGTCCAGCCCTTACCCCAGCACTGCCAAGGCCACCCCTAACCCATGGCACTGAGGCCTCGTCTCCACGGGGTGTGAACCCTTGCAGGGACGGTGACTGCAGCCCTGCCCTGGGCAGCCTGTTCCAATGCCTGAGCACCCTCTGGGGCAGGAATTGTTCCTCAGCTCCATCTAAACCTGCCCTGGTGCAGCTTGAGGTGGGATGCGGCTGCGCGGGGCAATGCCTGGTCTCAGACCCTTGTGGCAGAAGCTGCATGTGCCCGGGGCAGGCTGGTGACACCGGCTTCCCTGCTCATGTGAGGTGTCACACATGGCCCCTTGCTGCCTGCGAGAGAATACAAACTGAGCTCTGAGACAAGACTTACAGAGAAGAGTAAGCAAGGAGCCACATTGCACTTAACAACTGGAAAAATGCTTGAAAAAACCCAAATCAAAGCAGCTGCTAATGAATGAGAGACCCTTGGAATCCTGAAATGTTTGGAGACTGTGGAATTTGGCCAAAAGCAGGGAGCAGGAACTAAAAGCTGGATGTGTCAGTGCCTTAGAGGTGCCCTTCCTCTGCTGTGAGCTGCAGTACTGACAAGTGTGAGCCTATCACTTGACAGAGAATCAATGGGCTTGTGTTTGCTCCAAGCAACTTGTAAAGGGAAAGGCAGCTTCTTGTGTTTTAAACTTGGAGTTTTATACAATTTATACTGAACATGTGTTTTAATAGGCACCTTTAGGCTTATTTTGTGTTTTCCAATTTCCTAATGGGGCTGTTTTCCCTCTGGGAATGCAGAGGTGACCAAAGCAGAGGGTGCGATGGGAGGCTATGTCATGCCTATCGTAGGTGCAGCACAGCAGGGTCTATCCAGTGCCTTCTGGGCTGTTTCCTTTCCATAATTTTCCCATTTATTTTTTATAGTCTTCAGGGACTCCCAAGGTGTGGGAATGAACCTGCTGTTTTCTGTGGAATTCGTAGAATCCCAGACTGGTTTGTGTTGGAAGGGACCTTAAAGCTCCTCCAGCTCCAACCCCTGCCACGGGCAGGGACACCTTCCACTGGAGCAGCTTGCTCCAAGCCCCTGTGTCCAACCTGGCCTTGAACACTGCCAGGGATGGGGCAGCCACAGCTTCTCTGGGCACCCTGTGCCAGCGCCTCAGCACCCTCACAGGGAAGAACTTGTGCCTAAGAGCTCAGCTCAATCTCCCCTCTGTCTGCCATTCCCCCTTGTCCTCCAGTTTCTCTTCAGTTCTCTCCCCCATCCCACTGGGGAGTGAACAAGTGACTCTGGGGGGCTCAGTTGCCATCTAGGGTTAAGCCACAACAGAAATTAAAGTAATTCCAAACTTTTCTTGGTTGCATGCAGTTATAGTAGAAGCACATCTTGTTCTGGAGTGTCTGACTGCAGAATCAGGTCAGGCACACCCTGTGGATGCGTGTTTCCTGCTTACTCACATTTCTGAAAATAATTGGACATGGGAATGAGTTTGGAGGTTTAAAGCAATGTTGTCACCTTGGAAAGGAGTTGTTTGGAGTTTTATTTAAGTCCTTGCGGTTACGCCGTGGTTCAAGCAGAGGGAAGGATCAGTAACTCTGATTTGCTCACTCAGTGCAGGTTGTTCCTTGCTACTCACAAACCCAGCGGTGAAGTAAGGTCACTACTTCTACTATTTTTACTCTCTTACCACTTCCTCCTTGTCATGCTGGAGAGGGACTCTTCATCAGGGACTGTAGCAACAGGACAAGGGGTTCAAACTGAAACGGGAGAAGTTCAGGTTGGATCTGAGGCAGAAGCTCTTCCCTGTGAGGGTGCTGAGGCGCTGGCACAGGGTGCCCAGAGAAGCTGTGGCTGCCCCATCCCTGGCAGTGTTCAAGGCCAGGTTGGACACAGGGGCTTGGAGCAAGCTGCTCTAGTGGAAGGTGTCCCTGCCTGTGGCAGTGGGTTGGAACTGGATGAGCTTAAGGTTCCTTCATCCCAAACCAGTCTGGGATTCTGTGCTGGATGCCAGTGAAGCAGTGCATAAGCAGTCAGATGTTACAGGAAAAGGCTTTACTCTTCAGTGGATTTCAACACCTTAGATTTTTATGATTTTTTTTTTTTTTTTGACATTTCTTTGAAGTTCTTGAACCTGGATACCTGAAATAGTTTATAATGGCTCTTAATACAAAATCCCAAGGGTAAGGATAATAAGGAACAAGTAACACGAGAGTCAGAAACCTGCAAGTCTGAGATACTTTTGTTACCTTTTGCTCCATAAAATGCCCTGCATTTAAAGGGGTTTTCTCCAGCTGTGTTGGAGTGTTTCCTCTACACACACATCACTGATGTAGTGGTCATGGTCTGCAAGTTAAGCCGTTTGGTTCCTTCCGGTAGCCAGGCAATGACTGTTATACCTTGGGAAGCTTGGATGAGCCTTGGATTCCTTAGGGTGGGGAAGGATAATGTGCTAAAGATATCCCAGTACAATTCCTTCTTTCTTAAGAGTTGCATAGAACAAGGCTCAGCCTCTCTATCTCTGCAAAAGGTTTGTAGCAGGAAGCGGTTGTGCCAAGGATGTTGCTAAATAAAACTGTCTCCTTTTGTGTTTAGAAAAGCAACCTCACTTCCCTGTTTTTCTCTCAGCAAAAGTGTTGGCTCAAAACAAGTTCAAATAAAGATGACTTCACTGTGACCATCAGCACGTGGGTTGGGGAGCAGAGATGCTGCTTCAGTTGCATGGCTTATTCTTAATGTCATGTTCTGGAGGGAGAAGGGACCCATGTGCTCCAAGTTAGGCAGAGCCAACATCCAGAGTCAGATGTGAGGTTTGATTTCTGACTGTGACACTGATTTCCTTTTAAATCCCAGCCTTTTCAGGAGCTCTTTCTCTGAGCTTTGGTGCTGAGCATGACATTGGGCTTCTGTTACTCCCCAGCTCCCAAAATCCAGCTGCCCACAAATCCTGAGTCTTCAGCTCAGACTGGTCCCTACCTGCTTCTTCAGGATCTGAGCATCCAAACAAGCACCTGACAAGTGAGCTAAGAAGTGGGGTTGCTCATAATCAGTTCTGTGGTACCAGCCAATTGATGCTTACCAGAGGGTAGAAACGTGCATGGAAACACACCTCAAAAGAAGATGGGAACCTGCTTGCGTTTGTCCTGCTAACCACGGGGTAATTGCTGGTGAGCTCGAGGAGTGAACGTGCTGCAAGTCAGTGTAACACTGAGCCTGATGCTCTGGCTAGTCCTGAAAATGATGTTTCTCAGTGTCCTTCTCTCCTAAAAGACTTCCCTGCAGTGCTCCCCAGGGCTGCCAGGAGGAAGGAGCAGCTCATATTTGTATGAAGATGAATAGTGCTAATTATTATTTATAGGTATTTATTCTCACTATGGGTAGCGCACCTTGATCCTGGGCATGAAAAGAAACCTGGACATTTGTAAGCTGGTCAGGCATGAGTAGAACCTTCTGAAGTCTTCATGTACTGGTTTCCCTACTGCATTGTATGTATGATTGCAGTGTATTTGTCATGAAAAATGACTAGTTTGGATCTGTATTGTCCCAGCCAGCTGTGCTAAAGGAATCCTTACTCATTTACCTCAATTCTGCCGACACATAATGTGTAGGATTTGGGCATGCCAAGAGGGAACAGGGAAATAGCATTAGGCTGGCCCAAGGCAGGTTATCAGCAGGGCTTCCTGTAGATTTAATGAGGAAACTCGGATCTGATGCTGATCAGAGCCACCACTATTGCAAAGAGCATCTGTGTTTCTGCATCTTTCTATCACTGCAGCTTTTAGCACCTTTCACTGGTGCTGAACTTAATGTAACAGGAAAGAATGAGGAGAAAAATGTCAAACAGTTGAGGCTTTTTGTCCTAAAATCTTGCTTAACAGATTAAGCAGAAAAGGGGATTGGGGGGGATGATCAGGGGAAATTCATGTCTTGTAGCTCGTGTGAAGCTACAAGACATATAGATGGTAGTTCTACAGGTAGTTTCTGAGATGTTGTAGTAGAGGACTCTGCTGAATGGCACACAGTCTCTGGAGCTGTGCATGTGTTTGCTTCAAAGTTTAAGGTGATGAACAGGCATGGCAACGTTCATCACACCCAGATAGTTGTGAAAATGCAGTCTGTAGGCGTTTTTCGTGCTATTTGACCTAAAGTCACAGACTGGTTTGTGTTGGAAGGGACCTTAAAGCTCATCCAGTCCCACCCCCTGCCACAGGCAAGGACACTTTCCACTAGAGCAGCTTGCTCCAAGCCCCTGTGTCCAACCTGGCCTTGAGCACTGCCAGGGATGGGGCAGCCACAGCTTCTCTGGGCACCCTGGGCCAGCGCCTCAGCACCCTCACAGGGAAGAACTTGTGCCTAAGAGCTCATCTCAGTCTCCGCTCTGGTTAAAGCTATTCCCCTTTGTCCATTAACATAGATCATTCCTGGGACTGCCCACTGACCTCTTTGCTGGTCTGTCCCATGAGAGAAGAGGGCAGAACGTTGCACAGGTTTATTCATGGCGACTTTGTGTTGCCCTTTGCTCAGGCAGAAGGGGATGGATTTGTTCATGTGTGACCAAACACAAGGCAGTATTCATGGTGTGTGGTGGGCTTCTGGTGCAACTGGTGAAGGGCCTCTCCAGGGTCCAAGCCAGAGCGGTCCAAGAAACCAGCATGGAACGTGTTGGGAGAGGGGAGTTTCTGGTCCAGCATTGGGTGAGAGGAGAGGATGATGGTGATGCACTGCACACTGTTGAGTTTGCAGGAACTCGCATGACCCTCGTAGGCTCCTTGTGTTGCTGCTGCAGCCTTTGGAAAAGAAAAAAATACAGCAGCTTTTCACAGGGTTCTGCTGCTGCCAGAAATCCTCCTTCTGATGAGCCTGGCATGAGGTGTAAGCACTGCATTTATATTATATGCAGATAATGCTGGCAACTTCCTGTTGGATTGATGGGACAAGAGGAAGGAATTGTTATTCCTTTTGAAAGTTTCCAATTAAGACTGAAATGGCAGTAACTGACTGGAAACCCAGCACTGAACTGCTCATTAAAACCTTCATCCTCAGCATTTCCTGCCCAGCAAACTCTCCAGCTCTCATTTGGCATTTTGGTGGTTTGTTACTGCTGGATTGCGTCTGGTTTGTATCAGCCCTGTCAGTGTTCTGCCATGGATGGCACCCGTGGGCTCTGGAGTCTTAATTCAGCCAAGCAAAGGACACAGGACAATTGTTCTGCAGGGGGGAAATTGGGAACATTCATTAATGAGGAAATTGGTGTTTTGTGTTTGGGAGAGTGACAGGGAAACACATGGAGCCAAGAAAGGAGAGTGGTGTCTTGTCCAGGGCAATAGCAGGACAAAATCAGTGCCAAGGGGAGAATGAGGGAAAGAGACAGTAGAAGAGATCTGTAGGGAGATAGAAGGGAGGGAAGAGTGGCCAGAGACGTCTTTGCATGGGCTGAAAGAACAGTTACGAGTGGCATTGATTCAAGTGTCATGTGTGTCGGGCAACATGCTCTGGTGTGAAGTGTCCCTGCCCATGGGAGGGAGTTGGAACTGGATGATCTTAAGGTCCTTTCCAACCCCAACCATTCTGTGATTCTATGACTACATTGGGTTAAACACTGGAGTGAACACTATATGACGGGAGGGTGATGAATCAAGAAAGGAAGACCACAGAATGCAATATTTGGGAGCAGGGAGCCTCCTGCAGACCTCAGAGGGGTTAAGAGGCAATGCTTGAGCTGTTAACTGGGAAAATGCTGGGGTTTGGACTATAGCTATGTTACAGAGCTCATTTTGCCAGTGCTGGGAATCCAGAGAGATGTGGTGTGGAGGTGAGGCAATTGCCAGGGAGCTATTTGCAGGATCACACATGTCCTCTGAAGACATCAGTGGCTTTAGACTTACTTCTTAATAAGCAAAGGTTTATAGATTAAATAGACCCCTGATTACTATAACAGCTATATTTTCCTCGCCTTAGGTAAGCATAAGGCCACAACCAGCATCATTAGCCTTCTGAAACACAGTTAAGTGTCTGAAGAAACACCTTTTGAGCCTGGGAGGCTTACTTGTTGTTCCAGGTACAGGGATTCATTGCCTGGGAGTTTCTTCCAAAACCAACAACCTGGTGTTTTCTCTTCTAGCTCTTCTCTTAGGAAACGCAGCCAACTCCTCGCGTCACGGAGGCCCAGCATGAATGTGAACTGTGCTGCTGGCACAGACTGGCCAAGAAATCTGGAGTCCACTTGTTCTGTGGGGAGCACAACTGTAGCAGTCCAGGAGTCAGAAGAAAGTAACGTGGTGTTAGGAGGTCACAGCCCAGCTGCAGCCCCCAGGACTGAGGGTAATGTCTTTACCTTAGCAGTGAGAGGGTTTTAGGGTTGTTTTGGTTTTTATGTGGGGGTGCTGTGTTTTGGGAAAAGTCCAGTATCCCAAGGCAGTTGGCCATGGGGAATACGTATCCTGCCTTTGCCATGTTGGTCTAAAGGACAATGGTCCACAGCAGAGTTTGGGGTGAAGAACATCACACTCGCTGGCCAACTTGCAGCTTCTCCTGAGTTGTCTTCCTGAGCACATTAACTGGAGGTAGCTGGACATTCCTGATGAGCTGTGTGCCCACCGTGGAGCAGCATCAACCACCATCTAGTGTGGTGTGTGCTTCTGCTCCTGCTTTGCTGTGAGAGTAGTTGTCAGTGCTGGGACTCTGTGTCTGTATTTCAGGCCTTGTGTAATTCTTGGGCTCCTGCTCTTACACACTGAAGCTCCTTGCTTTAACAAGGAGCATTAAACATCATGGTTCATCAGGAATTTTCTTATTCACAATCCAACTGCTGGCTCAGTTGGAAAATGCAGTGTGGTTTTGTGTCATGTAACATTACACTGACATCCCTGTATGACTCAGTTCATGACGTATAACACTACATATATGGACAACCCTGTATGACTCAGTTTTCTTACCACAGTGTTACAGTGAAATGATGTTTTTCAGCATCCTCAATATCTTACTCTTGCAATATTCATTTGTTTCTCTCAGGTTTAGATCCTGAATGCCGACACACTCCTTGTCCAGTAAGTCCCCAGCTCAGTAGCATGTTGTCTGCTCCTGAAGACACTCACAACTGCCATTTCCAAGATGGAAATAAGAGACAGTCGGAATATTTTAACGCCCAGGAACGCCATGGGTGCTGCACCTTGTCCTCAAGCAGCAGTTCACAGCCAGTGGGTCCAGAGAAGGTGACACTCGTGGTAGATGGCACTCGCTTTGCAGTGAATCCACAGATTTTCACTGCTCACCCTGACACCATGCTGGGAAGGTGGGTCATTTCCACTGTTTTCAAGATACCTCAAGGGGGTCAAATGTTTGCTACAGTGGAACAAACTCCAAAAGTCTGTTTGTTGTCTGTACACACAAGCGAGGCAAGGTTGACCTCATTCAGAACTTGGCTGTGAGGGCTTGAAGACATGCCCAGACGTGGAAGGAGTTGGTAGTTCTCTGGGTAACATTCTCCTTTCTGTCCCCTTCCTTCAAACAATGAGTGCTTTTAGCTAGACCTGGTCTCCTTTTGCCTCTGTTTAAGTGTTTGCCTTGTTTGTAAGCAGTGCATCTGTTCCCAGCTGATAACCTCTCTTCCAGAATGGAGAAAATGATAATGTTCCATCCCCCTTCTGCTGTTATCTTTTGATACTCTCCCCAGAGAGAATTTACTCAGCTCCCTGTAGCAGGGCATAAAGGTTGGAGCCTTTTGACACAATAGGAAGCACTCATTTTCTGTATTGCCAGTGCTTTCACCCATCTCTGACCAAGGAGATGGGCTACTGACCCTTGTGGAGGCTGTTGTGTAAAACAAGGGATCAAAAAGCGTGTGGTGGGTATCTCAATCTCATGTAGTATCAGTGAAAGGGCTTTATTGCTGGGGAATTTTCTGATCCAGGGTTGAATGAGCTGTCCCTTGGAGCTGTGGCTTGTTCCATACAATCCAGTAGGTGTAACAAGTGTCCAGTTACAGGATGACTGAGCTGAGACAGCTCTTGTGCTTATTTACCACGTAAGAGATTTAAGGGTAGGGTTTGTTACTGTGTGTATGTGTCACTGCTGCATTTGTTTAACCTCAATGCACCTATTGATCTCTAGAATGAATGCATTTCAATATACTTAATGCCCTTACATAGATTTTTATCTGTTCAGAATGTTTGGACCAGGAAGAGAATACAATTTCACGCGGCCAAATGAAAAGGGGGAATATGAAATCGCAGAAGGAATCAGCTCAGCTGTGTTCCGAACTGTGCTGGTAAGGACATGTTTGCAGATGGAAGAAAACAATCTGTTTGTGCCAAACTGAGCCATGTCCCGAGGGGGATGCAGCTGCCTGGAACATGTTCTGTTATTCCTGTTCTGCATTGTGATTGTGTTAAAACTCTTTGGTATGAGTCAACATTTCAGATGTTGCCTTTTACCTTTCTTGTCACACTGTTGTAGCCTATGAGCTGTTATGAAACTCACTGCCATGGGAAAGGTTTTAGCTGGAGCTCACTGTTGATCAGACCCAAGGGGATCTGCAAAGAGACAGAGAGGTGTAAATTCTCGGACAAGGAGGGTGGTTTTACTGTTCACAGAGCTATAAATAGCCTCTGTAATGCTCAAATGTTGGTTAACAAAACAAAGAGGTAATGAAAAGTTATCAGGGTCCAAGATATTGGTAATTTTTCATTCCCAGAGTTGTCCTTTTATTTGCAGGATTATTACAAAACCGGGATCATTAACTGCCCTGATGGGATTTCCATCCCAGACCTTCGAGACACATGTGATTACCTCTGCATAAACTTTGATTTCAACACAATCAAATGTCAAGATTTAAGTAAGTATGGAAAGAAACTAGCTCTTAGGAGCTCATCTGCATGGGTTTGAGCACTCTGATCCTGATTCAGCACAATTCTTTACTGTGGGCTTTAGTTTAGCATGGAGGTGTGGACTCACTAAGACTCATCTATGCATTGCATTTAAACAGCTTCCTTTTTGTGCTGCATCAATCCAAAGGGAAGTGATCGAATCACAGACACCTCGCTCAAAAAAAGCAAATTGAACTTGTAAAAATCATAGTCTGTTCTTGTAACAGAGGCTGAGAAGACCTTCTGCTACAGCCAAACAAAATGAAGGCTAAAAGCAGGGCTGTAGCTCCTGTCTAAGATGTACCAGCGAGTCATGAATCATTTAAGCTAAAGGGTGATGTGCAGAGCAGGAAGCAAGGGCACCACAGCTGGAAAGCAGTGGAGAGTTCCTAGTCATGAAGGGATCTGACTTGGAGCAGCTTTTTGGTGGGAATGCTGGCAAAAAAAGTACTTTTAACATAAGCTGTGAACGGGACTGTACAGGGATGGTGTACATGGCATCATAGCACAGGCTGTGTGAGGGATCTCCTACCTGGTCATCTGATCACAGAGAAGGCAGAAAATGTGCTTTCAAGGACTGAGTTTGGTGCTGGAAATTCAGGTTAAGTATAGTAATGAATTAATAATTCATTCTATTGCTGTTCCACTGTATTGATTGGACCTTGGTGTTCTTTTAATGGTAGTGTAATGGTTTGACAGAGTAATCTGTATCCCATTGGAAACACGGTCTCATGCATGTGATTTTGCCAGTTCTGCAACTGTGGAGACTGTTGATGCATCTGAACATGTGTTAAGCAGTTTGTCTGAAGAAGAATGCAGGCTGTGCTCTTGAATGTATGTGGAAAGTGTAGAGTTGGGGCATACTTTCTTGCTGTGTAAACCAGTTCATCATATGATGTCTGTCTCATTAGGTGCTCTGTTACACGAGCTCTCCAATGATGGTGCTCACAAGCAGTTTGACAGCTACCTAGAGGAGCTCATTCTGCCTATAATGGTGGATAGTGCAAGGAAAGGGGAACGTGAATGCCACATTGTGGTGCTGACAGATGAAGACACCGTGGACTGGGATGAAGATCATCCACCTCCAATGGGCGAGGAGTATTCACAAAGTAAGGGCTCGGCACTGGTGCTCCTGACTCAGACGTCTGGCTGTAAGCATAGGGCATGTTGTCCAAACAGCAGTCTTCCTCCAGGAAGAGGCATTGTTTTGTATGTTCCTTCTGAACTGACTGCTGCTAAAGCCTGCTCAGAGCTTTGGTCTGACCATCTGTATTGGTAATGACACCACTCACTGCATCTTCCTTTCGTTTGCTGCTTCCCCCTCAGCTTTTTCCTGACTTCTTAGTGAGTGAACACTCTGCTTTACACACCCTCTACCACCCATTCAATCCAGCCTGCAATGTGCATCGCTGCCCTCCCACCAAGGAAGTGCAGCTAATCCCAGTGATGAGAACAGACACCTGGAGTAGTTCTTGGAAACCAGACCTGGTTTTCAACACCTCACAGAATCCCAGACTGATTTGGGTTGGAAGGGACCTTAAAGCTCCTCCAGCTCCAACCCCTGCCACGGGCAGGGACCCCTTCCACTGGAGCAGCTTGCTCCAAGCCCCTGTGTCCAACCTGGCCTTGAACACTGCCAGGGATGGGGCAGCCACAGCTTCTCTGGGCACCCTGGGCCAGCGCCTCAGCACCCTCACAGGGAAGAGCTTCTGCCTAAGAGCTCATCTCAGTCTCCCCTCGGGCAGGTTAAAGCCATTCCCCATGGCCTGTCCCTACAGGCCCTTGTCCAAATTCCCTCTCCAGGTTTCCTGTAGTCCCCATTTAGGAGCCTCCACATTGTAGTATGTCAAAACCAGGGAGAAAGTCCCTCCTTGTAGATTCTAATCCCCCTTTTTATCCCTCCAGTCCTTTACAGCTCCAAGCTGTACAGATTCTTCAAGTACATCGAGAACCGCGATGTGGCAAAAGCTGTCTTGAAGGAGCGGGGCCTGAAGAACATTCGCATTGGCATTGAAGGTAAAGTGTTCCTTCAGGTAACTCCATACTAAAGCCTGGTTTCCTCTGGGCTCAAGGCATTTCCTGCTTTGCTCTGTGTTTTACTGTTTATTTTAATGGAATTAGTTCAAGCTGGGCATGTTCCTTCGCCTTTATCATGTTACACTGAAATTGGTCAGGAGGCTTAAATGTTAGAGAAAAGTAAAAGGTATGTAGCATGGAGCTGTAAGACTGTTCTCTTTAGGAGCGAGTAGACAGGAAACAGGAGTCCCAAAACTTCAGCCTGCTGATCCAGGCATTCCCTTAGTGAGCTTAGAGAACATTGTGCTTTGTCCTGGGACACTGCCTTATTTTTAAATATGTGTCTGCTCACAAACTGGCCGACATTGCACAGCCATTGATCATACAGCTACACACAGAGCTGCACCCTTTTTAGAGACTCGTAGAACCATTTACGTTGGAAAAGACCTTTAAGATCATTGAATCCAGCTGTTCCCCATCACTGCCAAAGCAGCCACTAAATTATGTCACAAAGTGCCATATCTGCACATACGCTCAATCCCTCCAGG
Organism: Psittacula echo; assembly: GCF_963264785.1. Lineage (NCBI taxonomy): Eukaryota > Metazoa > Chordata > Aves > Psittaciformes > Psittacidae > Psittacula > Psittacula echo. The sequence continues at coordinate 6,090,228 of NC_137758.1, forward strand.
GATGGTGACTGCAGCCCTGCCCTGGGCAGCCTGTTCCAATGCCTGAGCACCCTCTGGGGCAGGAATTGTTCCTCAGCTCCATCTAAACCTGCCCTGGTGCCGCTTGAGGCCGGTTCCTCTTGTCCCATCCCTTGTTCCTTGAGAGCAGAGCCCAGCCCCTCCTGGCTCCATCCTCCTCTCAGGCACTTGTAGGGAGCCATCAGGTCCCCCCTGAGCCTTCTCTTCTCCAGACTGAACCCCCCAGGTCCCTCAGGCTGGAGTGTCCAGTCCTCCTGGACTCCTTTGCAGGGAAAAAAAGAACAGTTTTGCAAACCAATAATGGTAAATGTGAAATGTGGGTGTTCATCTCCTGATTCCCCCTGACCCCAAAGTCGTTCCTACCTGGCTGTTCTGGGATCCTCTTGTCCCTTGGTGCATATCCGAGGTGTGTAACATGACTGACTGGCTGTGTTTTCAGGGTATCCCACCTGCAAAGAGAAGGTGAAGAGGAGGCCTGGTGGCCGCTCAGAAGTTATCTACAACTACGTTCAACGGCCCTTCATCCAGATGTCCTGGGAGAAGGAAGAGGGCAAAAGCCGTCACGTTGATTTCCAGTGTGTTCGGAGCAAATCCCTCACAAACCTTGTCACTGTGGGTGATGATGTTTCAGAGGACCAGGAGGTTATAATGCATCACCCCCCACAGGTAGATGAACTGGACAGGCTGAATGCACCATTCTCCCAAATGGCTGTGAATGATCTACCAGATTAGTGGTGGCTCAGGGTCATGGTCCCGCTGTTGTGGGAGCATCTCAGCATAGTTCCATCCCTGGTGATGGAACACAGACTCTTGCAGGGTGCTTTATCCTCGTTCCTGCTCTTACTACGTTGTCATACTTCAAGCATGTTAATAAAGAGCCACACTCTATGGTCTAATTGTGCAATCAAAAGCAACATCTCCTCAAACAAGAAGAAATGATGCTGTTTGTTTCTACTTCAAAGGCTTCCAGATTGGTGGGTGCTGAATATTTTACCTGAACTTCTAAAAGAAGATTAGAAGCATTTTGAAACATCTTGTTTGACACGAGAGAGGAAACTCTGGGCCTGTCAAGACAAAGCTTTCCTTTATCATTAGGCACTTAGCTTTGCTTTTGTGATATATCAGTTACAAAGGACCCAACATCAAAGCAGGACAGATGATGCTCTTTCATCAACCAGCAGAAATGTAGCACAGTTGGGACAGCAAAATCCTGAGTGTGGAGGAATGTGTTTACACTGCCACCTGGCTCTGCATCCAGTGTTGTACTGCTGTTCTGGGCAAGGATGCTCAATAGGAAGTATATGCCTGTTGACAGGAATTGCCCATATGTACTTCTCCATAGGATGGAATCGTTTTTAGGGATGTTGTCTGTTAAGTTCAGCAAAATGAGTAGGTCGTATTGAAGGAAAAAGCAAAAAAAGAAGAGACTGTAGTTGATATTTTACCAATGAAGTAAATCTGTTTAGTAGCCTAATAGATGTAAAAAGCTTTCTAGAAGTGACTGCATGCTAAAGACTATCAGTTGTCTTCTCCATCACCCTGCTAAGACAGAAGTGGAGGAGCTCCCGGTACAGACAGTTTACTCCCTAAGTAAATTCCTTGGTCCCATCCGCCTTAGTCAGTATTTCTGTAGACTCTCCCAGGAGCACTCTACTGTTGCAGCTTTAAAAGGCCAGCTACTGTCTTCCCAGTTTGGAAGTGACTGCACCATTTTGCTGTCAGGCAGGTAACAAACCAGCCTTCAGAGAGAAAAATACACATACCTGGGAGCAACACTTCTTTGCTGCTCTGATTATAGTACCCTAGTCTGTGGTTAAGGCACTGTTCATTTTGGATTCAGAGACAACAGAGTTGTGACTGCAAGTAGAGACACACTCCAGGCTGGTTTAGCCAAATGATCCTGTTCCTTCAGTGTGGAGGTACCTGTAGGCTTCATTAACCCCAAGTAACACACAGTGAGTTCAGAACCACCACAACCAAGCAGCACATCAAACATAACGGGCCTCTGGTTGTTCCTGATGATTATGTAGAGGTTTTATGTACCCAAAGCAGCATTAAACATGGTGCAAAGAAAAGCTGAAACCCAGGGAAAGGGAGGGAGAGAGCTCCCTTGCAAGGTTGTTAAGTTCAGGTCAGTTCTGCTCTTGCAGTTGGCTGCTGTTGAATCCTGTACCACTTACACATCCAGTTACCTGGTCATGGTTGGCAAAAGAGAGGTAGGTACTCTGCCCTGGAAGGTTTAATCCTTTGTTGCCAGGGTTGTATCATAAAGCAAGTCTTGTAGTATTCTCCGTCTGTCTGCAAAGTGTGTGGTAGACACAGCACTGAAGTTACTGTTTGCTGCTAAGGATGTTTGGGTTTTCAGTGGAAGTACCATGACAGTCTCAAGCACAGATTTTCCGGAAGGTTTATGAGTTGTTTTAGTTGCAAGTAACAAAATCTCTGCCAAGGCATCAACTTGCTGATATATTTAGCTCCCATTTGTATGGATACAGTTCTATTCTTTGCAGTGTTTCTGTTCTTAGCTTCTTTCCCAAGTGCAGCAAATCGATTTCTTCTTTTTCTAAGTGCCTATGGGAAGGTTTCCAGAAGTACTTCAGGACCTCCTGGGGGTCCCAGTGGTTCAGATGCCCAGGTCCACCTGATGACTTCTGCAAAATCCTCCCTGTGTGTCAGTGGATCAGGATAGGGAAGTGTCCTTCAGGATCAGCACAGAGGTGGTGGCAATCACATCCCATTCTTGCTCTAGATGAATTTCTATTTTTGTAGTAGAGAAAGGAAGACACATGGACCATCAGCCCGCCAGCTAGGGGCCAGACCAAGCCCATTACCTGCCATTTCCACAGGCTGAAGGTGCTGGTGAGGCTCTGCCCAGCAGTGATGGAGTTTGGCCCCAGGACCTGTGGATTCTCTTTTTACTGTGTGTATTTATTTTTCCAGCTGTGTAAGTTTGAAGTAAATGCCTGTTGGTGTTGACCAGCTGGCTTGCAACTGGAGATTACACGATTCTGTTCTACGGACCTGAAATGTGTGTGTTGGTGAGCTACAGGATTGTGTCAAGGCATCTGACTTCGATGGGACCTGACAGCCAGGTACCAAAACAAATCCCTTCAGTGTCCATCCCTGAGCCCAGCATCAGCAAACCTCTGGAAGGATTTGGCCAGTTTAGTAGGACAGTGATCACAGAGACTTAACTGCAATAGGCCATTGCCTGAGAGTTGGAGACTGGCAGTGCCTTGTCGAAGCTTGTTGGTACTCTGGGTAATCAGTTGGACCTTCAGCATGGGATAGAGGTATCCAGCACCCATCATTTCCACACCGGTTTTACCCCTCCAAAAGCCCACTGCAGTTTATTGGCTTTCCCAAGGAATTTAAGGTGAGCTTTATTTTTTTTAGTAGAGTGAATTCTATTGGAACACTAAAACTGAAAAACAGGGATTTGCTTTTCCTTCTCCTCTCATGGTCACCTACTTCAGGTACATCAAGTTTTGTCTTCCTCTAGATCTGCTGCAGTGTTACCTGTGGTGTGTGTGAACTACAGCTGTATGGTTTCTTTTCTGTATTAAAGTATAAATTATACCTGGTTTGTTTGGCTCTTCTAAAATTCATTTTAAATGGGGAGTAGAAGAATGGGCAGGGGATCAGTTACTTGAAGGTTTTGTTTCTTCCTTCATAAATAAGTGTGGCTTGGGACCCTGAAGACATAGAAATGGTTTTGCACCAAGCAGAGCCTGGCTGATGGAGCAGGACCTTGTGCAGCACCCACACACAAGCGCTAGTACGTGGAGTTTACCAGCTCGTTGCAGTGATGTTCTAAAAGCAGCACATAGTGCAGGTATGACACAACGCTACTGAACCCAACAACTGTGCAGCATCTACACCAGGCCAGAGTGCTGCTTTTGATGTGAAAGATGCTCTCCACTTCTGCCTCCTCCAGCTGCAGGAGAAAACAGCTTTGGAGCAGGTCTGGCTTTTATTCCCATCTTCAGTGGTGGATGTACTTCAAGGGTTTTCTTGACAAGGGCACCAAGAGACTTAATTTAGGGGAGTTACTAAAATGATGACAAACTTGTACTCACAAGTGGAGCTGTCACAAGGGTGAAGCAATGAACTAAGAACCACAATGGATTTTGGCATGTTACAGACTGGTAGGAAAATAATGAAGGGTCAGAGCTTTACTTCCAGTGCCATGTGCTCACTGCTTATTGTCCTTTTTAAAAACAAAGAGGAAAAGATGAAAACCAACTTGTCCTGAAGCTGGTAAAGTGAAGTTACATTTATACACTGCAGCCACGCAGGCACAAGTAAGGCCAGGATTGTTCACCCTTGCCTGAACGCCAGTTGCACTCTGCCAGAAAGGTTTAATTCTTCTGGACATAGCACTTTAACAGGGTGCTCATTGCTGCTGTACATCTGTAGGAAATACAGTCATAAAATCCCAGACTGGTTTGGGTTGAAGGGACCTTAAAGCTCATCCATTTCCACTCCCTTGCCACGGGCAGGGACCCCTTCTACTAGAGCAGCTTGCTCCAAGCCCCTGTGTCCAACCTGGCCTTGAACACTGCCAGGGATGGGGCAGCCACAGCTTCTCTGGGCACCCTGGGCCAGCGCCTCAGCACCCTCACAGGGAAGAGCTTCTGCCTTAGATCCAACCTGAACTCCCCCTGTTTCAGTGTGAACCCATCACCCCTTGTCCTGTCACTACAGTCCCTGATGAAGAGTCCCTCTCCAGCATCCTTGGAGCCCCCTTCAGACACTGGAAGCTGCTCTGAGGTCTCCGTGCAGCTTCTCTTCTCCAGGCTGAACAGCCCCAATCTTCTCAGCCTGTCCTTCGCCCATGGGTTGCCACTGCATTCCCACCCGAGCACTTGACTCTAAAATGAGTTTCAAGTCTGAAACAAGAACCTGAGAGATTCCTTTCCTAAGAGGATTTTATTTACACAACACAATGCAAAGATCATCCCATAAAAAGCAACCCCCACTCCCCCTGCCCCATTGTACAGTGCAGTTTTGTAACAGCTTTGAAGTATTTACAGATGCTTGTTTCGACTTACAGGTTAAGGCAGAGTCAGTGCACAGTGGTAAGAAACACTTGGTGCAGTTTTGTGCTAGGCATGATACGGAGAAGAAGGCAGCATCACTCATGTTCAGATCCACTGGAAATCCAGACTGGAATTACTCCTACAAGTCCAGCAACTGCTTGCAGCTTAACTAAAAACCAGAGCTAGGAGATACATATATATATATATATATACATATACCTCAATACATGAGCCAGGAGCTAAGGAGAATGTTTGGCTAACATGGAACAGGCACAGTAAAACGTTCATCTGAAAATGAATTGAAAGCAGGATCCTGGAGGGAAGATGCTCTACTTTTTGTCTCAGCAGTAGCAGGAAGCAGGCTCACAACACAACCATAATACAACAGGAGTGAGGCTGACAACTGCTCCTTGTGCCTTTGGAAAACTTGACCTTGAGCTCAAAAAGGAACAACCAGAGGATTCCGAACACACATGCACTAAAAATGCACAGTCCATGTTACCATAAAGGGTTGGTTTTACAGCAAATTATCACAAGTTTGAGTTGTTTCACTTCATCTTTGGTATTTAGAAATAAAAATGCCAGTCCCTTTTAGTAAAGGGCTAATAATGCAGCTACTATCCCAAAAATCATTTATTCCTAAGCCACAGCAGCTTGAAAGGACTTGGAGTTTTTAATTATTGTTATTTTAAGGCAGTAACTAAGCTGTTAGGAAGTTTTTGATATTAACACCTCATAGTTTTCCAGTGGTTTGTAAGGCAACATTTTCACACGGCTGGAAAAACACTGCAGGATAAGGAGATGGAGCAATCTGAGAAGTTGGAATCAGTCCTCCATAAAAAGGGAAAAGGGAGCAGAAGATGCTATTACTGACTAGCCGATGAAAATCCTGGCCCTGTAAATCATAGCTTCAGTTAGCCCTTATTCATTGGAGTAAGCCCTGCTCACTGCAGTGATCCTGGGACTTCTGATTAAGGCTATGTTTGCATTTCAGCTTTGTAGGATCCAAGTGGTATCTACACTGCTTATGGCAACTCCTAGGACACATACAAAAAGCACAAGGAGTGGTCAGGGGAAGGATGCTAAGCAGTCAGCACCCACTGATAGCTATATACAGCACTCCAATCCCCCAATCAGTCCTTCACAATGGCACTCAATTCAAAAGACATCTAGGTAAAAATTCCCTAAAAAGCACCTATTAAAACAAGTTTCACAACAAACTCAATTTTCTTTCATCTCCCAATCTAGAATATTAGGATTAAATATAACTGAGAGCTTCCTTTGACTTTGAAACACTGCTCTGGCTTTGTTTCTAAACAGCTTTGTCTATCTGTGCTATGCAGTTAGTGTTCAGCACCAGGAAGTTTGCAAGAATCCAAGACAATTCAAACTGATACAAGCTTTTAGAAACCTCATTACCTTTACACACGTATTTTTAGACCTAATTGAGAGTTAAAGACTGGAACCAGGCAGGCCCAAAGGTTAATGCCTCCTGCCCCTGGACCCATAAACCAGAGGCATTTTGCAGAGTTAACTACAAAATAGGTGCAAAGTGGAGCAAAAAGGGATTAGCAAAAGCTCAGCTGAGGCAGAATCTTCCCTCCCAAACTGCAGGCATGTTCTGGGATGCCCAGGCAAGGAAAGGCACTTTCCAGCTCTCCTGGAGAGCAACCTGACCGTAACTGAATGTACTTGTAGAAATGACACCAGGCAATAAGATAAAGAGAGGAAAAGAGAGGAAAAGTGGGTTCCACTGCCCCAACACTGAGCCTATGATCACTGTCTCTTTGGAAGACTACAGGGACTGATGGTTCGGCCACACAACAAGAGGAGCTCCTTAAGGAAAAGCCGGGGAAGCCTCTACCAGCAAGACTCATTGGACAAACTGATGCTGTTTGCTCAAAACCAAGAGCAGAAAGGCCACAGAAAGATGGGTTTGTCCTTAACCCAGTGAAGATGCAGCAGATCTTAGAAGTGGCCAAAAGATGGCAGCAGCAGAACCGGGAAGCCTCCTGGCTGATCAGGCTGTGCACAAGATCCCCACCAAGGCTCAGGTTAAAATGCATTTCCTTTCCTCTCTGCTCTAATTCCACATCCACTTGGGTTACCAGCTATAGTTTGCACTATCTGCAGCCTTCACAGATCCATCCTTGCATACAGTAAGTGAAAACTGTTGGTGCTTGCTGAGGAACTGGCCCGTTTCTCCTAAGACTCTAGGAAAGCAAAAGTGTTGCAGAATTATTAATTTAGAACAAAAACATTAAATGGCTTGAGGGTCAAATCCTGTCTTAGTACCAAAAAGTAAAGTGCACTGCACCTGGAGGCTGCTGCGCCAGAGCTGAGAAATGCCATTAGAGAGGCTTCCAAGTAAAAACCAGCACTACAAACTAAGGTTAAGGCAATCCAAGTTGTGTCCTACTAGATAGATAGTTTACTGGAGAGTTTTCTGTCTCAGGCTTTCATTATTGCTTTGTTTCCTCTGTACTGAAGTCCTTTGCCGCTAGGGAAGACAGCACTGGCAGAATTGGCAGGTTGAGTTTGTCACTTCATGCAGGACTGGCAAAGCAGTCCCCATGAAGAGCTTTGCATGTCCAAGGGAAGGGATGCTCTCCCAACAGACTGTACAGCTGGCAAGGAGTTCAAAAAGACAACAAACTCTTGCTCCTGAAGCAGCAAAACGTGCTTGTAGCAGAGATGACACAAACATTCAATGACGTAGAAAAAATCCTTAGTAACAACCAGGGTGTGTAACAAAACAGGGTCCTGAAGTCTTCTCCGAGAGTTAATAGCCCTCAAGTTGTCATTAAAAAAAGGAAGTAGCTCTTGTGGGGGTCTAAACCCAAAGTACGGGAGCAGATTCCATGGCTCAGAAGTTGTCCCAGGTAATGATTTATTACTTTCCTGCTTTCATGTAGGATGGGATCACTCCTCGGGCCGTCAGACCTTCAAATCGCTTGTAGGTGTAGTTGATAAAAACCCAGTCCTTGTTCTTGTAGTCAGTCTCTGGGTGGTTGCTGGTGGCCACTGGTAAGACACAGGAAAACCCAAGTTACCCTTTGAAGACTGCAGAGTTTAGTTTCCTACAGAACACTGGATGGTGAGTAGGGCACAGTGCTTCTAAATGAAGAAATAACCGTAAGTCTGGGCATTCAGCGTGCCATTCCTCAACCCCACTCAGAAACCACTGTAACATGTTCTTTAACCATATGGAGCGAATGTGGGACGATGCTTTGATCCTTTAGAGATTTACACCAAAGCCTCTCACCTCCTGTCCCACCATACCCCTACCCCCTACACTAAGCATTAGACAGACTAGCAGGAATTAGGCAGTCCCAAAGGACACCGTAGGGTTGGGCTCATGGACCTGCTGAGACTTGAGCTCTGCTGCCTCTTAGAGGTGCCCTCAGATGCTCCTGCATCATTTACAAGTCTGCATCCCATCTCCCAAAAACCCATATTACAGCTTGCACACCCCTGTACACAAGGCTACCAAGCGAACAGTGTGATCATGATAAAAGAAGCCAGCATCTAGTAAGATTCTTTCTCTGATTAACAGGAAATTTATGTTATTCTGTTGGAGAAAAAGGATTCTTTACATGCAGAATCAAAGCATTTACCTGTTGGTTTAAGGATATCAGATTCTGGAAATTCATCAAAGTTTGAGGTATCATCAATGCTTTTAATTTCTATGGAAATCACAGCAGGTCTCTCTCTGCCAAGAAGAGCAGATTCAGCAATGAGATTTCAAAGGCAGCAGAAAGCAGGATTCAGCCACTTCCCATTTCTTAACAGAATCAAAGATTGAAGGTACCTAAACCTTGGCAAGCTTCAGACAGGGACCAAAATACTGTCACCCACACCTGGATATGATAAATGCCAACCAAGCTGCTCCCTTCTGTTGAAGGGGACTGGCTTTAAGCAGCCCATAGAGCAGAGCAGCTTGCTTTGCTGCAAAGCATCTTACCTGATATGCTCCCAATCAACCCCTTCAAAGAATGGGTTACTCTTTATTTCCTCCACACCAGATGCACCAATTCTGTGCTCCCATTCACAGCAAAATCTGGGACGGAAGGAAGAATGACAATGAAGGAAGAATGAAAACGAAAGCATTCCATCCCACAATGGAACAGCTTTCCGAACTGGTATTACTATGGTTTCTTAACGTATAAAATGGAGAAGAACTCCCACAGCAAAACCAACACACAAAGTTACATTTAGAAATGTTGTGTCAAATGCTACAATTAAGATGTGGTATTCTTTCCCAAGAGGATAATGTGCCCTTTCTATTTCAGGACCAGTGTAGAACAGGAGAACAATATAAAGCCTAAAGAGCTAGACATTTATATTTCTGTCCTGAAAATAGAGAAGTGATTGAAAATATAAATGGAAAAGCAGCAGTCAGCATGCACTGGGATACATTTGTATGCTCCAGTGCTTACAATGGCAAAACCATTGCTAGTGTAAGCAGCAAGCTCTGCTTACACGATCAGACAGATTTAAGTTGCTTCCATAAGAAGCTCATAGACAAAATAAAGAGCAGAAACATTTGTATTGTGCCAGAATAGCAGCACTTACATGGGAGCTGCTTTTCAGCACGGTTTAGTCAGGGAACCACTAAATGACCTCTGAGAGACAAATGTATTTGACGAGGGAGTTCAGCATTTGATGCATGTGTGTAACAGTATGTAGCATCAGGGGGTTTTCATGTGAAGCAAGCTATGAGAGGCATATAATACAGCTGACAAGACAAGAAAGTACTCCATGAACTGACAAACCATACACCTGGCACCTTAAAATAAGATCCTTGGCTTTATCAGATATTGGAACTTCTGGAGGAAATGTCAGAGTCTCTTTCCAATTCATGACTTTCTTGTACGTTTCTTGAGGAGTCTCAGAGCAGAATGGTGGATAACCTGAAAAGAAAGAGAAATCCAACCTTGTCCAAAGCAGAACCAGCTCCCGTTGTTACTGAAGCCTATGATGCAGCAGCCAGAACACACCTCACAAACCACCTAAGAGTGGATGCTTTGAGCACCTGAGCCGAAGCACACAGATACAGCCGATACTCTACACAAGTCCTGCATCAAACCTGTGCACTGCCTCTCTTACCAATGAGCATCTCATACATGATGACCCCAAGCGACCACCAGTCACAAAGCTTGTTGTAGCCAGTCTGCATGAAAACCTCAGGAGCAATGTAATCTGGAGTTCCCACAGTAGAGAAAGCCTGGAACAAACACCATCAGTCAGGCATCATTAGAGAAAGCTGCCTCACATGGATGTGAGAACCTGTGCAACAGAGCCTATTCTGAGGAAGACACCAGGTTGTTTCCGAAATTCTATAGCAAAGTCATTTAAAGCATTTTTTCAAGATATGGAAAGACAAAAAGCAACATGTTCATGTGAAGGAGTCTTAAAATACCACCGGGGGAATGGTACCACTGTTAATATACATCTTGAAAGCATCATCACTGCAGCACCTCTGCTTTGGAAATAGGCTGAAAGAGCTGGGCTTGTTCAGCCTGGAGAAGAGAAGGCTCCTGAAGGGGAGACCTGAGAGCAGCTCCAGTGCCTGAAGGGGCTGCAGGAAACCTGGAGAGGGGCTTGGGACAAGGGCCTGTAGGGACAGGCCAAGGGGAATGGCTTTAACCTGCCCGAGGGGAGACTGAGATGAGCTCTTAGGCAGAAGCTCTTCCCTGTGAGGGTGCTGAGGCGCTGGCCCAGGGTGCCCAGAGAAGCTGTGGCTGCCCCATCCCTGGCAGTGTTCAAGGCCAGGTTGGACACAGGGGCTTGGAGCAAGCTGCTCCAGTGGAAGGTATCCCTGCCCGTGGCAGGGGTTGGAGCTGGAGGAGCTTTAAGGTCCCTTCCACCACAAACCAGTGTTGACTCTATGATTCTAACAACTGGTTTAGCTGGGAGGCATCAGCTATCAATGTAAATAATGATGACAGTGCTATCTCAGGCACATGTGTCACCAGCTGTTCAGCAGATGGATGAAGGACAAACGAGAGTCATTCCTCTTTTTAAAAGAGAAAGTATTATTTCTTTCTGAATTATTATTGCAGCATTGTTCAGAACTCTGGATTAAGAGCTGTCATTTAAATACATGCTATTTGAATGCAACAGCTCAGCAGAGAACACTTCCAAGCAGGTGAAAAGTACTTACCAACTGCCGTCTATTTCTCTTCCAAGTCTCTGCTTTCCTTTTGGAATTCATGTTCTGGAAAGCTAAAAGAGATCAGGCTATATGTGACTGAATCCCACTGCTCCCCCAATATACACTTTTACCACCAAACCATTACACTAAAGACCTTTACAATAAAAAAGGCAGCCAGGGCCTTACCCAGGTCAATACCCTCAACCCACCAGCAAGTTCCAAACCTATGTAGTAGCAATAAAATTTTATCAAGCTTTTCATTAAGAGGCCATGATCAAAGTTATTCCCCCTGCAGAAAACGACTGACTCTTCAAAGAGACTTCCTGCTCACTTACTGATTTAAGTATCACCCGAGATACAGCCGCCATCTGCCAAGTCACACAGAGTTTTCATTAGAGGCTTATTACACATATGAAGAAGGGCTACAGCAGAGTCTACTTCAAAGACAACCTTCTGGGCAGGAAGATGGGTTTGTGTCAAAGGAACTGGAATTGCTACCAGAAAATGAAAACTACACCTCAAGATGCAATACTGGTCACGAGACCCCTCACTTCAGCCTTAGAGCCTCACACCGAGAGGGGCTGTCAGTACACAGAATGCCTTCTGTAGCCAAAGCACTCACTGAAGTCACTGGGAAGACTGTGGTTCAAGTTCCTGTAGAACTCTGTTCTGTGGGCTTTCTTTAGGCCGGTACATAGACCAAAATCTGAGAGCTTCACATGGCCCTAGAAACAAAAAACACACCAAGACAAGACAACACAAAACCAAAATGAGACATGATCACACCATATAGATATATAGCAATAAACTTTTCTATTTCTTCCCCTCCATTTATTTTGTATAATAAACAGATGCGCTCTTTTGCATTGCTAGTTTTAGCCTAAGGCTGGATGTGTACATAGAGCACACATCCTGTGAGGAACGGCTGAGGGACCTGGGGGGTTCAGTCTGGAGAAGAGAAGGCTCAGGGGGGACCTGATGGCTCCCTACAAGTGCCTGAGAGGAGGATGGAGCCAGGAGGGGCTGGGCTCTGCTCCCAAGGAACAAGGGATGGGACAAGAGGAACCGGCCTCAAGCTGCACCAGGGCAGGTTTAGATGGAGCTGAGGAACAATTCCTGCCCCAGAGGGTGCTCAGGCATTGGCACAGGCTGCCCAGGGCAGGGCTGCAGTCACCGTCCCTGCAAGGGTTCACAGCCCGTGGAGACGAGGCCTCAGTGCCATGGGTTGGGGTGGCCTTGGCAGTGCTGGGGAGCGGTTGGACTGGGTGAGCTTAGAGGGCTTCCCCAGCCTGGTTGATTCTCTGATCCTATGAATAAAACTATCAATGCTCTTATCTTTACTGAGAGGGTGGTGAGGCACTGGAAGGGGTTGCCCAGGGAGGCTGTGAATGCTCCATCCTTGGCAGTGTTCAAGGCCAGGCTGGACAGAGCCTTGGGTGCCATGGTTTAGTGTGGGGTGTCCCTACCCATGGCAGGGGGGTTGGAACTGGATGATCTTAAGGTCCTTTCCAACCCTAACTATTCTATGATTCTATGATCACTACTACACAGAGAAAGCCCAGTAGCTATTTACTTCAAGAAACCTTTGCTCCTGCAAGCTTCTGACCCCTTCAGAGTGACAGCAAATACCTGCAGAGGCAGCCAAGTCCCTGGGTTCTGCATTGACCTCAACAGATTGAAACCTTAAACTCAGTGATTGGATCTGTCTTAACAACCACACCAGAGGTGCAATTTTTCGATGTGTATCTGAAACACAGATCCTTTTCAAAACCCTTCATTTACCTACGTCTAGATGTAGACATATGGAATTACCTCACTAATTCCAATAGTGCATTACCTGGCTAGTGGTAAAGTATTTACTGTTGGCAACCTTTTACCAAGCAAGCTAAATGTAAAGCAAACTTGTAGTGAGCAAGAGGAGGATACTGAAGTGACCAAGCTTTCCGCAAACTGCCTGCAAACACCTTCTGGAGGCACTCAGGTAACATGGCCAGCCTCAGAAATACACCTGGATCTGAGGGAGACAGTATCTCTGTTCTCAGCCTCGCTGATGGAACAGCTACGTCCTTCACACTGGATATGATCATCCACCCAAGAGCTGGCAAGTGTGAGCATAACAGATGTGAAACCGAAAGGAAACATCTTTGACTAAAAGGGGAGAACTGAAACTGAGCTTTATACTGCACCTGAAATCACCAAAAATAGCTCCAACAACTGCCAGAAGAGAGCTCCTAAGTGAGGTGTGAATGCAGCTAGAGATGAAGGACAGGTCTGCCTTGGCTTTGCTTTGTCTTTTTCCCCCCAGTCGATATGCCCTCAAAAGCTGGAAGGAACAGGGCTAAGAAAGAAGCATCATCTCCTTTCACAACTGTTAACACCAGTTCAGGTCAATATTCAAAATGACAGGACCTATTCACTACCACCCAGCGCGTGGTTAGTACATACCTTGCTATCCAGAAGAAGGTTGTCTGGTTTTATGTCCCGATGGATAAAACCCAGCTGATGAATAGAATCAATGGCCAGCACGGTCTCAGCTATATAGAACTGGGTCTCTTCTTCTGTTAGAGTGTCTTTTTTCATCAATAATGTCATCATGTCACCTAGAAACCACCCCACAAATAGCAGAAGTGAACACAGAAACTCCACTTTTAGTAATTTTGAAGACATCTACAGAGAACAGAACCAAGCTTTTTAAAACCTCAGAAAATCCAACCTCATTTCATACAAAATAAGAGAGTTCCCCAGCACCTCTGGGACAAACTTTGGTGTTTTCCCTTAGAATCATGGAATGAACCAGGCTGGGAAAGCCCTTTCAGCTCATCCAGTCCAACCATTGCCCAGCACTGCCAAGGCCACCCCTAACCCATGGCACTGAGGCCTCGTCTCCACGGGCTGTGAACACTTGCAGGGATGGTGACTGCAGCCCTGCCCTGGGCAGCCTGTTCCAATGCCTGAGCACCCTCTGGGGCAGGAATTGTTCCTCAGCTCCATCTAAACCTGCCCTGGTGCAGCTTGAGGCCGGTTCCTCTTGTCCCATCCCTTGTTCCTTGGGAGCAGAGCCCAGCCCCTCCTGGCTCCATCCTCCTCTCAGGCACTTGTAGGCAGCCATCAGGTCCCCCCTGAGCCTTCTCTTCTCCACACTGAACCCCCCAGGTCCCTCAGCCCTTCCCCATCACACTGTGCTCCAGGCCCTGCACCAGCTCCAGTGCCCTTCTCTGGCCCCGCTCCAGCCCCTCAATGTCTCTCCTGTAGTGAGGAGCCCTGGTAGAGCTATATGTGGAAAGGCTTCTATTGTAGCAGCCTAAAGCTTATCAACACAGCCAAATAGCATAAAGATAAAATAGTATAAAATAGCAGTACAGAAGCATCCCTGAAACAGGAGTCAGCTTTGGGCTGCTCTCCTCATTACACACCTGAATCACAGACTAAAACAGATGCTTTCAGCTACAGAGCTGTTACAGAAAACAGATTGCATCTGTGCATCTCAGAAAGCATTCCCTGTGCTTTCATTAGTCCCAGATATTAGAGGCTTTCAGTATAACTAATTTCTTGAGTTACAGTAGCATTAACACTGAAGGACAAACGTCACCATCCTCTGGAATTAAAAAGGACCTGAAAAGCTATTTCTGCTGCAATGCAGCTAAAAGCAAAAGGTTGGAAAATCAAAACCTGGTTATGTCATGGTTCTACCCATAGGCAGGGTGCAGGAGGGTTAAGAACTCACATACTATTAAGGCCAATTTCAATGATCTGCAGCTAGAAGAGAGCAGATAACCTTGAGCCTGACCCAGAGACTTCAGGCCCCCAACTCCTAAAAGCAGAAAGCTTTACAATGACTTCTTTCCTCACAAAGTAACACCCCTGCACAGTAACCACATATGCACTAGTCCCAGGCTACATTTGTTATTAAGAAATTATTTGTTATTAAGAAATCCATCCTTAATAACATTTGTTATTAAGAAATCCACAAACAAAAGGAAAGGAAATGAAAGGAAAGCAGTCTGTTGATGCCAGGCAGTTACCTCCAGGCAGGAACTCCATGATAAGGTAAAGGTTTAACTTGTCCTGGAAACTATAGAACATCTTCACAACCCACAGACTGTCGGCCTCCACCAGAATGTCCCGCTCCGCACGAATATGGCCAACCTGGAGATACATATATGGATTTGATTAATTACAAATCTATTATCAGATGCACTATGAAATAAATCATACAATAGTTTGGAAGGGACCTTAAAGCTCATCCAGTGGCCAGGGACCCCTTCCACTGGAGCAGCTTGCTCCAAGCCCCTGTGTCCAACCTGGCCTTGAACACTGCCAGCGATGGGGCAGCCACAGCTTCTCTGGGCACCCTGGGCCAGCGCCTCAGCACCCTCACAGGGAAGAGCTTCTGCCTAAGAGCTCATCTCAGTCTCCCCTCGGGCAGGTTAAAGCCATTCCCCTTGGCCTGTCCCTACAGGCCCTTGTCCAAAGCCCCTCTCCAGGTTTCCTGCAGCCCCCTTTAGGCACTGGAGCTGCTCTAAGGTCTCCCCTTCAGGAGCCTTCTCTTCTCAGAAGTACTAGCAGAGGAAAGCCTTAAAAACATTAAACACTGCTACTTTATGTCTCTCCGAGTCAGAATTCCAGCAGTCATATCACTTTGATGTTTATATCCAATTCCATAAATCAGGAATGCAGTAACACACCCATCTTGAAGTCTGTGCTGAATCATTTGCACATGTGTATGTGCAACACATTGTCATGAAATGAAGAGGAGGAACATGTATCAGACACATAGAACTGCCCCTTTCTTTTGCTGAAGAAAGACAAACCTAGTCCTTTAAAAAACACTTGTCTTCCTTTGGTTTTCAAGCAGAAAACGTGCTCAGTCCTACTTTGCTTCAGACTGAAGAACCTCTTATAAAGAGGTCACAACTGCAATTTCCAGTACGACTAAGCAAGGCATTAGAGGTCATTCCTCTATAAGAAAGGGGGGAAAAATCCTACAACACAATCTTGTGGCTAATAAACCTAAACCACAGTTTCCTGTTACCCCTCTCCACACATCACAACAACCTCCCAGAGTCATATGAAACACAATGGCAGTGCTGCTGCTCAAGGTCGCCACTCACCTGCTCCTTCTCAAGCATATCAGCTTTTCGTAGTATTTTCATTGCATAAACATGCCCCGTGTCCTTCTTCTGGACAAGTCGTACCTGGAAACATGCAAGAGACTGAATAAGGTACAGCATTGTCACCAGAGCTCTGGACACATTTGGCTTTCATTTAATGAAATCATATCAGATGGTAACAGCCAAAATCCATTAACACAGGCACAGTAATGGCAAACAGGTGTAAGAGATGGAATCTCTTTACCAGAGACAACACATTGAGCACTTGGACACCTACAGCAGATGGTGCAAAGCCTCTTTCACTGAAGAAGGCCACCAGAAGATGCTACTGCAGGTGGCTCTCCAGCCCTCCCCATCTCCAAGGCCAGCCCAGGAGGCCACAATGAAGGCACATTGCCAAGCCTGTATTGAGGTTACGTATGAAGTCCTTCTCAACAGCATTCATGTTCCTTTAAAGTACACACTGGTTTTAAAACAGCAGTTATTAGGCATAAAGACAGATAGACATGACTGTTAAGCTAAAAATCAATCTGTGGTTGTTACATTTATCTTCCATTTGTATAAACTATGCAAGTCCTTAACAAACACCAGTGTCGTTCAAAACCAAGGTTCATCATCTTTTCTGGACTTACCTCTCCAAATGCTCCTCTGCCTATGACTTTCAAAGACTCAAAGTCTTCCAAGCCAAGCCTTGTTCTCTTTAAGCGAAGAAACTCTGTTTCCTTTTGTGCATGTGCTGATCTCCTGATTCTTTTCTAGAGTTTAGGAAAGGAACAAACTGCAGTGAGACCTCTGCAAGTGGGCTCCACGGAGGTGACAGAGAATCCAAGATCCCTCCAGTTATGAAAGAAAATCACTTGTATTTAAGCACTATTTTTCCCATATTCATTACCTCTTCATCTTTTAAGCCTTCTTCTTCCATCATTTGTTCTAGCTTCTTTTGTCTACAGCAGAGACAAGATAAAGGTTGAAGCATTAATGTTGTTTCTTGTATCCCATGCACATATGCAACAATTCTGGTCTAGGCTTGCTGGAAAGCAAATGCCAGCAAGTACCAAGTGTAAATGATACATAAGGGAGACTTGGACATGAGATTAATCTTGAAGAATCTTTACCATTCGAGCCTTGTCCTCTCTAATTTTGACAATCTAAGACCACCTCAAGTTTCACAGCTCACTCAAGTGTATATTTTCATTGTATATGAATGTACATCAAGATCTGGGTTCAATTCCCATCTCTCTTTGACAGCTGGGTAAGTCACTTAAGGCCAGAGGTGTAATAAATCTTTAAGCACCAAAAAGTCTCACTTATTGCAGGGTGAATTGGCTATTTCAACACATCCGTGGGTCTGCAACTTCTCTGCATTTCAAACTCATCAGATGCAAAATGAGAAGTTACTTGGTATTTCCTAAGAGAAAAACAAAAGCTTTGGGAAGCGAGAACACATCTGTCCACACTGTGCCCTTAAAGAATCAGGAATATTTAAAGCCTTAAAGCCTTAATACAAAAAGATTATTCGGGAGAAAAGAAGAAAAGGAAGCAAGACTTCAGTGAGACGAATGGCTTCAGGGGACATTTGTAACCATCATCCTCTGGGAACTTCTTCCCAACAGCAATCATATTAATAACTGGCTGAACTGGGATTGCCATTTGGTTTGTTTTCCCTCTCCATGTGTGTTTTATTGGTAGAACATTAGAAACGTACTCAAAAAGTCCTTCTCTTTATGCAAGTCATTCTTTGCAAGATCCTCTTCCTGTCTCCTGTGCCACCAAGCAGCTGCTGTGACGCGATAATATTTGGGGTTATCACATTCACAATCAGGCCCATTTAAATGGCTTTGCTCTTCTTTAAGCACCCAGTGAGCTCTGTCATTTCACACTCAACAGCAACTCCAGAAGCAAATAACTGAACTGAAGCAAAATTAAATAGCTCAGCGTAACTGAGTGATGCTGAAATGCCCCCAAATATCCTTAAAAGGTCCTGTCTGCACGTCAGCATGGATTTTGTCAGCACCACTTCAAACTCCAAACTAAACATCCACAGACACAACTATTGCTAAAAACCCCCATGTAACTTAAAGTAATAGAATCATAGAACAGTTAGGGTTGGAAAGGACTTTAAAATCATCCAGTTACAAGCCCCTTGCTATAGGCAGGGACACCTCACACCAGACGATGTCACGCAAGCTCCCATCCAACCTGGCCTTGAACACTGCCAGGGATGGGGCAGCCACAGCTTCTCTGGGCACCCTGGGCCAGCGCCTCAGCACCCTCACAGCGAAGAACTTCTTCCTTATCTCCAACCTGAACTTGCCCTGTTTCAGTTTGAACCCATCACCCCTTGTCCTGTCACTACAGTCCCTGATGAAGAGTCCCTTTCCATCATCCTTGTAGCCCTCTTCAGACACTGGAAGCTGCTCTGAGGTCTCTGTGCAGCTTCTCTTCTCCAGGATGAACAGCCCCAATGCTCTCAGCCAATCCCAGTATGTTGGTTCAGACAAAGTCTTGATCCCAAACAGAAAATACCCTGACGGTGAGGTTTTGGGAGCTGACATCTATGACATTATGAGCTCTATTATGACAATAGAGCTCATAATAAAAAGCAGGAAAGAGCCTTGCAAGAAGAAAGCAAGGTATTAAGTCAGTGATATTTGCTGTCTGGATCAGACCTCAATCTCTCCTTACTAATTTGAAACTCTGAAGAAAGTGTCTATGCAAGTTAGCATTTATTGCTAAATTGCTTCCTCCTTTCTGCCAATACTGGAGTTTGCAGGCATTCCTCTTGCATCTAGCGAGGCCTTTGGCAGCAAGTCAGCAAGTGAGTGAACACTGAACCTTCTTCAAAATTCTGATTACAGACCACACAGCAAACAGGAGAACCTCAGAAGTCCTAGTGCTACAACTGGAGGGTATTCAGCAAATTAAGAGGGCTCCAGCCAAAGGAAAGTAGAAGTAACACTTCTCAGTTAAATCATGTGCTATATTTGACCAATATATTTAAAGGCATCACTGACTGGTTTGGGCTGGAAGGAACCTTAAAGCTCCTCCAGCTCCAACCCCTGCCACGGGCAGGGACCCCTTCCACTGGAGCAGCTTGCTCCAAGCCCCTGTGTCCAACCTGGCCTTGAACACTGCCAGGGATGGGGCAGCCACAGCTTCTCTGGGCACCCTGGGCCAGCGCCTCAGCACCCTCACAGGGAAGAGCTTCTGCCTAAGAGCTCATCTCAGTCTCCCCTCTGGCAGGTTCAAGCCATTGCCCTTGGCCTGTCCCTACAGGCCCTTGTCCCAAGCCCCTCTCCAGGTTTCCTGCAGCCCCTTTAGGCACTGGAGCTGCTCTCAGGTCTCCCCTTCAGGAGCCTTCTCTTCTCCAGGCTGACCCAGCCCAGCTCTCTCAGCCTGGCTCCAGAGCAGAGCTGCTCCAGCCCTCGCAGCATCTCCATGGCCTCCTCTGGCCTCGCTCCAACAGCTCCACGTCCCTCTTGTGCTGCTGCCCCAGAGCTGGATCAGAACTGCAGGGGGGGTCTCCCCAGAGCGCAGCAGAGGGGGAGAATCCCCTCTCTCAACCTGCTCACTCTGGGGCCATGAATTCAGTCAACTCACAGAGACACCAGCATTTGGTACTTACAGCAATCCCTCATTGTCTCTAGAATGATTATCTTCCTTTATCAGTCAACTTGATGGTACATTATAATCCAGACTGAAGGTGATACTCTAGATTCAGCTTTAAATACTACAACTAGGGACATAAAATGGGAAAAGGCAGCAGAACAGGGGCAAGATAAACACTTGTAAACACTGGCTTTACTTCAGAGTTGTACTTTAAAGATCCCAAGCACATCCTGAAGTTAGTTTCTCCTTAGTCACGTCATCCAATACATGGGGTTCTTAAACTGGTAACTGTCACATCACTTTTGCACATGCGTGTTTCAGGAGAAATTCAAACAGCTCCAGCCCAAACTCCCATGGGATGCAGAGACCCAGCAGCCCTGGATAATCACACCAAGCCCCATCCACATGCCTAGGCACACAATCAGCAAAAACACCCTAGTTTTGCTTTGACTCCAGAAATCTAAATGCAGGTTATGTGGCTGGTTGGCTCTGAACCAGTTTGGAAAGGAAGATTTTTACCTCATCTCTCGTTCTTCATGCTGCGCAATGAGGTTGCTGTAGAAGTTTTCCAACGTCACCTTTGTCATTGTAACTCGCTCCTTGGTGTGGTTACTCATGGAGGAGCACGGTGTGGGGCCCGTCATTGCCATGGCTGTTACGAAAGGAAAAGGGAGGAAACATTTAATGTTAGAAATAACAAATAACCTTCCAAGAGCTGCAATCGATGAAGTGATGCTGAATCACAGAGCTCAGGTTTTACCAGTGCCAAGAGCTGTCTAAGCTACGACTAAGCACAGAAAGGGCTTACAAAATACAAGCCAAACTTCCTGTTTTGAACATTTTTGATCTGAAAATAAGAGGGAAGGAAACTTAAGAAACACGATGCCCCAAAAAACCGCAGTTTCAGGCAGTCCTGCAAGGGTTTGTTTCTCCCAATACATTCTATCTTTAAAAAAGGTTTAAAATCCAGAAATATCACTCTGAAGCATCTCATCCAGAAGTTTCTCCTTCTAGAACTCCGGCAGAAACAACTCCAGCAGTTCCCTGCTGCCCCTTCTGCTGGGAAATCTATCAAATCCTGAAAGGCAGCCCAGAAACAGCAACTGAGGAAGGACAGAAAAAGGCATTCAGCTGCTTTTAAGCATTCTCACCTTTACCAGATGCTTTCATAAAGGCAAAATCCAGAGGACTCCAGCTTTGAACAAGCTGTAGTTAAAAAACAACCCAGTGTAAATATCTTACATGATTTCTCAAGAGAAACCAGCACGTAAGTACCATATTGTGCAGCTTCAAACCAGTAGCACCGTTCCAGGGCATATTTGACAACCCTGCTCTGCTTTGTAAAACACATTAAAACACAAAGACTTCAAGTGTCAAAATACCTCTTGGTCCAGCTCTGGCCACACCACCACATGGTCATGTAACCAAGTTCTGCAACAGTCACTACAAGCTGCTCTGACCAGCACAGGTCAGACTCAACCACACTTCCCAGTTTGACAACGTTGGGTGCTGGCACCATGTTGGGATTTGATTCTTTCCTGTTCATTTCTTTTGCAGCTCCTCATCATTGCTGGCCTTTGGAATCACATCCTCAACTGACACCAGCTCTTTTGTTTGCCGTGTTTAGAGGTAACATGGGAGCCGGTAATAACCCCCAGCCACATGGTCTGGGGATGCAGTTATGTGTTTGTGGAGGATTCGCTCGGAAGGGCCCCACACAAGTGGCAGGTCTCCATGCAGGAGATGGTGGCACATCCCTGCGCTATCAGCAAGTAGGTGCTAAAGCCCTACCCCTGGTTTGCACCTCCTAGAGAACAGTGCAAACCACCGGCCACAAGCAGGTTACAAAGGGGGGCGCATAAGAAAGGGGAAGGGGAAGAAAAGCAGCAGCAGCGGAGCCAAACCACCGGCGGGTGCTCCCCCTTCCCATGGCACCGGCGCTCGGAGCGCACCGACACCGACGGGGCGGTGGCGGGCAGGATGCTCCGGAGCTCCGCCAACGCCGGTCGCGGCCTTTCGGGGAGCCCGGCCCCGGCAGCATCACCGGGAGCGGACAAAAGGGCCCCAAGCCCCGCACCGAGGGGGAGGGGGGGTCTCGCGGCCCCCGGGGCCGCTCCCGCGGAAGGGGACATCGCCCATGGAGGCCCCGCTGGACCCGAGGGGCTTCGGGGAGAGCCGCCCCCTGCTCCAGCCCAGGAGCGGTGAAGGGCCCTGGGGAGAAGGAAGAGGATGAGGAGGGGACGCGGAGCACGGGGCGCGGCAGCGCTTACCGGAGCCCCCCAGGAGGGGGGCGGCGAGGAGCTGAAGGCGACAGCGGGGTCCCGGGGCTGCCAAGCGAGGTGAAGCCGGGACAGCGGCAACGGGTGAAGGGGAGAAACGGGATCAGAGCTCCCGAAGCCCCCACACCGCCACCACCTCCCCTCGCGCCGACGGCGACCCGGACGGGACAAGCGCCGAGGGAACCGCTGCGGCAGCGCGCATGCGCCGCCATCCAAGGCCACGCCCTCTGCCAGCGAGGCGGGGCCACTTCACCCCGCCCTCGCGCGCTGCTTCGCGCCCACCCTGAGGGGAGCGCTCAGGGGAACTCCAGGGGGCAGCAGAGCGCATGCGCGGGGCCCCCCGGGGCGGGGCCTGCCGGGCGCGATGGTGACGGCTCTGAGGTTGGGCCCAAGCAGCCGCTTCTGCACCGTGGGCCTCGCCGCAGGTACCTGCGCTTCGAGCCGCGGGCTGCTGCCTGCCTGCGGTGCTCCACAGGCCCCCGGAGCTCTGTCCTGCTTCCATCCCGCCTGCCCACATTGGCGCCGTGACCGAGGTTCATATGTCTGCTTCATCTCACTGCCCAGCCCGCTGTGAGGGGGTGTCTGCAGGAGTGACCCTAGGGACAGAGGCTACCACACCACCAGTGGTCATAGAAGCATGAAATCCCAGACTGGTTTATGTTGAAGGGACCTTAAAGCTCCTCCAGCTCCAACCCCTGCCACGGGCAGGGACCCCTTCCACTGGAGCAGCTTGCTCCAAGCCCCTGTGTCCAACCTGGCCTTGAACACTGCCAGGGATGGGGCAGCCACAGCTTCTCTGGGCACCCTGGGCCAGCGCCTCAGCACCCTCACAGGGAAGAGCTTCTGCCTTAGATCCAACCTGAACTTCCCCTGTTTCAGTTTGAACCCATCACCCCTTGTCCTGTCACTGCAGTCCCTGATGAAGAGTCCCTCTACAGCACCCTTGTAGCCCCCTTCAGACACTGGAAGCTGCTCTGAGGTCTCCACGCAGCTTCTCTTCTCCAGGCTGAACAGCCCCAATGTTCTCAGCCTGGCTCCATACGGGAGGTGCTCCAGCCCCTGATCATCCTCGTGGCCTCCTCTGAACCTGTTCCAACAGTTCCACGTTCTTCTTTTGCTGGGAACCCCACAACTGCACCCACTGCTGCAAGTGGGGGCTCAGGAAAGCACAGCAGAGGGAAAAAAAATCCCCTCCCTGCTCTGCTGCTCACGCTCTGGGGATGCAGCCCAGAAATGGGGGGGGTTCTGGCCTGGGTCATGTCCAGTTTCTCACTGACCGGCACCCCCATGTCCTACTCAGCCCTGTGTGGAGCAAAAGAGGATTTTGCTTCATTTTGTTTACATTTCTGCCAAAAGGAAAAAAAAGTGCAATTCAGAGGGTGAAAAGGGTTTTTATTACAACACCGAGGAGTCCTTGGGTTTAGTCCCTGACAAATACCTTCCGCACAGGCAGTTGGGATCTGTCAGCAACACAGGAGTAACAGGGTTTGAAGCAGTGTGTATAGGCTCTGCGTGATGGAGACACTGATGTATTGGTAACATGCATGACATTTCATTTCTGCAGTTAAAATGGGCCTTGCTTTGCTCAGTTTGCTATTAAAGGTGAAGAGCAAAACCATGTGCTGCCTGTCAGGAAACACGGGTGGCATCATCAAGCTGGTTTTCTGCTGGGAAAACTTGATGTGCTGTGAGAGCTGTGGAGAGGACTTCACATGAACAAAGAGAAATCTTGAATCAAAAGGCTCCAGCGGGGACCCTGGAAGCTGATTTTCATCTCTTCCACCAGCAGAACAAGGGGAATGTCTGGCGCTGTGGCTGGGATGGGTGGGAATCATGGCTAGCTTCTACTTCATGGCCTGGCATGAGGGAGAAGGAAACCCTGAAGGAAAACCTGAGAGGTGAGAGGCTTAAAATGTTCTAAATGCTGGAGAAGAAGGGGGTGAAACAACTTTGGACCTAAAGTATAAGAAAAGTTGTTAGTACTGCAGAGCAGGGCAGTGAAATAGGGTCCATTCGAGGAGGCAACTGCTGCTTCAGGGCTCAGAACATTAGACTGCAGGAGAGCCGGTGAACATGCAGCTGAATGACCCCAGCATCCTGCTGTATGTAGGCTGTGAGAGCTTCACAGAGCGGCCACAGGAATCAGGGAGGGCCCGGCCATGAAGGAGACATTTCTGGCCCATGACAACCCATCACAGTCCCAGTGCTTGGACAGCCTGCAAGGGAGGGAACCTGAGTCATTATATCAATGCTCAATATCAAGGGGTCCTTAGGGGAACACATGGATGTTACTTCTCTTCTGCAATTCACCTTCACGCCAGAGCTTTTCCTTACAACATCACACGTCTGAAGGGATGGAGGGACTGAGGATTGAGGCTAGTGGGAATAGTTCTGTGCCTGGCTGCCAGGATCTCTCCTGCTGCCCAGCTCTTTGACTAGAAGGAGGTCAGAAAGCTCCTGCAGGTTCCAGTTACCCTTTGGGCTCTTCATAGACTGCAGCAAATCCAGCTGCTTTAACGGGGGGAAGCCCTGCTCTTTTTCCATCAGTTCCAGCAGCTGCTTCATCAGGCTTGAAGTCTTGTCCCTGTTGATGCTGTTGTAGAGATCTGAGGGATCTTGGCTCTTCGGTGAATCCCCCATGGCATTTGAAAGGGAAATATCCCTGCTGCTGGCTGTGTGCACGCTGCCCAGGGCATTGTGGAGCCACATCAGGCGCTTCAGCCCTTGAAACTCCTTCCCTTTGTCATGCATGAGCTGGTGCTCAGTCACTGCTCGTTTACTGAAACAAGAAACAGTTATTTAGGAAGCAGGCACAGTCAGATCTATGCTCCTATTTCAAACGTGGTTTGCTGGTTTGCAGCCATCAATCTTAGATGTTTTGCCAAGCTGAGGAAGGAGCGCTGGTAGTGCCTACCCATGATGTGGAGGCTTAAAAGAGCTCTTAGAGATTTGGTCTTTCCTAAATTTGGGGTCTTTTCAGAGGTTTAAATACCAGAATTAAGTTCCCTTTTTGTGACCTTAGTGTTCTAGGATTGATGGGTTTTCTTTCCTTCCAGAGCTGCAAGTCAGGAGTAATTTAACTGGAATCAGTGGTGCCCATGGAATGCCGAATCCCAGGATGGTTTGGGTTGGAAGCGACCTTAGAGATCATCTCATTCCAGCCCCTGCCACGGCCAGGGAACCTCATTATTTTCTTTGGATATACCAAAAACTTTGAGCCAAATATTGACTGAGGAGGACAGGCTAATTCCGGGATGCAAATATTGCTGGATCTGGGGCTTTTTAGATAACACCTAAGTGCAGCTCTAGGCTCCCACTGCAGATTTAGATTGGAATGGGAACCTAAATATGGAATTTCAGCATGTGCCATTCCCATGGCTTGTGCTGAACAGCCTTAAATGGTTCATTACACTGTGTTGAAAGGCATCAACTGAAATGTGGTGAGCGTTCCACATCTAAAATGCAGTTGGTCTAATTTTATACTGCATGGAAAGCAATGTAAAATGCTTCTGCATCAAATACATAAGCATTTTCTTCTACTCTGGAGTAAACAAGAGCAGTCAGGATGCAGCCCATTAAATCAAAGGCAAGCAGACCTCTAACAGCATTAAGTAAAAGGATGATAGTTCTTACTTACTTTGCAGTGTCTTGACATGCTGCAAAACAGGTAAAAGAAAGAATTGCCAATAGTGTAACCACCTGCAGAGATCTGTCGGGCAGGAACATCTCTCTTCTTCAAACCTGCTCCACGGGACAAGAAGCTGACAGTATGATCCAAATCTTTTATTCTCTAGTCTTTCTTTCACCTGACAAAATGAATTCCAGCCTTGAAGCACTGGTAGAAGTGGAGCATTGTACTACAGTACATCAGCCCAGGACCTTCCAGAACATCAGATGTGTGGATACGTAACACAAACCAGTAAAAAATGAGCAGATTTCACAGTATAGTTCTCACTTCCTTGCTAACAGTCCTAATTCTCCTTTTCCACTCTTGCCTCTCAATTTCCCACTCTTGTCCATTTGCAAGCAAAGGAGATTATTTCATTTAGAACTGGCAAGACAAAAAACTTGACAGAAATTTAACACAAAGATCAGCATTGCTCCTCAAATGGCTTTTCTTTACACTCACTTGAATGCTGAATTCTCAATGACTGCATAGAAAGGCAAATTAAACACCTGGGTGTAAAAATTTCGCTTGTTCCTATACATTTACTCCACTAATTTGTCATTTCCTTGGACAGTATGTTCACATTAAACTAGATATAAAGTAACTAATGGATATTAGTTCTGAGTAAAGATATCTGTATTCAATACAGATGTATACTCATAAATATACACGTAGATGTGTGTAGATGATATTTTAGGTTATGCTAAGGTAGAACTCCTGCTTATACACAGTAGGTAAGAGATACTTTCCTATTGTAAGCTATGTATGAATTAAAAAGCATCTTCCAGTTCCAAAAGTAACATTAGCTACTTACTGGTGATCCTGCAGAGCCCACAGGGAAGTTCTGCCCTGCACAGTCGTGTCTCCTGGCCAGTCCTGTCACAACCTCCCAGTTGCAATGACACCACGTGCCTTTCACCTCCTTTTATACCAGCCCAGAAACCACAGAAACAATAGACATGAGCTCCACAGCACGGTGTGACTAAGACCTTGACTCTCATGGCAGTGAAATGAGACAGCTCCCTGACTCCAGCGAGAATAAATCTTGGATTCTGACATGTTCTGTTCAGCTGTTACTAAGGGAAAGATCACACGTTTATGGACATCTTCTTACTCCTTTGCTGTCTCTCCTGAACCCAGGATGTTGTCTTGTGAGCACTTTTTATTCCAACACAGTGTTCCTGTGCCCCAAGGTGATGGAAAAGGCATATTCAAACCTGTTGTTGCAGGGTTATCAGGAAAAATGTCTGTGCTATGCAAAAGAGATCCCCCTCCCCTGCTGTCCTCATGGACTTACTCATAGGACACTAAAGTTGCATAGGAGGAATCTAAATCAACAATACCAATGAGCTCTGTAGTGCCAGTAGTCATACAGTCAGCAACTACCAAACGCTCAGGCAAAAAGCCAAATGCTTTGAAACCCCAGGAGCTGATGTTGTGTGAGGCTTGAGGCTCACTTCATGATCTCTAACCAGGTAACTGCATTAGCATTTGGATACTCAGGATGTGGCTGGATCATTAGGCATAAGCAGTACTTAAGAGGACTGGTTCCTGTTTCTCAAAGTAAAAGAAAGTGAATGTATTTGTCATGTCTGGGGGAATGATTGGGAAGCTGGTTTAGTGTTACCAGAAGCTACTGATTCCTTTCACGTAGTCTCAGCCATACGTTCCTGTTCAGCCCAGTCCCAGGTGAATGCAGGCACGTTGTCCAGACAGAGACAGTGCTCACACAACCTCCTCCATTCTCACAGCTTCTATGGACAACAAATTGCTTTGATTATATTCCTCAGGATGGGTTATTTTGAGCCCTGCTATTTCAGAGCGATCAAATAATGTTCCTGATTTCCTTACGTGAGTTAAGGAGTGTCACTCATTAAAGAGAATGAAATATATTACCAATTAAGGATGACATTTATTAAACGCTGGTAAAACAGGGGCCTGCTTCACATCTTGGTTTCCAGGGTAGCAGTTATGCTGCAGTTACACTGAATATCGGCCCATGAAAACAAGGTTTCTTAGTTACATCTGCAAGGACTAATGAGCATTGGCCAAAGTCATGTCCAAAACATGTGGTCTAATTCATCCTTGAACTTTTTGAGTCTCCGTGCAGTGGGTTTCACCATATGCAGTTATTACCATCTCTGCAGGAAGAACTAATCCTACGTTGATGTGAGTGGCTACAGACAGGACAGAGACACTGACATGGGGTCGGTAAATGGGGACTTGAGGCATTCTGTGCTGGCCAAACCACGTTGCCTCGTCTACGCTCCTCCACTGGGTATTTCTCCCTACCCAAGGACTTGGAAGAAGTCAAAATAACTTTGGTTGTGATTTTGTAACATGTCCCTGAGGGATGTATGTGAGGAAAGGCTGTGCTGGAGCTATGATTTATCTTTGAGAAGCATCTGTGCAAAGACTACAGGCACCAGCAGCATGGTAGGGAAGAGAGGCTGCAGGGATTGATTTCCATCATTTGCAATATTTCATAGAATCCCAGCCTGGTTTGGGTTGAAGGGACCTTAAAGCTCCTCCAGCTCCAACCCCTGCCACGGGCAGGGACCCCTTCCACTGGAGCAGCTTGCTCCAAGCCCCTGTGTCCAACCTGGCCTTGAACACTGCCAGGGATGGGGCAGCCACAGCTTCTCTGGGCACCCTGGGCCAGCGTCTCGGCACCCTCACAGGGAAGAGCTTCTGCCTAAGAACTCATCTCAGTCTCCCCTCGGGCAGGTTAAAGCCATTCCCCTTGGCCTGTCCCTACAGGCCCTTGTCCCAAGCCCCTCTCCAGGTTTCCTGCAGCCCCTTTAGGCACTGGAGCTGCTCTCAGGTCTCCCCTTCAGGAGCCTTCTCTTCTCCAGGCTGCCCCAGCCCAGCTCTCTCAGCCTGGCTCCAGAGCAGAGCTGCTCCAGCCCTCGCAGCATCTCCATGGCCTCCTCTGGCCTCGCTCCAACAGCTCCACGTCCCTCTTGTGCTGCTGCCCCAGAGCTGGATCAGGACTGCAGGGGGGGTCTCCCCTTCACACAGCAGAGGGGCAGGATCCCCTTCCTGAGCTCCTGCTCATGCTCTGGGGGTGCAGCCCAGCACATGGGGGGGGTTCTGGGCTCAAGCACACACTGAAGCTGGGTCATGGGGAGCTTCTCATCGACCAACATCCCCAAGTCCTTCTCCTCAGGGCTGCTCCATCCAGCCTCTGTATTTGTGCCTGGGATTGCCCTGACCCAGGGGCTGGACCCTGCACTTGGCCTTGTTGAACTCCACGTAGTTCTCATGGTCCCACCTCTCCAGCCTGTCCAGGTCCCTCTGGATCCCATTCCTTCCCTCCAGCATGTCAAGTACACCACACAGCTTGGAGTCAGCAGCAAGAACATTTTCTAAAGACATATAAAATGTGGTGATTGCTCAGCTTATACCACAGCCACACACGCAGCAGATAACATTTCCAACTCTGTGGGAACGTCGCTAATGTCACAGCGAGAAACTGTACAAACAGCAGCTCCGGGTGGTATTTTTAGCTGGTAGAGATGAATCTCTGCAAGAGCCTGAGCAGTGTGGAGCAGACTGAGAGCCCATTGTGCCAGGGATGTTGGGATTGTGTTACTTTGGGGCTTCCCTCAAAGCACACTTGGAGCCTCCAATGGTTTTAGCCTTGCTCCAAAGCCTTCGCTCCCACTCTGTGGCTTTTCCCGGTCTTCAGGCCTCATTTTGCATCAGAGGGTGGCTTTGCCGTGCAGTCCCCTCTAGGCAGGAGTGTTTGAGCAAGGCAGGGCTGTGCCAGTCACCGCTTCCCAGTGAGTGATTCTTTTGTTTTGCTTTCTCCAGGCCTCTTCCCCTGGGAGCCAGGTGGGGGAGGAAGGGAATGGGGCTTGCTGCGGAGCATGAAAAGGGAAGAGAAAGCCCGGAGGCCCAGCTGAGGGGGAAGAAGGAATAGGGGGAGGGCGCAGAAAGCAAAGCCAATGTGCAAACAGCCTCGTTAGGGCGAGGGGATCCTTTTCCCTAGGGTTTGAAAACTTCCTTAACCAGACTGTGCCGCATCAGCGGGCTCCTCTGTCTGCAGCGGGACGGACACCCAGACCTGATGCTTGTTTTCCACGTGCTCTTCTCTGTCACTCCCCAGTAAGAGGCGCGGGGGCTCCGGAAGGCTCCGCGCTTCTCTCACGTACAAATCGACTTCGTTTTCGTCGGGTTTCTTTTCTCTCAGCCCAAACCTCCCATGAGCGGCTCAGCGCGCAGCGAGACCCGCCCTGCGCAGAGGAAACGGTTTGACCGCGCTGGGATGGCAAACGGAGCTGCCCGAGCTGGGGGGAGCGGCTGCTGCTGAACGGCTGCTCCCTTCCTGGCCTCCCTGACGGCGGGGGGAGAGGAAGCGGCCCCTCGCAGCCCACCCCGAGGCTCGCAGGGCTTTTTGCATCCCTACCCCCGTGTCAATGCGGGGTCTCACCGGCCCCTGCCCCGGGAGGAAGGAGCAAGCACAAGCGCCTCGGTAACCATTGTAAGAGATGAAATGCAGCTCCTAAAGAGCAGGCTGCCGGGCTCCCCTCGGTTTGGGTGCTCATGTAGCAGCACCTTAATGCTGCGGGGACAGTTGCATGCAATGCAGAGGTGCAAGAAACCACTTTTGTGTGATTCTGTGCAGGGCTGCATGGGCAGTTTTAAGTCCTGCCCCTAATCCACTCCATCCTGCATCATCCCGGAGAGAACTCCCGTCTCCCAGGGGATTAAAATCAGAGCTGCACAGCAGTGAGTCAGGCTCTGTGGTAATTTTCCATTTTCTGATTTCATGGCAGATTTGCCTGAGCTCTGCCTGAACACAGCAGTGAGGGAAGGGGCTTTGTCCTGCAGGGCCAGCCCTGGAGCCAAGCCTGGGGCTGACCCTTTCCTTCCCGAAATAGCGTCTGGAATATTTTCTGCGTGCAAAACAAATTCAGGTGAAGCTGAGACAAAGCCTCAAGTCCCTTTGTGCTGCTGCTGTAACCCCCACAGGGCTCTCTGAGCTTGCCCCTGGGTCGATGGCTGGAGAAGCCTGCTGAGAACCTCGACTGAGCAGAACCAGAATGGTCTTTAAGGCCCTTTCCAGCCCTAACCATTCTATGATTCTAAAAGCAAACCAAAGTACAAGGAGAGGTATCTCCTAGGGCCCTGGGGCTGCCCCTCATGAACGAGCTCTCTGGGGAGAGGGAGAGGGGAATGCTGCCATCCAGCACCCAAATGTGGCTTTGCCGGCCAGGGGAGGAGGTCGGTGCTAACCCCAGGTGAGTTGGGGCAGCCCTAAATCCTGCCTGAGTAGCCAGGGAGCCCTGAGGTTACCTGTGCATCAGCTCTCTTGTCCCCAGGCTTTATGTAGAGGGGATACCCAGTTGCTAATGTCTGTAGGACTAAGAAGGTGTTTCCTAAAGGACCGAATTGGCCAACATCTAGTTTGGATTTCTTATGGCTGTATAGTGCCAGCAAGTGGTGCACTGGTCCTGAGGAGAGCAGTGCATCAGTCTGCCACCATGCAAAGTGGTGATCAACACCCAGCCCTTAGATGTGACAGAGGTGGGACCCCAACAACAGCAGAAGGCTCACACATGGAAAGGTGGGGTGACTGCTGAGTAACTAAGAGCCACCAAATGACATGTCTGTCGTTGAAGTAAATGGACTTTCTGCTAGCTAATCCCCAGTGCTGAGTCTCAGGGACACGCTGTGCCCCTGTGCCGGATGCAGAGCATGTCTCAGTTTAGGTCTGTCATGTATAAACTACGGTCTGCTGTTTCACTCTCCCTTTACTTAAGGTTTGAGGCTGAGCTGAAGGCTGTCACAGTGCACAAATGTATGTATTTTAATAGTGAGGGAATAAGGAACAGGACTTGTACCCTGTAGACAGAAGAGCAGTCATGGTGGGAATAAGCTTACGCAAACTGGTGGTGACATCGAAAGATCAGGCAAGTTTAAGTCACTGTTTCTTCAGAAAATAGCCTTCATCAAGATTAGTTTGTTGGCAGGATGTGAAAATGGGCTGAATCCACAAGAACATCCCAAGCAGGCAGCTGAGGTATGACTGTGTGCAGTCACTTGCCTGAGTGAAGCGAATGCCTGCCCCCTCAGAGCAGTTCCATTGTGTTCCTGTAATGACACTTCCAAGCAAAAGCCCTTTCTGTAGATAGGGTCATGCCAGTAACTAAGTATTTTTGCTAATGTCTTGTTTTGCTTGAGAGCAACTTCTTTGCTGACAGAAGTAATTCTTTAGTAAATACTGCCTGTCTCCTGAAGCATCCCTTAAATTTGCCTCACACAGCTGAGGTTTCCTCCACATCATAATGGCTGGAGTATATTCATTTTATTATGTGAGATTTAAATCTCTGGATCAATGATAGCAGCTTGACTGTAACACTATTTCTGGTCAGTCTGGTCATGGATTCAGGGCTGGCTGTGTTATAGTGACTGTGTTCCTCAGTAACTGTGAGGCATCAGGTGCCTCTTCAGCCTAGGCTTAGCTCATCCGTTTGGAGTAGATCTGGTCTTGGTTTTGAAGTCAGTGATGTCTTCTTCCTTTGATGGAGGGATGAATGTAAAAGCTCTGTACATCTTACAGATGTTGGACACAAATGGCATTTTCTTCTTCAAAAGGAAGAGAAATACACTATAAATTTGGAATAAGGAAGAAAGTGATGTAACTCAGTGTAGCTTGACGTGTGTACATGTACATGTATAGAATGCTGCTCAGGGCTGTTTCAGGGTATCGTCTTTGGGAGCACAATCCAAATGCTGAGCTCTGAATTACTCCAGTGCTGTGTGGCTGTGTCAGGGCAGCCTAAAACCAGCTGTGGAAATAGGGTGTGGGGTTTTGGCTGAATACAGCTGCCTCTAATCTGACCTCTGCCTTTTGTCACGGTGACATGCCAAGTGAAAATGGATGGTGTGTGGGTGATGTGCTTGTTGCTCCCTGACTTACGTTTGGTGTGTTTTGGTTTCGTTTTAGTTAATATTCCTTATTGCAAAACTCGAAGCACGTTTGTACATTATGTGCTGTGAGGCAGGGTCGAGTCAATGGCCAAACCCCAGGGGAGGAGGGAGGTGAGGATGGGAAATCACCACTTCAGGTCATAAAGTGAAATGGCTGAAAAGCCCCACTTCAGCTTTGAATTATTTCCTTTATGCTGCCTCAGGAAATTGACCCTCAGCTAATTTACATTGCAGTGCGTTAGATTTCTTTAATTAAGAGCAGGTAACTGTCACCTAACTACACATAAGGCTACTTTAGAGCAACACTCAAAATCCTTGTTGTTTCTCTGTCTCTTGGCCCATTTTGATTCTTGGGACGATTTTATTGAGAAGAGGCTCTTACAAATAATAAGGGATGCTGCAAAAGGTTTTGGCAAATTTCCATGAATGGTACCAGCTGGTTGTTTTGATTCCAGTTATTTTATGTACGTGCTGATAGAATTTTGGTAGACTGACATGCCATCCTCTGCACAGTTCCTGCTTGGAAAATACAGTACCTGGGTATTAGTTTGTGCTCAAAACGCCTTACCACGTATGATATCACTCAAATACATTGTTGATCATCCTTCCACCAGATAAATTTGTCTGCTCTTGCCTGAATCAATAGGTGAAACCTACAGACAAGGCTGTGAAGTGATATTTGGAAAAGTTATTGCAGCAACAGCCCTGGATGAGTTTCTCCTATGACCTGGTAACACAAACCAGGGGTTTGTTATCTCAGGCAACCCCCCTGGAGTGAGTTATTCCCCAGAGAAGGGCACTGGAGCTGGTGCAGGGCCTGGAGCACAGTGTGATGGGGAAGGGCTGAGGGACCTGGGGGGTTCAGTGCGGAGAAGAGAAGGCTCAGGGGGGACCTGATGGCTCCCTACAAGTGCCTGAGAGGAGGATGGAGCCAGGAGGGGCTGGGCTCTGCTCCCAAGGAACAAGGGATGGGACAAGAGGAACCGGCCTCAAGCTGCCCCAGGGCAGGTTTAGATGGAGCTGAGGAACAATTCCTGCCCCAGAGGGTGCTCAGGCATTGGAACAGGCTGCCCAGGGCAGGGCTGCAGTTACCGTCCCTGCAAGTGTTCACAGCCCGTGGAGACGAGGCCTCAGTGCCATGGGTTAGGGGTGGCCTTGGCAGTGCTGGGGTAAGGGTTAGACTGGATGAGCTGAAAGGGCTTTTCCTGGTTCATTCCTGGTTCATTCCATGACCCAAGGGATGCTCCAGGCCGGGGCAGACTCGCGGCGCCAGGAGCGGTCCCTCGGCTCCCTCCATCGCCTGGGCCGAGCGGGGGGGGCGGAATGAAGCGAGCTGTCAATCATCGCCACGGCGCGCTCTGATTTGCTGCGCGTGACGTCACGTGGGAGGTGGGCTGCCCGTATATAACGGCGGACAGGGAAGGCGCTTGCCGCCATTTTGTCCAGTGAGGAAAAGAGGAGCGGGAGTCTCGTTGAGGGTCGAGTCGGCTGCGAGCTTAGCGCGGGCTCCCTTCGGGCGCCCTCCCTCTTAGCATCGGTGAGGAGCTTCACCTCGGAGGTCGGGGGGGGGAAGGCGGCACCCGTGGTCTCGGTTCCCGCCAGGGCCGGATGGAAGCGGCGGTGCCCGGTGGCGGCAAACAAAGAGCAGCCGCCATTTTGTAACTCTGGGCCGCGGGCGGTGGCTGCAGCTGCGCTGAGGAAAGCCGGGCGGGGAGGACGCGGGTAGGCCACGGATCGCCTTGGAGAGCCCGCTCGCTGCCTTTCCTCCGTGGCCACCGAGGCGAGGTGCGGCTGGGCGGGACGTGCCGCGGGGGTGGCGTGGCGCCTTCCTCCCGCTCGGCGGGAGCGCTGCTTCCTCCCGCCATGCTGAGGAGGAGACGCTCTGGAGGGATTCCCCGGACGTTCTCGCCGTGGCCTCCGCCGGAGATGGCGCTGCTTTTTCCTTCAGCGAGTGCGGCTTCCTCCGGATCCCGCTCCGAGAACAATGGAGCCCTTCTCCCACGCGACATTCCCTCTGCAGGCCCGCCCCCCCTGTAGTGCGGGAGAAAGGGGTCCAGAGAAACACTCCTTTAAAGATAGAGGACTTAAACCACATTCTCTAAAGTATTGAATTTTAATCACGATTACAGTATAGCAGCTAGGAGTTTTGTTTGGTTTTAAACATTCTCCTCCCCCTGCAACCCCCCCCCAGCCCTTTCCCTCTTCTTCACAGCATTTCTGTCATCTGACCATGCAATTGTTGGAAATTTATAAGAAAAGCAACCAAAAGAATTACTTCCCCTGTAAGTGAATAAACACATGGTGTGTGTTAAAAATGTATGAACTTACATTTTGCTTTCATCCTAGCGATGCATCGTGATTCTTGTCCGCTGGACTGCAAGGTTTACGTGGGTAACCTTGGAAACAATGGCAACAAAACCGAACTAGAGCGAGCTTTTGGCTACTATGGACCACTGCGCAGTGTATGGGTGGCAAGAAATCCTCCTGGCTTTGCTTTTGTGGAGTTTGAGGATCCACGAGATGCAGCTGATGCAGTAAGAGAACTAGATGGAAGGTAAATGTGCTTCTTGACTGTTTGGCTTGCCCGGTGAAAATAAGATTGTGGGTAGTGACAGTTTAAATTAGGAAGCTTCAAGTGGTAAAAATAAGGACTCGACACACTTGTTACACAGTATTTATGTATGTGGTGATAATGGGGTAGTCTTAATAGTGCAGGAATAGCATTGGAACAGTTAATTTTACATTTTGGAGCTGGAATCCCAAGTTAGACATGACTTGGACCTCTTGATGTGCATTAGTGAAATTAAGGATGGTGTTACTATAAAGAGGCAAAGCTGATCAGGGAGCTTCTGCTTGATTCCTTTGCCTGCTTTAATAGCATGGCAAGCTCTAGAAGTGACCAGACCTTTTGTCTGTCATGCTGGAGATGACACTGTTAGACTAAATACTGTGTGCTTTGACTAATGCACATACAGAGTCCTGTGTGCTTGCCTATTCCCTTTTTTCTCTCTCCCTTCCCTAGGTTCCTTCTAGCGGCAGCCTTCTCCCTGGCAATGCTAATGGATGTCAATCTCTCTTCCCAGAACCCTCTGTGGGTGTCGTGTCAGAGTGGAGCTCTCCAACGGTGAGAAGCGGAGTCGGAACCGTGGTCCACCCCCATCCTGGGGCCGGCGTCCTCGAGACGACTACCGCAGAAGGAGTCCTCCTCCCCGCCGCAGGTACCCGGGGGCACAGTACACTTGTAGAGCTGTTGGCACTGTTACCACTTAGCATCCTAGAAGCAGGCTTTTTTAAAAGCATGTTGATGGATAACGTTCCTCTGTCTGATCCCAATTTGGAGATGGCAAATGCTTAAAAGAAAACCCCAAGCCCCCACAAAATCGAGGTGAACTTGTGTTGAATGTTGGCTTTTGTCCGTAGGTCACTGTCCAAGTTGGTAGTCAGCGCCCTCTATCCTGGATTTATCCTCGTTTCTCCTAAAATCTGCTCATCTTCTAGTCACACTTTCCCTTTCTTCCCCATACTTCAACTTAGGCTGTTCCTTTCCTTTATTCCATAATGGCAAAACATGACATACAGCAGCTTAGCATTTCCATACAGATGTTGTTTCTCTGCTTTGTTTGTGCCATTTAAATCCTTTCCAAGTAGGCAGCTGTTCAATAATCAAGTAATAACAGTTGCTCTGAACATCTTGAATCTTTACACTTTAGTGGTAGTTTGCAATTAAAACTTCGTGTGACCATCCTGTCACTTGAGGTTTACAGACCCAGCTCTAAAATATAGCAGGATTTTTGGGAGCTGACCCGTTCTTGGACCCAGACTACCTTGTCTGGTGGTATAAGACTACAAGGTGATTTTTGCAGGACTGAATTTACCTGTTGCAGGTGAGTGAAGTCCTCCCAAGTCAGGGTTTGGAGCTGTTTAAAAAAAAAAAAAGAAATGACACGTTAGGAGTATTTGTTAGCTACTAGATGGTTGTACTGATGGCTTGTTTTTCATTTTTTTTATGCTTTTTTTGGTCCATCTATTAATAAAAATGAACCCGTTACAGAGTCACCATCATGTCTCTTCTCACCACCCTCTGAGTCTGCATTAGCCAGTCAACTAGCCCTTTCAGCGTCATGTGACCAGCGCGCCCCATGCAGCTTGGCTGGTGTCGTTTCACATGACCCAGGCATGGCCAGTCGTCAGGTTGCACCGCCCTTTGGTTCCCGAGCATGCTGTTTTCTCTCAGCCTTCTCTCCAACCTTAACCAAATCGGCAGCAGCCACCTCGACCGCCCACCCAATTCCCGGCCAATCAGCTCAGCTGTTTATTTACCAAATGTCTTCACAACAACTACAGCAGCAGCCTTCGGCTAACAAAAAAGCAGGAAAAATCCACAACACCCCCTCCGCCAACCAACTAAATACAACGCAACATCTGGCAAAACCTTTTCAGCAAATTCTTCTTGGCAGTCAGTCCGGCAGCCTCACCTCACCATTTCTAGCTTGTTGAAACCAAAAACTAGTAAGTTTTTCCTGCTTATACAGTTTACTGCTGGTTAAAATAAGGAGTAAGCGGCTTATAAGTAATTACTTTTCTCAATCAAAGGCTGGCTGTGCATAATTGAGTGGTAACGTACATATGTTGCTTGAGAAAACTTTTAAGGGTGATATGGAAGCTCTTACACTGTGAATAACGTTCAAACCAGTATATTTGCATGTGAGATGCCAAACTAAATTTGTAGTAAAGCTCTAACCAACTTAGCTTTTCCTTGCCAGACAAAAATCCTATCACCTTTAAATGGTTTTACTAACAGTTTTCAAAACTTAAAACAGTGACTTTTTGGGATGAACTGGGCCGAGCTAAGGTTTTTTTTTTTATTTCTTTTTTGTTTATTATTAAAAAAATAGTCTAAACACACTCGATGGCATTAAAAATGACAATCACAAATATGCAGTTCTAATGTAGCACTTAATGGCATTATCAATATTGACCCTGAGCGCATTTTCACTTTTTTTTTTTTTCCCCACTTGGTATCTCCTGTGTCTGGTTCTGGACCTTTTTGGCTTGCATGGGTTCCAAAACGTTTGCTCTGTGCTATCTATTTTTGTTTGGAACCACTCGTGGGACTTTGGTGTGGTGTTCTGGGCAGTGTATTTAGTTGAAATGGGAAGTGTTGCAGTGGACAACTGTGTTCTGAAGCATTCTTTAGTTAAAAGTGAGTTCCTGGTTGGAAACGTGCTGTTCACACTGAGCTTTGGTTTACTGCCTAATCTTTCCATGCCTTTTACTGGATGATGGATGCCAGTTTTTCTTGGCACGTTCCCTGGGCCCAACAGGGAGTTTGACAAGTTGGGAAATGCCTCAGCCCGTTAATGCTAAAAGAAGTGATCAAAAGCCTCACATTTCTCTTTCTGGTTCTAGATCACCACGAAGGAGAAGCTTCTCTCGTAGCCGCAGCAGGTATGCATCAGTTAATTCCAGCATGGGCTGCCTTGGCTGGGAGGTTTAAAAAGAGGAAGCAGACCAGCCTAACAGCTGGGCTGGCATGGTGATTTGGTGAGGGGAGGGACTGGGTTTGCTTCTGTCATGTTGCTGTGTGGAGTTAATATATTTACACAGCTGCTTGAGATTCCAGAGCTGGGAATGGAGTTAATTTTCTCTGGAGCGTATTCCACACAGGGGTTGTCAGTGGAAGGATGTAGAGAATGGAACCAGTGAGTTCTGTAGCTGTCCAAAGCTCCTGCCCGTTTATCAGTTTCTCTGTCAGTGTGTTGCTTCCGCCAGACACAGCAGCAAGTGCAGATGATGCTGAACACAAGGAGCTTGTTCTGCTGTCATACTGCAGGCTGTTAGGTGACAGTGGTGTAACACAGTGTTACAATGGGCTCTCTGCAGCTTCCTGAATTGCTGTAGCATAAGAGGAGCATTGCTGTACATGCTGTGGTTACAGCATGTTCACAGAGGTGCCTGTGCTCACGGTCAGACTCCGAACAAACTGCTGCAGAGGAGTTGATACTCATTCACAGTGTGACTTAAGCCACATTGTATGGCTCAAGCTGATTATTCAAACCTGAAGGAAAGGCAGATAGCATCACCTTCAACAGGTTTCTCTGGTTGAATAGTTAAAAGGGTTTTAGAAGGGTTTTTAAGAAGAGTTTTAACTGCTCAAACCCTTCACTTCCTGAAGGGAAGCTGCTCTTGATAACCAGATTCAGCTTTGCTTTGATGCTGTAGTCATTTTGCATTGTAATCTTCCAACAGGTCCCT